>NW_027506873.1:1095998-1468498 GCF_052324685.1 Brachyhypopomus gauderio | reverse complement strand
AGCGCTAACGTATGAATGTGTATACACACACATCCATGTCTGCACACACGTATACACTCACATGGACGCACTCCAGGTTATTGGTTGAGAAAGAGAGAGGGCACCGCTGGTGGTGTGGTTGTCATGGAGATAAGAGGAGTGAAATGGGATTTGTTGTATCAATAACCTTGAGAAGACAATAAGAATTAATCAGAGGCAGACAGTGGCTAGCCCCCACAGGAGACCTGGACCTTCAGATTGAACCAAGAAAATGGCAGAATGAATTATTAAATCAATGGACGTCTGTGTCCCTGCACTGTAATTAGAGTGAGCTATGATGCCATACACTTTAAACTAATAAACAATTAAACTACACACGTGTGTGTGTGTGTGTGTGTGTGTGTGTGTGTGTGTGTGTGTGTAAGAGACATGTCATCTATTTTATAATTCTTTATATTTTCATTTTCTTGTTTTGCTGGTGCAGTGTATCCTGCGTGTTTGTGTCATCATCATTATCTGTGAGTTTCATCTAATTTTTGCTTAGGAAATGCAAGTGGAAGAGCTTAGTGCAGTGCGTCAGACTCTACAAGCAGATCTGGAGACATCAATCCGTCGTATCGCTGATCTACAGGCTGCCCTGGAGGAGGTGGAGTCAAGTGATGAAAGTGACACTGAAAGGTATGCAAAAAATGCGAGACCAAATTGAAGTGTGTGGATTTGTTTGTTTTGTAATTATAAAGAAAACCAGGCAGCTTCTAACTCCACTAGAAAACTACAGGAAACCAGGAGCTGTTTCTGTCTGTTTCTTCACCCGAGAGTTGGTGGGGTTGTAGTTGGATAAGCTAGTGCAATTTCCAGTTGCTCCAATTCCATTTCCACCAACCAAGTACCTAGACAGAACCTTTCGCAGTGGCTCTGTAATCACGGATCCTCCTCCGTGCTCCTTTTAGAAGCCTCGGAAGAACCTATTCTTGGGTGTACAACACAGCCTTTGGCTTTCTTCCACGGGTCAGCGTAGGGCCACTGAAAGTTAAGCCTTCTGTTTCACTGCACTCTCCTCAGCCTCTTCAGCCGTGTAATCTTCTCTCTTCCTTCCCACCTCATCACTCACTGTCTGTCCCTCCTCTCCGCTGTGACACAGTGTCCAGACTGCTGTGGAGTCCTTCTCTAGAAAGAAAGATCTGTAAGCACTGCTTCCTGTGACCTCCTATCAACCTGGTGTGTGTGCATGTGTGTGTGTGTGTGTGTGTCCAATGCAGGTAACGTGGGCACTGATCCAAGCACTGCTTGTGTAACATGGATTAACTTCATCTGAATGTGTGTCCCGCACTACTGGAGCTGCTTTGTATCCGTCAGCAGTACCCAATGCATCTTGGGACGTAGTGTGCTCTTTCACAAAACTCTGCTAATTAAGTCTTAATAAGCCAACACTTTTAACATTGCATAATGACCGAACATTTTCTAAGCTTCCTCGAGTTCTACAGTCTACAGTCTGAGCCCCAGTTGCATAAGAACACAGAACCAGGACAGCAGTAGATATCATTAAGATGATTAAGATAGCTGCTGTTCCTAACCTGAGCCCATTAGAAAACGAGCGCAGAGAGAAAGCGGAGTGATGCACACTCATGCTGCCCGTAATTGTAAACATCAGTGCTAACTGATAGTCAGGCATTAACCACAGCATGTAAAGGCAAAGTCCATTACACTGGGCATTTCCATTTAGACAAGTGCATCTCAGATAATGTGTAGATAAGGACCATTGCTGTTCAGTAAGCAATCTAACAGCAATGCCACTGCACAATCATCACGACCTTCGTGCCATGCTGCTTTTGGGCTTTGATAAGTGAAGATCACAGGTCTGATTTCACTCCGATGTTAAAGCTGTTTATAATTGCATAACTGGACTACTGTGCTTCAGCTCCTCTGTCTCCTGGCGTGACGCACGCAGGCCTCAGACCCAGCACACACTGTGTGCCAGAGAAGAAGCGTCTCCATGTATGCGAGTTCTTTTCGAAGTTCCCCAGCTGTGGTATGCTGGCTCTCCTGAATAATGCATGTGCGTTAGCCTCGATTTCACCTCTGTGTAGCGAAAGCTAGAGGAAAGAGGGCAACCCCTGCGTTGCATTTCCCTTCGGGCCCTAGCAGGCTGCAGGGCAACAGCAGGCAGGCCATAACCACGGGAGCTTGGGGGTGGGCAACCGAGCTGGAGCGGGACGCCGTAGTGGGACGCCGGACCCCAGAAGCAGGTGGATTGGCAACATGAAGGAGTTAAGGTTAACGAGCTTGCAGGTCACTCAACACACAGGCTCAGCTAGGGTATCAAGGAGTAAATCAGAGGCAAGATCATGCATGTGGGGCCTGGGCCAGGATCTTGGTGTGGCTCTCTGCAGCAGGAGGCTTGTTGTGTATCCTGGTGTGTGCTGAAACACGTGGGTCACAGAAGGTACTGGGATCCGACAGTTGTCGTGCAACGTGATGTGGGACTGATGAGTGGTGCATAGTGTAACGCAGAGTTCTTGTGGCAGGGACAGCGTGTCAAGCGTGGGGTCCAGCGTTGGCACAGAAGACGTGGGCGAGGGCATCCGCCACTGGCTGGGCGTCCCTCGGGGAGGTCGCGGGGGTGCTGGCTCTCCGTACAGCGGGAGCACTACTGGCCGCCAGTCAGTTACAGACACAATGAGCACCTACAGCTTCAGGTGAGCACATTTCCATAAAAGAGCCTCTCATTATAGTCACCTTACATAGCCCTGTAAAAAAGACCAAAGAGCACCAAGATGTGTTACTATGGAAATATGCAGATTCTTTTTTTCCTTTATAATATTAATGAATGACAAAGTCTCCTATGATTCATCATCTCTGTACTCTGCCAGGTCTTGTACTCAGGAACTAGAGGAGGAGGCACCTGAGAGGTCTGGAGGTCTGGGCCGGGCGTCCTCCTCCACGGCTCTGTCCGAGCTCCTGGAGGGCCTGCGGAGGAAGCGTGCCGGCAGGGACAGGGCGTCAGAGGCAGGAGAGGGCAGCACAGTTTCCCTGCCCATCTACCAGACCACGGGGGCGTCGGCCCTGCGTCGCCGGGCCTCTGCTCTCTCTGGGGGGGCGAGTGAAGGTCCAGAGGACACGGGGCGGCCGGGCATCTTGAAGCCACCCAGCCCACTCCTGCCCCGGGCCACCAGCCTACTGTCGTTGTCAGAATCCGTACAGACGGCCCCGTCGGTGGCATCCACCACAAGCAAGATGAACCGCTTCAGCTCCTGGGACTCCATCACCTCGGCCGTGTCATCCGCAGGCCCCCGCCGCCCACTCCCCAACCTCTCCATCCCGGAGGAAGGCGAGGAGGAACCGAGCTTGAGAACCTCGTCCTCCTCAGGCTCGTATCTGCCAACCCGCCGCCGGTTGCTTGGAGACATGGTGGCTGAAGGGGAGGAGGCCCGGATGGGGGCGGAGCCTCTCATCTTTCAGAACCGCCGTCTCCTCACCATCACTGACACGGCTGTTGGTGATGCCAGCTCAGACATTGTGCCCGCCATCCGCAGGGCTCAGTCCGCCAGCAGTTTGGCGGGCAGCGTTAGCCGCGGCGGGCAGCGACGTGCCCTCAGCGTACACTTCGGGGAGCTGCCACCCTCACGAACATCGCGCAGGGACTCCGACACTGACTCATCCGGATCCGGAGGGTCCCAGCGCCGGACACAGGGGGAGAGACTGGAGGCTGAAGGCAGTGAGGGAGACGTCAATGCAGTGATGAAGAAATACCTGAGGAAACCAGAAGTCGATTGAACATGCTGAACAAGGTACAGCCTCCTTATCCTGCCTTCCAGGACTGTAGCAAGAAATGTGACAATTCTTTGTCTCTTAAGGCTTTCTGTACCTCATGAATAGACTGTGTCTATGACTAATTTGATCTCCCTATCCCAGGGTATCATGACCAGGAAGCATGGTCCCTACCCAGGTTTGCACTGAAGCAAACTGCTGGATATGGTGAAGATATTTTGTGAATGCTGCTTGAATGTTTGTACACATGAATAAACGTTTGAATGGAAGAGCACTTGCTGAACGTAACTTCATTTACTCACAGCCCTAGTGCTAGAAAACAGGTGCCCAGTCAACTCTGGTAATCAGCTGCAAACAAAACATTAAAAAGTAGACGTCTGTTAATCAGAATTGGGGAAGAACTAAAGTTTGGAACGGTCATGGCTAACCTTTTCAAAAGGGCAGCACATGTAACAGCCAAAGTCTAAATCGTCTAAAAAAAAAAACATATACACAAGCTTGTCAATTTAAGTATACCTACAAATTTTTAAACAAGTCAGATTTATTTACGTAGCACTTTTTACAAACATCACAAAGCAGCTTTACAATGGTATGGGTCCAGATCCTTAAAGAGCAAGCCAGAGGCAACAGTGGCAAGGAAATACTCGCTGTGATGGCAGGTATTAGGAAGAAACCTTGGGAGGACCAAGATTCAAAAGGGAACCCATCCTACATTGAGCGGCCCGCTAGCACAAGTCTGTAATTATAGTTCAAATATAATTATATAGTTATGGTTGTAATTCCAGGCTGAGTAGTCACAATCCCTTCTATACAGATGGTGAGCCTCCGGTAAGAGTTGGCATCAGCACAGCCGGCAAGCCAGACCATCTCCTAGGTGATTGTTGCGTACTTCTACCAAAGCCAATTCCACAAAAAAGAGATAAAATATAGGTTGAGTATGTGAACAACTTTGACAACTATCACACACATGGCTCACGTGCCAGTGATTAGCATGTGGCTCAGCAGGCATGTCTATAGCAGCATAACTAGACACCTGTAGGTGACCACAGTCATGAGGGCTCAGAGACGTGGCTTTCTACCCAAGTCATCACATGACATGGATGACAGCATCAACATCTCAGATTACCAGAAGACTCAATGACTGCCCCCCCAGTAGAATATTAAATGAAGTGTTGATTTGATGCATCAAACCCTAGACGTCAGATTGGCTACCATGTATGGGATTCAAAATACAACCGTCAGTGTAGGGCTGCACGATTAATCGTATTTTTATCGTTATCGCGATGTGAAGTTTCACGATAAACACATCGAAAGAGCCACGATAACTCCTTGAATAACAGCAAACTCAAATTGCGTTATCCTCGTCCAGCAATAGAGGGAGCTATTCGCGCTGCAGACTATGATCACGTGACGTAAGTAGGCAAGAGGCAGAGTGAGGCAGAGTTGCCAGGTTCGCGGTTTTCACGCCAAATTGGGCTTATTTGAAAATCCAGCCGCGGGTAAAAATTCTGGGGCCGCGGGGTGCGGTTTTTTGGGCTACTTTTGAGTTGGGCTACTGCGGAAGTTACAAGTCAACACTAAGAATCGATCGCGATATAATACTCAATTTGTCTCACTGGCAGATTTTGTGCGGAAAACTTTTGTAGGACCTGGCAACCCTGGAGTGGGGTGAACACGCTCATCAGACACGCGATTTGGTTTAAGCCTGGTTTACACTTGATGCGGCGCGAGGGTCCGGGAGGCGAAAATAACGTAATCGCGGTGGCTTCGCCCGTGTGCAATTGCCTCGCGCGCTGTCGATTCACGAGGTCGTGCACCTCTCGAATTTTGTAAGTTCGCGCGCGCCGCGTCTCGGCGCAATGAGAACAGTCATGTTTGCAGGGTTCATACACCTATACAGGGTGGAATTCAAGCACTTGTATGTCACTTTCAAGGTCCATTTCAATAATTCCCAGCACGTTATTGAATTAAATATTTATACATATACTCTAAATGATTCGAAATAATTCGCTTTATCACATTATTTAATGTTATTATTTATTTAAAGTTCGCGCGCGCCGCGTCTCGGCGCAATGAGAACAGTCATGTTTGCAGGGTTCGCACCTATACAAGGTGGAATTCAAGCACTTGTGCGTCACTTTCAAGGTCCATTTCAATAATTCCAGCACGTTATTGAATTAAATATTTATACATATACTCTAAATGATTCGAAATAATTCGCTTTTTTATCACATTATTTAATGGATATTTATTTTCAAAACGCCCAATCTTAGTCTTCACGTTCTCTCATGTTTCGTCCTGGAATTACAAGAGGCTCGTATTTGTTAACGTAATACAAGAGAATTGTTCAGTCAGACAGATATTTGTTGTGAAACGAAGTAGTTACAATTTCAAGCCTTTTCAAATACTTTAGCCTAAATTCCAGCACTTTTCAAACCTGAAACACAAAGCAACATTAAAATTGGTCAGGTAAAAGTTCATTCCCCTGTATTTGAGGGGTGTTTTTTTATACTACTAGGCCTACATATCGTTTCAGACAACACTGCAAAGAATGTGACACGGCAAGATTAAACGCTTCCGCCGTTCGCGGAGGTTAACGAGGTGTGCGTAGTCGCTCACTCGTGAAAGTATAAACCTAGATTGAATCTATTGTTGAATAAACCTGCAAAATATTTGGAATTATTCTGGATTCATTACACAGTAAAAAACAAAACAAATTAACGTGCTGCTGTTCAGAGAGACACTACATTTCTGTATTTTAATCTTAATTTATCGTGGTTCACATCGATATCGGGATATCCAACAACGTTATCGCACATCGCAATTCTAGTCCATATCGTGCACCCCTACGTCAGTGCAGATGGATAATAGCCTGTCATTCATACACTACTTTTTAAAGGCCATGCGATCTACCCACACGTCCTTCGCGATCGACCAACGTAATGGGCACCCCTGAAATAGGCCAACATTTGCATGTAGAAACCCAGAATCTCAAGACCAACAAGTAAACTACATCTGTTGAGTGCTGTACACTTTGAACACTCCCACCCACTCCAAGAGCATGAAGACCTCAGAACACACAAGGTCAAGCAGAACCAGCTTTAATACAGTCTCCATGTGCCTGAAAATACCTTTCAAAGCAGTTTATTTATAAAAGCCTGAATATGGCTGCAGTGACATGAAAACGTACAATTATCACACTCCACCCTCACAGTAGAACACAATGGAACTACAGACTCTGGATCACAAGTTGTTAGAGCCGGTCATGACTCTCCGTCAAACCTTCGCAGCCAGCGGCTTTCTCCCCCGTGCTTTCCCCTGAAGGTCAAAAAGGAAAAAGGCAGTCAAGATTTAAATTTTAATGTAAACAAACGGACAACTCATTTTTTACCTTTTTAGGGGGATTGTTTTCACCATCTGATGCTTCACTACAGAAAGAGGTCGAGATTAGATTACATGTAAGGTCAGAAACAAGTCACAGCATAGTTAATGGTACTGAACAGATCTGGATCTCACCACTCATCTTCCCCCTTTTCTGGCTTCTTTCTCTAAAATTCAATAAGGGATTCAAGTCAAAGCCCTGTACCCATTTAAATACATAAAGTCATTGAAAGTTAAGCCTTACTTTGCCAGCACCATTCTTAGCGACTTTCTTCACAGGTGACTCTTCAATATCCTCCTCTTCCTCCTCCACCTCCTCATCCATTTCCTCTTCCTCTTCTTCATCAGAGTAGTCTTCCACTGTAAAGATGACCGTGGGGTTTAATACTCAAACGTAATACTACCAAGGCAGACCAACAGCATACTCACAGGCCACGTGCTCAGCTCCGACGAATACTGGTCCAGAGCCATTCTTCAGGCGAAAAGTCACCGGAGGATGCAAATCTAAACCGGACAAGTTGACCTGACAGACGTCGATGAGGGCGATCGATTCAAAGTTTGTGGGGTAGTGGAATAAATACGAGGGGAGTGCAAAAGTTCACTTACCGTAGGCATCGACTTGGCGTGTAAAGTTGCAATTGGGACAGCTTTGGCACGGTCGCTGCCGTCGCCGGTAACCAATTCAACGATGTTGAACTCGTCTTTCGCGGTGTGACCCAAACACATCTCAGAGATTAAACGAAAAAGAAGTCACGTGGGCTCAGAAAAACAAACAGTTTAAAGTGAGATAACTTACTGTTCTTAACGCAAGTTGGTGCTGATGGTTTGTGTCGTCAGTTTTAAAAGACTCTTCCTTGTTTGTCGCGTTAAGTTCACAACCTAAAAATCAGCACATTGATACGCATTAGTCGTTTACCTTGATGGGGGCGAGTTTTATTTTAAAGATGAGACCAAACTCACCCCAAAGAATGGACACAGGTTTTTCTGTTTTGTTCATTTTCTCGACGGTTATTAGCCTGGATGACCCTGAAAGCGTTACATGTAGGCTACAGTATTGTCGAGTCACCTTAGATAAATCATTCATGCATGAGACTGCCTTCAGTGATCTGATCATTATCTTACCAGAAAAGGAAATAATGGGATCTTCGGTAAACCCCAAGACAACATCAACAGAAGAAAGACCTAAGCTGCATCAAAGTCGACGCTTTAAGAGGGTGTTTAAATGCAAAACAGCTGACAGTAATTGAGGCACGATCATCGCCTCAGGTTAATTGTGGTCGTGACCATCAATATTAACCGTGAGAAAACACGATTCTTTAAAATCCTGTAGCGCAAAGTTTCATAATTAAACTAATACTAATTACACGCTACAGGGACTTATGCCTTATAATGACATGCACGTCTACCATCACAGTTTAATGTACTGACTACGTTTTTACTGAGCTTTTGGTTAAATGTGAACTTAAATTTGAAACGCCCACTTGCTCCAGGCCTACGGTGCACTCCATAACCTACTACCTAGGACAACTTGCAGTTTACAAATTCCCATGTTAAATCAAAAACGAAGCACAGCTATGAAACAACATACACATTTTATTTTTAAGCATTTTTGTGTATACTATATTTTAACTTTTATATCAATGTTGAATTCAGAACTGCTGACACTCTCTTCTGCCTACAAGAATACACCTATCAACTCACTGGATGATGGTTTATTACTGCAATACCAAGAACGTGCTGCACTGAGAAATGCTGCAGTGGTTTGGCTAACCTTCCCAGAGGAGCCTGGACACATGGTGATGTCAGAGGTTTAGAAGTTCCATATTATTGTTTGTAAAAACTGTGATTACTTCAAATGATAAACCACATGCCCTGACACAAACTTCTGGTGTGCAGAGACACATTGGCACATAGTTTTGGGTTGATATGTTTCCCCACAATAATTCCTGTTCATACTACTCACATAATGTATTAGGTTGGGTTTTGTGACCTACACCCCTCTAAGTTTAAAATAAATGATTGGAATATGATCATGGACGTAATTTTGATTTAAAAAGTGGGGGGGACATGGATTCGTCGCTATTTAAATATTTGGTTTTAACCGTAAAAACTGGGGGGGACCAAAGCCGGCTTTTGAAAAAGTGGGGGGGACATGTCCCCCCCGTCCCCCCCCAAAATTACGTCCGTGAATATGATGCATACAGCAAAAACACCCAATGTGTTTTTAGGCAACAGTATGCACAAACTAATGTTTATATGCATAGGCCCATGTAATCCTACAATAGCATGATATTTACAGTTGGTTTATTAAAAATGCTTTTCAGTAAAAGTTAACAACAAAAACCCCAATAACAAATGATAGTCCAATGAAGGTAATTTACAAACCAGGACATTTCCTCACTTAAAAAAAACCCGGGATGCCCATGACAGGACGTGAAATACAGACATAACCCGGGAAATACGGACGTTTGGTCACCCTATTGTACTGAAAAGTGTGTACTAAGTTTTGAACTCGGTTTATTTTTGAGTTTCAATAATATGTTATAACATGATGGCGGCTCGTCTGTAGGGGGCGCGGGGGCGCTGCCAACATGAAATAATCCAGAGAATAAATGTTACTTAGACATATAAATTTATGTAAATTATATATTGCAAAATAATTATGAAACTAGTCATACTGGCAATTATCGTTTTTTTAAAAAAGATCAGGAGTTTCTGTGACATTATGTAATACCGTAATTTCTTTGACATAACATATAATTCCTGTGTGTGGGGTGCTGGACTAATGGGTGTCTTAGGTCCTTAAACGTTTGGCAAGCACGTGTTCTGGAGATGCTCTTTAATTGGTTGACCTTTAAGTTCGGACACACCCACTTTTATTAATAGCCTATCAGTATAGTTAATTATTGTTCCTCCTATGTGATTGGTTAGCTGACCAAGAGGATGGAAGATTTAACTCATTGTTGAACAGTTTACATTTCAAGTTAGCACATTATTTCTATAAAATGAAGGAAAACTCAGTGTTGTCCTTACAAACCCTTTCAGCAGGCGTTCGATAGGATAAAGGATAAAGGAGCTTGGAGCGAATAGACCTAATTTCAGGGTCTATTCATACAGCTGCTAGAAATCCTTGCAATAACGATGCAAATATATCAAAAGTGTTAGCTCACCATCCTTGACTCACATATGACATCCTATTTCTAATCCATAGGGTTCAAAATGACATTGGTCCACCCTTTGCAGCTAGAACATCTTCAACTCTTCTGGGAAGGCTGTCCACATGGTTTAGAAGTGTGTTCATGGGGACGTTTGACCATTCTTCCAGAAGCGCATTTGTTAAGTCACATACTGATGTTGGATGAGAAGGCCTGGCTCTCAGTCTCCACTCTAATTCATCCCAAAGGTATTCTGTCATGTTGAGGTCGGGACTCCAGTCAAGTTCTTCCACACCAGACACCATCCATGTCTTTATGGACCTTGCTTTGTGCACTGGTGTACAGTCATGTTGGAAGAGGAAAGGGCAATTCTGCCTTTCTGTACAGATTGACCTCCTATACCGACGTAGATTGAACTAAAAAACAATATTTATTAGCTTCCGGGTTTGCTGTAGGAAGTGAATATGAGATGAAAGGATGGCAATTAATGCTTATAATAAAAGCTTCTGAAACACTTCGTTTTAAATTCTATCATGTAGCCTATTCTTGAGCAAATATTTTACTGCAGTGTTCTAAATTCCAATAAGGCTGATGTGTTGTTTAATGGATCCAAAGCTGCAAGAAGCAATTGGTGTAATATCCCTCTTGCCCTAGATGGTTTTCAGTAACACCTAACGCAAAAAGCGTAGGTATGACTATTGATTCAGATCTTTCATTTGACACACTTATACATCGTCAATAATGCTGCCTTTTTCCATTTACATAATAATGCCAATCTGAGACACTTACTGGTCCACGCTTTTAATTAGTCTTTTAATTGGATGGTTTAAACAGTCCTTAAGGAAACCCCAACTAGTTCAGAAAGCTGCAGCTAGTGTCTTAACTAGGACTAGAAAATCCGATCATATTAGTCCTACTCTCTCAGCGTTGCACTGGCTTCCAGTTAAATATCTTCTGTTGACCTAAAAAGCATTAAATGCTCCACAATATCTGAATGAACTCACTACATACTATAACCCATCTCACCTGCTGCGCTCTAAGGAGATGACTGTAATTCAGCCAAAAATGAATATCCAATATAATTGCACGATCTTTAATATGACGGATATATTAAAGATGTATTAAGTGTAACAGTAAAAAGTATAGACAAATGGATTGGACTGATTCCCAAGTAAAACATAAACCTGCACACCAGCTGGATAGTTTATATAGACATTCTATGCTGTGTTGCTTTCTACAGGGCCCCTCAGGAGTGTCTTTACATTACATACAGTAATAATGTAATATGGGTCAAGGGAACTGCAGTTGATTAAATCCCTTCATTTTGCCTGTTGTGTTTTTTTTTGTTAGTGGTGTGTGTTAGTTTCTTATGACAGCTGTGTAATTAGTTCATTTATTTGCTGTGGATAGACAGAACTGTATCTATATATATATTGCTGACCCTATCTGTCTTGCCTGCAAAACCAGAATATCTGCTTGATGTTAGCAAAACAGCTCGCTATTGCCATCATTTACCTCAGGATAAGTAATTAGCTATCACTAACTAGATAACAATTACCAAAAAATATTTTTTACATGATTTGGAACTTACTGAACATGATTTTTCATACATTTATTAAATATTGAAAACATATTCTAACAAATTCTTCATTATTTTCTGTGCTTTGGTTATAAATTATTTGAGTTAACATTCATATCAACTGCGTGAGACGCTGTTATTCACTTCTCCCTCTGCAGTTTGAAGTTCCTTTTGAACAGAATATTTTCAGTCCCTATAGCTTGGAATGTCCCTTCAAATGGCAGAATTCCTTGTGTAGTCCAGTTTGCACAGAACTCCTAGGATGACTGGAATGGACCATATATCAACACTCAGAATCTCTCGTCCAGTCAAATTACTAGGTCAACAAATTGTTGTATAATATTATTTTTACTATTTATTAGTATTGCAACAAATAAACAATTAAATATAATAATATAATATAATACATAATATAAAATATAAAAATAAATGTAATTGAATTATCAATATAATATCAAAACAATGTATGAATAGTCTTAATCTATCCATATAAGTAAAGTGTAAAGATGGAATTAGTGACATCATGATGCCAATAACATGGATTTCTTTCCCTAATTAAGGTAAACCCTAGAACTATTTTGTTCTTTTGGAATCCAACCCAAATGAACAATTGGATGGAACAATTTGATGCATTGAATAAACCATTGGAACCATTTGAACCATATAAGGCATCCATTTCTGATTTATCTTAGATTGAAACCAGAGACAATGACTATCACCATACAGTACTGCCAGCTGTACATTATAGCATTTCAAATCTTCATCGTGTCATATTGACCCTGGTTATGTTTATCTAACTGAGAGTATGAGGGTGTGAGGCATGTTTGAACGCTCTCACTCTGTCAACCCCGCATGCGTGCGCTTATTTTTGAGACAGTTGTGTGATGTATAAATAATGTGGCCCTGTAGGCACAGATCCCTCAGCCACTGGATTAGCAAGAGGAACAGAAACATAGACTGTGAGCGTGACCGGAACTCCCCTGGGTGCCACCACCCAGTCCCTCTCCGCCATCAAAGACTACAAGCTGCAAGATGAAAAAGCTGGAGACTGGTGTATGTGTGTGTGGTGGTGGGAGGGGGGGGGCTTACAAAAAAGTCAAATGCTACAAAGCAATTCCAGCCAATACCATTTTAAAGGCTGACTTGCCAAGTTGTGGTTCTTTGTGTCTGAAGATAATTTATGTCTGTGTGTACAGGGAGGTGTACAAATGTAGGATGCACAAGCTGCCGTGGAAAACAGATACTACAGTTGTCGGTGGTCCTCTGTGGACACATGGGAGCCCCCAGCACCCCCCACACAGAACTGCTGTGGAGCCCAAACGGACTGAGTGTGTGGGAGGGCTGAAGCGAATCTGCAGCATGTGTGCGCCTGGCACTTCTCCCCCTACGCAAACACGCAGCAAAGGTTTATAAAAATGACTTAACCTTATTTGTGCTTGTGTCTACGTTAGCGGAGACCCATCAAAATGGAGCTGTGCTGTATGACGTAGAAACCGAAGGCATGAGTGGGCGCACGTACGTATGATTTCAGGAGACAGATTTATAGAGATCTTCTTGTGAAATGCTGCAAGAGAGCTGCAAGAATAACAGATTCTTCTGCCTAAGGGTTATTCATGCAGTATGACATTAACGGTGTAGATCTAGCCTAGTGTCAACTGTATGGATACTGTGTGCATGCTCTAGGTATGGTTTCTGTATTGAACTAGCCATGTAAATGCTAACATTGCTGAACCCTAGTTTCTCTTGGATAGTTGTAGATTATATTGTGATGGCATTATTTTTGAACTGGTGGTATCAATGCTATTATAAAGAAAACAATAAACAATTCCACAGAGAGGAGAAAGTAGGTGTTCATTTTTAACCATTTCCTCAGAGGAAGAGCAGCAGTTTTAACATTACTAGAGTCCACCCATCTCCGTTCCTACATCTCAGCTGGCAGGTGTTTCTCCCCTATGTGCTACATGGGGTCCTCCTTCTGGGGTGCTGTCTCTGCCAGGCCCAGGATGGTGCCGTTAGCCTCCGCATGCCGCACGATGCTTCCACAATGTGCACGTCTCCCCTGGCCATCTCTCCCGCCTCCCGGTCAGCCTCTGGCCCTGTGTTCTTCCTGTGTCACTTCTTTTTATGCCCTGTATCTGTGTCCAGTCCTGTGCCTGTAGTTATGCCCTGTATCTGTGTCCAGTCCTGTGCCTGTAGTTATGCCCTGTATCTGTGTCCAGTCCTGTGCCTGTAGTTATGCCCGGTATCTGTGTCCAGTCCTGTGCCTGTAGTTATGCCCTGTATCTGTGTCCAGTCCTGTGCCTGTAGTTATGCCCTGTATCTGTGTCCAGTCCTGTGCCTGTAGTTATGCCCTGTATCTGTGTCCAGTCCTGTGCCTGTAGTTATGCCTCTCTTGGTATTCTTATCTCCCTCTGCTTGTTCTGTGCCCATGCACCTGTCCATGCTGCATCCTGTACCATCTCCTGTTCTGTTTTGTTTACCCCCCAGGTCTCCTTCCTGTCATGTGTTTTGGTGCTTGTTTGTTCTTGCCCCAGTCTCAGTCTGTGTCTTGTGTGCCCTCTTGTCTCTGGTTTGTGGTTGGTGTGTGTGTGTGTGTGTGTGTGTGTGTGTGTGTGTGTGTGTGTGTGTGTGTGTGTGTGTGTGTGTGTGTGTGTGTGTGTGTGCGTGTGTGTATGTGTGTGTATGTGTGTGTGTGTGTGTGTGTGTGTGTGTGTGTGTGTGTGTGTGTGTGTGTGTGCGTGCGTGCGTGCGTGCGTGTGTGTGTGTGTGTGTGTGTGTGTGTGTGTGTGTGTGTGTGTGTGTGTGTGTGTGTGTGTGTGTGTGTGTGTGTGTGTGTGTGTGTGTGTGTGTGTGTGTGTGTGTGTGTGTGTACCTCTGCAGACCTTGGTCTTGCGTTATGTTTTATGACCTCTTGTCTAAGCTCTGCTTTTCAGTTCTGTGATTGTATATCTGGTTTTCCATGCTCTCCTTTTCTCTTGTTTTGCTCCACCAACCCATAATTTATATAATGGGTTAAAATAAATAAACCCATTAAAGCCCCCTCAGATTTGCATCCTGCCTAATCTTCATCATTCCAGACAGTTACAAACATCTTCTGTCATTATAAGCTCAACGTCAGATTTATGTGTTTGCTGTGATAGTCTCACACTAATGTGTGAGAAAAGACCTTGAAGTTCAAAAGATTCACCAAACCGAAAATGTGAACATCATAAGCTTATGAGTCATGAGTCATGTAATTAATATATGGATAGATTCATCAATCCACAGATGAATCTGTAGATTCATGATGTGCATTGAGTGAAAACACAGATATTTGGCTCAAAAAAAGAACAAATTCTTTTTTAAGCCTCCATGAGAAGTATAATGTTATGTCAAATTTATTTAAATGGCACATTTAGGACAGTGGACTGACAGCCCCAACACTGATATGTACCTCAAAGCGAAGAGTCCCTAGAGTAATGATGCTGCTTCTGAAGACCTGTGCAGCCTGCCAGACGTCTGTGCTCAGTAAGGCCTTGTTGTGGCAGTAGTCTGATCTAAACACGAGAACTCACCATCTAGTCTCATTGTCAGAGTAATCAATAGTAACAGTCTCAGTAGAATGGGTCTGAGTTCATTTTAATTTTCAGTTGTATCACAAAATGTGGTATTTTTCTTCAATTTCAGCACCATGGACAAGTAACATCTTGCAGATAGGGGCTCCTGAGTCAAGAAACATTTATTTCTGATTCATTTTCTGTCAGCTCACACAATGCTGAATGAATTCCTTGAGATGATGAGGCATGTTCTGAGCAGTCTTGGAGACATTAACAGTAATGGGCACACAAAGTGCAGTGATTCAGCATTTCAACGAGCCATTTTAAAAACAGCCTTCTTTTCTATACAGCGAAATAATATACGAGAAATAATTATCTGAGCACAAAGCTCTAGATGTTTTTATGAACACTTTGGGCGCCCTTTCCCACAAACTGACTGCTCACACAGTAAAGGACGGACCCTTGGTTTGTTGCCAGTTGTTGCATTCTCACGAAGTGGCCTTTTCCTGCTCTGCACTCACCGTGCATAACAAGAGCCATTTCACAGGGGCTGAGAGCGAGACACGAAGAGCGTGACATAAGCTCGTGCTGGGTTGTGACTAGACTTTGTCTTTCCGTAATTGGTCAAAATGTTCTGTCCAGCTAATGGGCACTCGTTCCAATTACTGTCGTACGTGCCATTAGACTTCTAGCTGCATTTGTATTGGTTTTGCATTTTTTATACTGCATGAAATTTTAGTTGGAGAATTTTTGCGCAGTTTGATTGAAATTTCAAAGAGATTGCCGAAGAGGCTGGCCGTTTCTTGTTCTTCTTTCAAAGCCCCTTTTAAAATAATGGTGTTGCGCATAACACACACAAAAAATCAAAATGCCCTCACCAGCACTTATTATACAGTAATTGAATGCAGCTTTAGACCTGCTGAAGGCAACACAACAAGAGGGCATCAGCAACTTTTATTAGAGGGGGGCGGGGTGAGCGACTGTGCTATGAGCCACACTGCGGAGTTCCAGTGAGGGAAGAGAGATGACTCGGTAGTGGCGGAGCGGATATCGACATTACAAGCACTTGGGAGCACGAAGCATCGTTGGTACCTCCTTGATTAACCTGTGCGGTTGCATCCAACTGGTTACACGAAGGTGTATACTTGACTTCGCGGTTCTTGCAGGGTTTTGGGGCAGGAGCCCTTTGGATTGGTTTATCATGCATACTACACGCTCAGTTGAAAGTCGTGCCCTGTACGCCGTATTATGGATGGGGATTCTGTGGAGAGGAATCCTGACGCAAGGTAATGTTACTCTTAGCATATTTTAAAATGACTGTCCACTCTGTGATCTGCGATCTTCTAAGGAGATACCCTTGACTTAAATTGACGCTCTCGTAGCTATTGTACTACGCGCATAGCCTATCACCATAGTGACTTCGGAAACTTTGATTTCACAAATTTCACTATTTACTCCCTTTAGAATTATTCTGCGGCAAAATTCTTCAGTTTTAGAGTGATCACCCTGTAAGTTATTTGCGTAAATCTGAAGATACGGTGTACGCGACATGTGGAATTCATATACCGCACAGGTTTTTATAGCTGTCGAATGCGATTTTTGTCAGTGTTTGATGTTTTGAACAGTTAAGATTTCAGATATGCTCATTGTCGTCTTTCACTGAGAAAAGGAGGACCTTGAGCTTTTTTGAAACATCATAATATAGGGCTGATTTTTCTGCTGCATGATAACGCGTATCAACAAAAGAAAACACTGCGGGAGATGTTGTCTGCGTGCCTGTGTACAAGTGAATGTGTTTAAATGAGGGAGCGCTACTGAGTCAAACAAGGGCAGTTTTTGCGGTCTTCGGTAGTTCATATTGATCTAATCGGAGGTATAATGTTATGGCATTGTAGGCTACACAACGGGGTTCATCATCTGAGCAACGCTTATTTCCTTTCAATAGAAGCGTGGCTGAGATATTGTTCAAGATGTAGCAACAGTGCAGGAGACATTTGTGTTTTTGTATCATTCTACGTGGATATTTACCTCACCATTCAGGCAAAATTATATAAATATAACTGTGTTATTCACACAGTGAACGCAAAACACTAGTGATTCCACTTAATGAGGTAAATGGGCCCTCTGTTGGAATATTCAAAAGTACATAGGCTACTCTGAGAAAGTGGTATAAATACAATTAAGAACACTTATCTGCATCAGATCCTTAATTTATACGCCACTCCATTTTCAATGTAAAGTAATCAGTGCATTGTATCAGGGAAATTATCTATCAATAAGAAAATATTATGGACTTGTAGTGGGTGACTGCCTTAGCCATTTGCTCCAGTTTATGAAGACAGGCTATATTATATGTAGTCAAAGTGCTAGATATATGAATGTCACGGTAAATTAACTGCTTAGACTGGCACAGGGCAATTGGGAAATGAATCGAAATCCGAAAATATGTGAGAATTAACACCAGCCACACTGACTAGGCAGACGGTGCGATTGCACATGGGCCTACAGCGTCGCCTGCGATATTTGCTTCGATAACTTCTCATTATCCAACCATATCACGTCCAGCTTGATTTGCAAGCACCAGCACGAGCAGAAACGCGTGTCTCTTTCCTTGATCGTGGTGTGTGGACGCGAGCACACCTGTTGGTGGAGGGATGGTTCAGAAAATGAAGTCCCAAATTCATACTCTGACAGTACACTGACAGTTTTATGACGTCGCGATTGTAAATACACTGAACACATTTTAATTTGATGCCAAAATATATAGGCCTATGTAATACTGACCGTCAGTTGTCACGACGTCAGTGCAATTGTGCTAAAGCTGGTTAAATACTGTAGCCTACTTCTGCACAGCTGTTACAAAGACTTCCAGAGTCGGCCTCACCTCTTGCAATAGGTTGTCTGTTCTGCACTCTGATAAACTCAGCCAGCATTTCTCCTCTCATCACATCACGTCTCTGCAGTTTCCCCAGTTCCCTTTGTTTTTGATACTCTGCACTAAATCAAAAGAGAAAGGTTGAGGGTATCCTGCAAAGGAATGTCTGGAGAGGAAGTAGACGGATTGGAAACCAGGAAAAAATGCAGGATAGCAGTACAGATTTTTAAGAGATTTTACACAAATGTTGTTGTTGTTGTTGTTGTTGTTGTTGTTGTTGTTGTTGTCATGAGGAACAAGCATGTTCCTGGCTGCTTGTGATATAGGCAAAATGAGGGCAGTGTCATTCACAGAAACTGATGGAGTGGCTGCCAGTTCTGCTTCTTGTGGTTACTACTCATTGGTCTTAATCTTCTTGTGGTTACTACTCATTGGTCTTAATCTTCTTGTGGTTACTACTCATTGGTCTTAATCTTCTTGTGGTTACTATTCATTGGTCTTAATCTTCTTGTGGACTACTACTCATTGGTCTTAATCTTCTTGTGGTTACTACTCATTGGTCTTAATCTTCTTGTGGTTACTACTCATTGGTCTTAATCTTCTTGTGGTTACTACTCATTGGTCTTAATCTTCTTGTGGAAGCAGACTTGTGGACTACTCATTGGTCTTAATCTGACAAGAAAACATACAGCAGCTCATTTAAATCCTTCAACAGTATGTATGTTGATATACAAACATGCTTTTATACTTTTTATGTGTTGCTTTTTCAATTTGCTAGTACATAAATTAACACAAATTTAGAGCATATAGTTTTGACTGCCCACAACCACAGTCACAACCATGGTTCATATTGTTCAATCTCACAGGTCATCTGTGTTCATTCCCTGTTATAGCCCCTCTGAATTGGGTTGGCAGGGCCCGCATGCATTTAGAACGTTCTGGAAAATGCTCTCTGTTATGCTCAAGAGAGCCACAGCTTGCGCTTGATGCCCTGAAGCTTCACAGAAGTGAAAGGGCTCTGAGAGGTTCTCCGCTCTGCCCATGGGGCAGCTCTGCAATCCAGGACCCCCCTTTGACTCCAACTCTCTATCCTTTTAGCCTAGTGCTTGATCTCTGGAGCAGTTCCCTCAGTCACCATGGATGGCAAATTTCTTGTTTATCTTCAATGTCAGGAGGAGAAAACAGGAGACAATAAAGAGAACCAGAGTGTTGCTAACTTTTAAATGGTAAAATATGTTATGAAGGCCATTGGATAGGGGAAAATGAATTAGGGGGAAATCTCATTGTATTAGATTGTAAGATTGTATTACATTCTTTTTCAAAAATGCCTTTGTCTGCTCAACACTGCATTATGAAACTGTGCTAACACACTGTGCTAAATGTGTTACAATATGACATCTGGCCTTTTGCACCACAAAAAAACCCCTTCAGAATGAAACGTCACTGCGATGTCATTAGTGGGGCGGAACATTCGACCCCCTCAGCTCCCCAGTGTCACAAACACCACGAGCTCATTTCAGATCTCCAGGCAACTGTCGAAATTCTCAAAATTCCCGTCCTCTACTATATGGGGCATTGCTGATTGTTACGGGATTTTTTTGGCAGCACAAACAGGGATGGTCACGATGAGGCAAAAGCACAATAACAAAATATGAAAAAGTTGAAGAATGAATTTGACAGGCATTGTCTAGACAGGTGCCACATCCACCAGTATGTCAGTAGGCTGTCATATCTAGCATGCGCACCTGGCATTCAGAAATCCTGGTTCATGAGTCACATATCTCAGATAAACACATCTGTAAAACCAGAATCCAATTCAACTGGAATCAGAAATCACACTTTTTTTTTTCCTTTTCTCACCACATTGTTAAGGTACCTCATGGACAAGATAATTTTCATTTGATGTGAAACACTTTCACTATTACTGCACATAGGCTCTGACAGGTGCTATGCATAGACTTCACCAAGTGATGAGGACAGTAGGACTTGTGATAGACAGTTTGGTAAGGAAGGGAAAGTGAAAACTTTGCATTTCATAGTAGCAGCAGCTTGGGGAATTATAGCAGGGCTATATGGAAGTATATAACATCAAAGATAACACTAGTGAACTGTCTCTCTCCCACAAGAGAGTTAAATTCAGTGCAGACTGGCAGATCTGTACTACACAGATATGTCACTGAGGTTTATTCTAATATGACAATGTCAGCTCAGGCAGATGGATGGACTGGTGCAGATTCTACACCATCTGTCAAGCGCATGACTCTTCCATTTCAACTGGGTGAATTTTACATGCTAAATATTTCAGTTTTCCTTTGCTTCGAAGCAGGGGCCAGTTTGCACACCTTGACGCCTTCCAACGTGCTGCTTTTGCTCAAGAAAGCCATACTGTGACTGCAGAGCCACAGTTCAATGTTTGCTAGTTCCACGTGTGCTATTTCCACATGTGCTATGACGAAATTGATCCAAGCACTTTTGTCAGATCTTCTGTCTGCCTGGTTCATGAGGGGGAGTGTGAGTTTTACCACTGGCTCCCAGCTCATTAGCCACAACACCGACATTCCACTTAGATGTTGTTTTAATTGGATTACCCCAGGTATTAGTGTCAATGAATAGTCTAGGGCAGGGGTGTAAAACTCATTTTCAACACGGGCAACATCAGCATAATCGTTGCCCACAGAGGGCCATATGTAACTTATAAATGTACCTACTCCTTGGTGTTAACTGACTGAATTTATTACTTATTCAAGTTACAAATATTATATATATACATATTTGCTTTATATATATATATATATATATATATATATATATATATATATATATATATATTTGCATAGATGTAAAAAAAATCTGTTTGCTTGTTGCTCTGTTATTATAACATTAATATTTTTGTATTTACTTTGGTCAAAACTTGAAATATCAACTAACTGTGAAAATAGCAATTGTGCTTCAAAAAAGATTTTGAAGCATGGGCGATTTCTTCAGCTACAACAAAGCTAGCTTTTACTGCCGCATTGTTTGTGGTTGTGGCTTTCGCGAACACATGCAATCGTAGTTTGTCTTTTAATTTGTTGGTTTTCTTAATGCCTAATTTTGGCATACTTAGCTCCGTGTTTGGTCTCAAAATACAGACGTAGATTGTACTCTCTGACAAGAGCCATCGCTTCATAACACAAAAGACAAAAGGTTTTTCTCATTTTGTATGTATTCACTTTCCAATCTTTCTTCAAACACCCTCCATCTGCATCGATGTTTCTCGTCCTGGACATTTTGGGATCGTTATCGTCATTATTATCAATGACACTTACTGGGAAAATCACATCCATGTGGAAACACTGCAGTGTCGAGATGCCGTCACTTCGCCGGTAACAATTGTGGCAAACGTAGTTTTTGGTCACTGCACATATTTGACTTATTTTATTAGACAATTAGGCTTTATAAGCTCTCATGGTCCACATAAAATGACACAGCGGGCCACATTTGACCCCTGGGCTTTGAGTTTGACACCCCTGGTCTAGGGCATCTTCATTTCGAAATACTGCAGAGTACTTTTAGAGATTATTACAGCTTGACAAAATATTTTGTGTGGTGACTTTTTAGTCCTTATTATACTCAATTATACTCAAGATTTACTCAAAATTGTCCTACTGCACAAACAACACCATATTGAACTGTACTGAGGAATAAGAATAAATCCATTTAGAGCAAGCTATTTTGTGTAATGCTTTATCAAACCCTAATCACCTCCTTCATTAACAACGGCAGCAATCATCTCTGGTTGATGATTAAAGATGATTAAAGTTTTCTTTAAGCTTATAGAGTACAGCACAGAGTTTATAGATGGATGGTGTGAGATGATGACAACGAGGCCATGACAAGAACAATCCAGTCCGCAGCAATTTGGGGGGTGGGGGGTGGATCTGTGTGTGCCGTTCCTGGCTGTGCTCAGAACCTCAGCATGTCCAGAACCTGCTGAGAAGCTGAATGAATGATTGGCGTAGTGTGGAGGGTCCTTGGCATGGCTGCTCATGGCAACCTCAGTTGTCCGCTGAGGGCAGCAGTCATTGAAACACCACTCACACATCTCCCTTCACATCCACATAAGGAGGTGAGCACATGAGACAAGACAGAGGGGGAGGGGAGAGAGGAGGAAGCATCTCCTCTTTGACAGCCCCACTGTCACATTGTACTGTGGTTCTGAAAGCACTGTGTTATTATGGCATCACCAACACAATAAGATTTGTCTTGTACTAAAGATGTTGAAGTGTTTGCGTTCAGTGTGCCTCTAAGTAAATGTTTAGAGGCTGCATTAATTGTGAATGGTGAGTACTTTGGAAATGGGTTGTCATGGCAATACGAATATCAACACGGAATATTTCCAGAGAGAGAGAAAGAGAGGGAGAGAGATACATAGAGCTTGGTTAATCTATCTCAGTGCCAATCTGTTTGATTCTCTTGTACGTGTAAGTTAAACGAACCCTGGAGAGGAAGGAATCATAAGGGTGTTGCCTATGGATTTCCCAGTGCTTTTTGTTTGGACCACAAGTGGTTAACGAGGCCCTCTCTGTGTTACCGTGTTCTCTGTTTTACTGCATTCTCTGTGTTACTGCACTCTCTGTGTTACCATGCTCTGTGTTACTGCACTCTCTGTGTTACCGTGCTCTCTATGTTACTGTGCTCTCTATGTTATCGTGCTCTGTGTTACTGCGCTCTCTGTGTTACCGTGCTCTGTGTTACTGCGCTCTCTATGTTACCGTACTCTCTATATGTTAGCGTGCTCTCTGTGTTACTGCGCTCTCTATGTTACCGTACTCTTAGCATGCTCTCTGTGTTACTGCGCTCTCTATGTTACCGTGCTCTCTATGTTAATGCACTCTCTGTGTTACTGCGCTCTCTGTGTTACCGTACTCTCTATATGTTAGCGTGCTCTCTGTGTTACTGTGCTCTCTATGTTACCGTACTCTCTATGTTACTGCGCTCTCTGTGTTACTGAATCACATTGTTCGTCATGCGTCACCTCAGGGAACAACGCAGTCGCAGGAATGACATTCAGAGAGGGGAAGCAGGGGTCAGCAGGCTTCGTGTGAGAAGCAAGGAGATGAAAGTTGGAGGGGTGTTGAGCACAGCTGTTGGAGCAGACTGCTCACACCTGTGAGGCTGTAGAGAGGAGGCTCAGTGAGGAGACGTCTGCGCAGGCCATCTGGCTCACCCGGCTACCGGCGGCTGGCCGTCCTCGAGAGCTCATCTGCGTGCCGGCTACCCCAAGCCATGAGCACTACCCAGAAAGCTCACACTCCCACCCAGCAGTGAGAGCTTTACCCGTAACATGGTTAATCACACGGCACAGATTTGTGTATGTTTTAATTATATACTAAAAACACCTAAAATTTCAGGATTTACTTTAGACCAAATTTTCCATGTCTAAACCAGTTTTTTTTTGTTGCATTGTAATGTTTTATGGCATAAACCTACTTTTCATAGAATTTTTGTGCACTGGATATTTTTGTTGGACCCCCAATTACTGGCTTGCATTGATTGGGCCTTTAGAGCCTTTGCAAGCTGTTGAAAGGCATTGCCATCTGTCTCGTTGGACCAAGATTGACACATCTTGTTTCACACACCCACATGCCCTTAAACCACAGCAGGCACCGACCCACTTGACTACTCACACCTATAGAACCTTCCCCAAAAATGAGTTTTGGGCATGTTACTGACACTGTCGATTATGTGTCCACCCCCGCCCCCCCATTCAGTAAGGATGACGGTGGTCAAGAAGCATCGAGCTGGCGATGACATCACAATAGTGCTGGTGAGAGCACTTTGGCTGAAGTGATTTGTGCTGAGGTCTGTACTGAGACAATCGATGGCTGCTCTATTTTAGAGCAGCAGGAGACCAGTCCTTCAGATGACATGGTGCAGACATGGCCGCCCGAGTCCACTAGCATCGACCACACACCGCGTCTGTCTGTGCTGCTCTCATTAGCCGTCACTGGAAATCATTAAACATGCTCTCTCTCTCTCTCTCTCACACACACACACACACACACACTATATTGCCCCTGGTGTGATGAGTTTCTGTACAAATGATAAGCAGTGGTTTCCAGTGTGCTCTGGGCACACCTGTTCACCGAATGAGGTAAATGTAGAAATTAGCATTGCTGGGCAGGACACCTTGGTGAGGTGATCTCAGTCACTGAAAGGTTTGAACAGAACATTTTCTACTTATAAAAATGTAAGGTCATGGAAAATATACATGTAACAGCGTTAGGACGGTAGAGAAATTATTTACTACAGTGGTCAATAGTTGTAGCTTTGAGCACCAAGATTGGCCTGCTTGGTGGAAGCAACTGAAAATAGCACCATATGTCAAAGAATCCATATTACCTGTAGTTTATATATTCGTCTCCATCTCATGCAAAGTTGCTGCAGTATTTTTGTTTCAAAGAGACAGTATGGAATACAGTTTCCTTTATGTTAAGTGATTTAGTAGTTACTGTAGATCTAGCCTTGAAATTTAGGTACACACTGTTCATGATTTGTCTCTGGAAAGGATGCAGGTCATCACCTGGTTATAAAACCAAATTGTTCCATGAAGCGAAGAGGGGGTGTGTTCAATTCACACAACCTGTGTGTTCAGAATTACTCTGTGTAATTCCTAATCTGCTGTCACACACTCATGCATCTCAAACACACACTCCAACCACACACACACACCTCATTGGCACCTTTAATGAGTCAGCACTCAGTCATGGTGCTAAACTGTGATAATGGATTGGTCTGAGGAGAAGAGAAAAGGAATTGGGTGTAGCAGAGGTTGCGCAAAAGAAAAAATGCTAGTTGTTTTAACAAGTCAGTCAAATGAAGTCGTTTATTTAATTTATTTCAAAGCTGAAATTTAAACTGTTAAATTTTCGTCTGCTTTTTCGGGGTATAAATTGTCTGGCATCTATTCAAGAGCGAAGCAACTCTCCTTGTTACATTGAAACTTTATTTTTTCCACCCAGTGCCTCCCTGATGATCTTGTCATATTCTTTTCAGACAGCTTTGGGAATCGATCCTCATCAGACAAAAGAGCTGGGACAGTTGCTGTCAAGCATAGAAACGCACTTGGCAGAATCTTGGGGCGGAATCCGATACAGATTTGTTAGTTACCTCCTGTCCGCTTCATATAAACGTCAGTTTGAATGTGAAACGGTTCTGCTGAAAAATAACAATAGTTTTATATTTAAGAGAACAAAATGGAGTTTAATAGACATTATAGGCCCAGGATATCTGCGGTCTGTGTCCTTTAGTAACCCCTCAACAAGGGATATTTGCATTATATCAAACATTCCTGTGTTACTATGGGTATAGATTTTGTGCAGGATCTTTACCTTAAGGTTAATTGATTCCATGCGTCATTCCTCAAGTTTGCGACTCACACTCGACTGAAGCTGGAATTAGGTTTTGCATCGATTCAGGTACCGGTTTATTTTTCGGTACATTCTCCTGATGGGAAGACGGTCATAATCCGACTGCAAGCGACCAAACGGGGGAAACAGGAGCAGAAAGAAACACAATCGGGCAGACGAGAACAAGAGAGAGAGAAAACTGGGGGGAACGAGTGCGTTGATAAAGAGGTTTAACTTGATGACAGGCAGTGGATTAATTCCTCAACCAGCGCATGCCTCGCTCAGAACTGGATAGTGGATGTGCTGGACTGTACGTCTAAGCCTGCCTCAGTTATTGCTGGGTAGTTTGGGGCTTTGAATGTTGGAGGCCTTCATTATCTCCTGCTGATCTCTTCCCGACCGTCTCATGAAAAATGGATTTGCTTGACACGAGCAATTTCAAACGGGACGGAATAGTTCATTCGTCTTTGAAAGTAGATGAGGATATTGTCATGAGACGTCATTGTGATTTTCAAGACTCCAGTTATTGACGTTGTCAGGACTTGGAAAAAATATTCTTTACACCGGGCAGGAATTACACTAGTCTTCATTCACACATCTCTTTTGATGGCTGTCTCGATCGACTTTCTCCTTTGGGAATATAAAATGTGTGAATAATGACTCAAATATTAAGTAACCACAACCTACCCAGTGAGAGAGGTAAGTGGAGTTTCAAATGAGACTGCATTCACTTTGTCTGACCCACTTGCTAAAAATAAGTAACAACCAGTGTAAAACAGCCACTCGGGTGGGGAGAGCTGTGAACTGCTGTGCGCTTGTCTCTGTGGACAAGCACGTGACAGAAAACTGTTTCCAACGAATAATACATTTGTGTGTTATGTGTTTATGGCAATATATATATATTATATATCCTTTAAATTTGCTTTTGTATAAACAACTGATCACAATTTAATAATTTTTTTACAGTGAACAGCAGTGTATTTGTGACTATGATTTTGAGGCTTTAGGACAGAAACCATTTGTTACACGCTTTATGAAACGTGTTTTTCGAGTATTAATCGAGATTTTTGGTTAGAACAATTATATTGTGTTGCGGAATCTCAATTTCACGAAAACGTCTTAGGATGAAACATACTTTATTTTCAAAGTAGGCCTACTACAATAATGATGTATTACGGGAGATGATCATAGGCCTAGGCTACATGATGTTAACAGAACATGCAGTTGTGATTACTAAGACACCATGTTCGGTTGTTACAGGTCTCCCTTATGTCTGGACACTAAACTCTGTCCCCAGACAGCAGTCTGTCTCATTCATCCTTTTCTCGCCTTGAGTTGTGATGGCAATTAATCTTAAACTGCTGTCGAGACAGTCGTTGAGTTCTACTTTGCCTATAGTGCTGTTTGTGATATATATTCTCTTTCTAAAGTGTCCCTGCATTCAGGATGTCTATATATAATCATTGTAATCAACAGTGGCTTTTATTATAGCCTATAATTCTGCTCTTATAACATTTCCCATTCATGTGATGCAGCAGGATCAGGCATATCTAGCACTGATCTAAGTCAGTGAAACTAATGTAGGGTACTGATTGTAGCATCAAACTCCCTTACCCCTCTACAGCTTGAATCTCTGGTCGTGTAAGGAAGATAATGTCTGTTTCATTCACTTCTTATCAGACCCCCCCCCCCCCCACCCTCATCCAAAAAAGGGCTATTTGGAAGCTACGTAGGACTTGGCTGTGGGCAGCAAGTCAAGGTTGGCATATTAGCATGCGTGGGAACCCGCGTGTCTCTCCGCCACTTTTTTCTTCCCGACACGCTCAATTTGTGCTTCAATCCCACCCTCCCCTAAAAGACTGTGGTGGGCCTGAATCAGAGAGACGCAGAGCGATGGCGTGGTAATAAGTATCTTGGCAGGGATGCGCTCCTGCGAGCCGGACAGACCCAGAATAGTGCAGCGAGGAGCTGGATGACCTCTGGATGCTTCCTCTCCCTCACCAGCTCCCATCTTGCTTAGTTTATGGAGGCTAAAATGATCATGTGACCCAGGCTCCCACACTGTCCCAGAACTACATTTCCTATATATGATCATTCCGCAATTTTGCTGATGTTGTTATGAAGCATGGTCTGTTGTTCTAGTGGGGTTGTTCTTTGTTGTCATTTAAATGGGCATGTGCATGTTGTGTTCTGAATGTTCTCCTCACTTCTCCTCTAGATGGCGCTGGTCCAACGCCTCCCCCTTACTCCCCTCCGGCGGTCCATGGTCCGGCTCCCAGTGAAGGCATGAGTGAGGGTGCCTCTGTAGGCCAGGACCTCTTGGATTCGGTCTTGGCCCATAAGGACCACTTGCTGGCTCAGAAAGGTGTGGAGCTGGCCACAGCGCTGCCTGCCGACATTCTCCCTGTCCTGGGGAAGAGCCAAGGCCCCGGTTCCCCAGCCAGACCTCTGTCCCCTGAACACCAGCGCCTGCTGAAGAAAATGTTGACTGCACATTCTGGAGCTCCTCACAGTACCCAGGCCCAAGCTGGTCTCACTGAGGCTTTCGATGCCACAACGATGCACAGCACAAACAGATCTACCATGTCACCCCAGGAAGCTGGCGGTGGAGAGCTCCCCTCTGGAACTGTGATCACCACAGCTACAGCCATGGAGCCTACACCAGGGACCTTCCCCTCAGGTAGGTAAAACTTTGGAGCAGCTTACAATCAGGATTAATTTTCGGACCAGCTGACATTATCAGCTTGTAGGTCAGTGAGAGTGCATTAATGAAAGCTGTTTGCTTTTGCTGGATGCTGTCTGGGCTTAGGCGGCATTATTGCTGGACAGAACTTGTAAACCACAAACAAGTTTGTTACATACATAATCACACTAAGGGAAATTGAATTAGACATTTACCAGCTTATCTAGCATCTTTAGTGTATTTCTTGATGTCTTAAAGCTTAGTCCAGTCCTCCGTGTTTTCACCACACATTGGGTTAATAGCCTGAGAACTGGCACTTTCTTCCATGGGCTTCCTTTAAATAACCGTTGTGTTTGAAAGCTGAACACTAAATGTCCTCCATGTTCTCATAGCTGTGTCGAGATGCATGGTCAGCTTCTTGGACCCTGAGGGCTACATCGATTCTACAGCCGATCAGCCTCTCCCAGCCGGTGCGTTCCTACGCTGCACGTACACGGTGAACGTGTACACAGGCTACGGCGTGGAGCTGCAGGTATGACTCACCCTAGCTTTCTTACTTCGGCTGCACGATTCACCTTATGCTGCAGGTTTCTTGTTTTATTCTATTAAATTCAAATGTTCCGAATGTTCATTTATTATTATCAAGTTCATTCTTTGGACAGATTTTATTTATTATATTTTTGGACAGATTTTAGATACTGCAATTGAATAAGCATGATTTAATTACACCTAATGGTTTTTTTTTCTCAAATTGATGTGTGCATTTTTACCAAAATTTCATATCCTATTACAATATGCAGCCCTACATCGCAGTGATTCATCACAGCCCACTGGGAAATTCAGTGAGAACAGTGAGGTTGGAGCTTTGGCTTTCTGAGCTATCCGACTTCCCCAATGGATCACAGGGATACTTGACTACAGGTGGTGTGAAACCCACCATAACAGGTTGAAGGTGACCTCTACTGGTCATTGATGGTACTGCTTGCTGTGCCTTTCGTGGGTGGAACCATACAGCAGTATTCCCTGAGAACCACTGTCACACAAACAGATGTTAGCGAGAGGCGCACAGATGCATGCTGCCTGCCAACCTGCCATAATCTCGTGCTGATATCTGCTCTCTCATGATGCTCTTTCCCACGGCAACAATATCTTCTATTACCCTTCTAATCCAGAGCCCTTGTGGGCAGAATCCTGCTTATGTGATTAATGATAAATGCACCAAGCTACAGAAACGTTGCTCACAGAGGAATGGTGTGCGAGTTAATATCATTGTCAGTCCCTTTATTAACTTCCGTGGTGCCTGTAATACAGATCATGTAGGTCTTTATTCAGTGCAGAAAATTCCTTTGTTTTCTTCATCATTGTAGGTCAAAAGTGTTAATTTGTCTGAAGGTGAGGAGTTGTCGATCAGAGGGGTTGATGAGGATGGGGATCTACTGATGCTCGCTAATCACACACTGCTGGTGGAGGGGCAGGTGATTCGTAGTCCGACCAACACAATCTCGGTGTTCTACCGCTCCTCACCCGAGGGGGGCGTCGGAGTGTTCCAGCTTCACTACCAATGTGAGTCCGCAGTACGTAAAGGAGTTCCACAGAGTTGTTCAACTTCCACTGCCTCCCAACTTCTAACTGCATCATTTCCCAGTTGGTTAATTTGGTCAATTATCTGTCTGATAGGATCTGCTGTGTCCATTACCCATGCAGTGTACTCTGAGATTCGCTTGTGTGGCTCATTTCCCAGGACCATTGAGCTCTTTCTCATGCTGTCCTTTGAACCAGTTTGTTTTAATCAGCATCTTCTCAGAGACACTTCTCCTATAAATTGATATTTTCGTGCTCATCAGAGTCACATAAAATGTTCTATAATTACATCAAAGCTGCATATAGATATTGGTACTGGTTCTTATGAATTATTAATATCCTGCTCTCTCTGCAACAAACTTAAACAAACTTTGACCAATTTGCCAGTGTACCGTCTGAGCTGTGCGCTGCCCCGCCGCCCTCACTTTGGTGAAGTGTCTGTGTTGGACCTGCGCCCAGGAGGCACTGCACATTTCTCCTGCCATATGGGCTACCACCTACAGGGGGCGTCCATGCTCACCTGCCTCAATGCCTCCCTGCCCGTGTGGAGCCAGCAGGAACCCAGCTGCAGAGGTGAGAGGGTGAGGACCAACCGAGGCAGAACAAGAGCGCTTGAAGTTCAGTCTTGGAGAACATCGACCAACACACTAAACCAAAGGAGATGGGACCCCATTGGATTATGGGCATTTATAAATGACACACAACCATTTCCCCTTCAGCTTTGTGTGGCGGTATTGTGAAGAATGCCACCGTGGGCAGAGTGCTATCCCCCTCGCCCCATCCAGGGCCCAACAGCACCCTGGACCGCAGCTGCTCCTGGTCCCTGGAGGCCCCCAGCAGACAGAGACTACACCTCCACCTGGAGAGGATGGTCCTGGGCCTGACGGACAGGTCAGTGCCTGTGTCTGCTTGGGCTTGTCTTCCTGCTTGTCTCCCTACTGTAGATCCAGTCTCGGACATTTCCGTCTCTTCTCTGTTCTGCTCCAGATTGGTTTTGTGGAGCGGCCTAGATGCTGGCTCCGTCGTCCTCTTCGACTCCGCTCGAGGAGGGCCAATCCCATTTGAGGGAGTGATCAGTGAGGGTCCGGCCGTCAGGATACAGTTCATAACGGACCAGCTGAACAACCACAACACAGGCTTCAACATCCGCTACGAGGGTAGGCTGCCTGCCGCACAAACCCCGCAACAGTGAATGACATACATCCAATCAACCACTTCAAGTCACCCCATTCTATCATAATTATGCACACACCCCCCCCCCACGCACTGATCATACTGTTCCGTCTTTCCCAATCGCTCCTGTACAGCTTTTGAGAAGGGCCACTGTTACGAGCCCTACATCCAGAATGGGAACTTCAGCACCTCGGATGCGTCCTACAGCGTCGGCACCATCGTGCAGTTCACCTGTGATGCGGGTCACTCTTTGGAGCAGGGCCCTCCGGTCATCGAATGCATCAACACACGGGATCCCTACTGGAACGACACTGAGCCCTTGTGCAAAGGTAGAGAAAGCCCTGTCTGTAGCAAGTAGGCCTGTGTTGAAAAAATCGATTTTCCGATTCAGAATCGATTCGCATATGATGATCTGATTATCGATTCGTACGTCCAAAGATCGATTTTTTAGTGAACTTTTACCCCCGCCTCGTCACTGAATTCACGCAGGCGTGCTCGGTCTAACTAACTGTAAAACGACTTGGCGTCGGACAGTGCCGGTAGCGACGATAGTCAAATCGGAAATCTAAAAACAGAAGGACAGTTTATCCAGTGTCAGTGACTATTTACATTTAGTCCGTGTCACTGACCGTTTACCCAGTGTTTTTACAGTTTTAAAAAAGTTTAAAATGTTCTTGTAACGTTGGGCGCAAGGCGATGGACGAGACAGAATCCTTTGCACTTTCCAAATCGTTACGTTTATTACATTATTTACCGAATCGCAGACAGCGCACATAAAACACGTTTACATAGAACACGTGTGACTCAAACAACGACGAGCACAGTACGCTGCGCGAGCGCAAATTAAATAGACAAACGAGACGAGTCACAGGTGAGGACTATCACAAGGCACCCGCACCCACGGAGATACACCGACGTAGACGATTAGACGCAGACGACGTTAACGCGCCCAAAACGGAAGGGTCGGGGACCTTAACGTGAGAGTTCTGTTCTTATATTCCCACTTTAAAGAAAAATACACCTTTACATTTTATACTTTCAGTTTATTAAGTGTGAGCACTTTAAAAATAAAAATGCATTTGGTAGCAACATCTTATGGGTGAATTCTTAATTATTTCAATCATAATAATAATAATGCACTGGTTAGTGTCCCAGTAGGAGCCCACTGTTGCAGATATAGACACCTCAAAGATGTCCTCTGTTTATTGTCCTGGATTACCTTTCTTGAAGGTAGATTTATGATGACCCTTTTCACCAGTCTTCCAGCCATCAGTAACTACCAACTACCAGTAACTATTTGCTGATTAATATCGATATAATACTAGTTTTAACATGTTGCTTCTGTACACAGTCAGGAAACAGCTCAAATACATTTTTAATAACACTAAACCCCGAATTGGATCGAATCGGATCGAATCGATTAAATCGGATTAAATCGAAAAAAATCTATTCTTAATCTTCAGAATCGGAATCGGATCGATTCTTGGAATTTGAATCAATACCCAGCCCTAGTAGCAAGTGTAAATAAAATCCTCCACCCAATGGAGGATGGGTTCCCTTTTGAGTCTTGGTCCTCCCGAGGTTTCTTCCTAATCCCCACCATAATTGGGAGTTTTTCCTTGCCACTGTCGCCTTTGGCTTGCTCATTAGGGATTTGGACCCATATGATTGTAAAGCTGCTTTGCGACATGTGTTGTAAAAAGCACTATATAAATAAATTAGACTTTGACTAAATAGGCTGAATCCATGTGATAAATTTCCGACTTACTCCCATGAAACTAATTACTAATTATTTTCACATTTGCTCCGCATGTAAGATTAGCAGTTCACTTTCTAAAAATTTATATTTATCTAATTTCACTAGCAGATCATTTCACTTCTTGTATGTAGTATTCATGCTCTACATCATTCTTTTGTGTAGTTCCAAAGTACTGAGTAACTATGACTCCCTTGTTTAATATGGTAATGGAGATATTGGTTCAATATAAAGATTTGGTTGGTAAAGAGAGATAGACTCTCATAGTTGCAGATAAATCATTACTGGTCTAATGGAAGCAAACAGAATTATCATAACTATTTCAAGCTCCGGGTACTGACCTACAGTTGGCCTCATTATGCAGGGGACAGGGAGCCATTGCTTTGGCTTCATAGAGGAAACCAAACTGCAGTCAAGCAGGAAAATATAACTGATAAAGTAAGAGGAACTGGACGCTCTGTAAAAATTCTGAGAGAGAATGACAGTCAGTAAAATTCATGTCTGAAGAGATCATCACAATAAACCTCTTGAATCTTGAAGCAGCTCCTTCAAACCCAGCTATTCAGACAGACTTTTAAAAACAGGGTTTCTTTGTTTTGCACCACAATTATGCCCCACAAAACACTGACTGGCTTAATTCCCAGAGGAGGTGGAAATGTGATGAGACGTTTGTTTAGTGAGCATGCTCAGTGAGTGTTTGTCGCCTGTCTGCGCAGCACTCTGTGGCGGTGACCTCTCAGGGCCAGGTGGCGTCATCCTGTCCCCGAACTGGCCCGAGTGGTACGGCGAGGGTGAAGACTGTACCTGGCGGATTCGTGTCGGCGAGGACAAGCGTGTCCTTCTGGACGTGCAGCTGTGAGTTTCTGCCCTCTGCGCCTGACACACTGCCTGGTCTAAGTCCTGACACACTGCCTGGTCTAAGTCCTGACACACTGCCTGGTCTAAGTCCTGACACACTGCCTGGACTAAGTCCTGACACACTGCCTGGACTAAGTCCTGACACACTGCCTGGACTAAGTCCTGACACACTGCCTGGACTAAGTCCTGACACACTGCCTGGTCGAAGGCTGGTATTGCTGATGTTTTCCAGATACTGACAGTTACTAACCTGCTCTGTTCACCCTTTGTGTTGTGCCTGTCTCTTCTCAGGCTGAACCTTAGTGACAGCGACATGCTGACCATTCTGGACGGGGATGAGGTCACCACGCGCATCCTTGGCCAGTATGTGGGGGGCACCAGCCCATTCAAGCTGTCCTCCACCACGCCAGACCTCACCATCACCTTCCACTCCGACCCGGCCGGCCTGGTGTTCGGCAAAGGGGAGGGCTTCATCATCAACTACATGGGTAAGAGCTTCACGTGTTCAGCGCTGGCTGGAGAGGGGGGAGCAGCTGCTATCACAGATGCCTCATTCATCTGAATGTTCTGGGCTTTTAAGAAGACAATTATTTATCAGTACTGAGTTTGGATCACCCACGCTGCCTCTCATTCACCCACGCTGCCTCTCATTCACCCACGCTGCCCCTCATTCACCCACGCTGCCCCTCATTCACCCACGCTGCCCCTCATTCACCCACGCTGCCCCTCATTCACCCACGCTGCCCCTCATTCACCCACGCTGCCCCTCATTCACCCACGCTGCCCCTCATTCACCCACGCTGCCCCTCATTCACCCACGCTGCCCCTCATTCACCCACGCTGGATGTTTGTCTCACTCCCACATGACACACCAGCTGAAGCATTTTCATGCACACATACAAGCACAGAAATGGGCCCTGCAAATTGCTTAGAATAACCACTCCCCCTCATAAACAGACAGGGTCCATTAAATTTTCCTCATCAGACACTGCAGACCTTTTGCTGTATATAGAGAGCAAAGCCAATTTGCATATAATTAGTACTAATTCTACATCCTAGAGCAAAATGCATGTGAAAACCCCTAATGGCTATTATTCTGCATTTTTAGAATCTGATTCAATTAAATGAAGTGTGACATTTATTACTGTACAGTGGAGAAATTAACATTCACCCTTGAGTGTGATGGATCTGCCTTTTGCCTTTTGTTTTGAATCTTAATTATAAACTTTAAGTACTGAGATTTTAATGCACACCACACTCATGATTTACAATGAAAGGGAGGTCTACTTCTTTGGTTTTTCCAACATGCAGATCAATGCATGCTTTCTCTTTCAGTGGTCCATCCAAGCAATAGATCAGTTTAGTAGTCCAATCAAAAGTTTCCCTTTCCTCTTGATTTAGAGGTCTCCCGAAACGATTCCTGCCCAGACCTGCCTGAGATCCAAAATGGCTGGAAGACCACCTCCCATACTGCACTGGTTCGAGGCAGTCGCATCACTTACCAGTGTGACCCAGGTTACGACCTGGTGGGCAGAGAGACCCTGACGTGCCAATTGGACCTGACCTGGAGCAACCAGCCACCCTTCTGTGAGAAGAGTGAGTGCATCAGAGAAGCACCTCACATACACAGATAATTTAGACAATGATGCAGTTTCCAAGGTTTTGGCTCTGTGATACAGCACAGTGGTTTAACAGGACAGAAGGACCATAAACATAAAGTGCAGAAACGTCGGTTTTAGTGCATTTATGTGAAATTTAGTGAACCCTATAGGAACAGGAACCATACAAGTAGAACTTCTATTTAAGAGGAATATTGGAATATTTCTTGGCAAATGATGTGTGCTATTATTTTTATGTGTATTATTAGTCCATGCACAAGAGTGCTAAGAAAAGGGCTTGAGTGATCTAGATGGCTAGAGTGACGCTTGTGTGTCACCATCGGGCAATATCTGTAGTCACTGTAATGAAATGAAATGAAATGTGCCATATTTTGTCAATTGTGATTTTTACACCCCAATCGAAATTTGTCCTCCGCTTTTAACCCATCTGTGCAGTCAGAACACACACACACACACACTAGTGATTACTAGGGGGCTGTGGATCACACGTGCCCAGAGCGGTGGGCAGCCCTAGCCCGGCGCCCGGGGAGCAGTTGGGGTTAGGTGCCTTGCTCAAGGGCACCTCAGTCATGACCTGTCTGGGAATCGAACCCACAACCCTCCGGTCACAAGACCAGTTCCCTAACCGCCAGGCCATGACTGCCCCTGTGATGGTCAAGCAAGGTTTAATACATCACCTGAACTGTTTTAATTCACAAAACCCCAAGAGACATGAAATATACTTTGAACATCTTTTGACATTCATTGTGTGTATTAAACCTGAACTTCTGCTTAGCTGGTGGAAGTTATTACAGGAATAACAGCGCTGCTGAGAATGTACCTTTCTAGGTGCGGAAGGGTCCATGGGGATCCAGCAGACAGGGGGAAGGCATCAAAATAACCCGTGAATAACAAACACATTATTAAAATATAGCCGCAAGCGGCGATTGGCGGGTTCACACACCAATAGGCATTTTGGCCTCAGTAGGCAAAAGGAAGCCCAAAAGGTCCTTTAGACCTAAAAGTGAAAAAAAGCTGTTTGGGTTTGGCCAGTGTGTGCTCTACAGATGTAGAGTGTGATGACATCTGCGTGTGTCAGAAAGGGAGACACAAAAATAGCACATCTGGCTAGAGCTGCATCTATGTGAACAGTATAGGAAGGCCTGCACTTGTCTATACATGATTGGGCCTCTATATTACTGACAGAGAGAGATTGAGGGAGCCAGAGACTATGCTTTGTTATTTCACTCCTTGTACACGTAGCACGCCTAACATGACTGCCTGTGTATTCAAAGTATGAATGTAGTCTGCAAAGCCTGACATGACTGGCATTACTGACATAACTGATATGACTGGCATGACTGGAATGACATCACTGGCATGACGAACAAAATTAACATGACTGATATGACTGACATAACTGGCATGACTGTAATGATTTGAAGATTTGACTGACATGACTGGACTGACATGACTGATAGGACTGATATGACTGGACTGAAATGATTGGCATGACATGACTTACATGACTGGCAGAACATGACTGGCATGACTGGCATCACTGACATGACTGATATAACTGACATGACTGGACTGGCATGTCTGATATGACTGACATCACTGGTATGACTGACATATACTATACATATACTATAGATATGCATACAAACTATACATACATTTAGGTAGAAGTGTGTGTGTGTGTGTGTGTGTGTGTGGTAGTATATGTATTCAAACTATGACAACATATACTAATACATACATACATAAGTATACATAGAAACTATACATACATATAGGTATAAAGGTGTGTGTGTCTGTGTGTTTGTGTGAGAGACAAAAAGAAGCCAAATATCAGTTTGTATAAGCATGTGTTAGTCACTGAGATATGGGTGGGTATGGCTAGGGAAGTGTCATTGTGAATACTATAGGAAGGCCTGCTTGCGCCTGTATGTGTGTGTGCCTGGTTAATAGACACAGAGAGATCTAGGTAGCCAGAGCAATGTTTACTTAGGGCACAGAGATGGGAGGGGGAATGTGGGTGAGAGTGTGAGAGAGACTGAGAGTGTGAGTTTCAGCTTGCGTGCGTGTGAGAAGGAGAAGGTGACAGAGGGACTTTACATGCATTCTTATGCATTGTATATAATACTGCACTGTAGAGCCATACGATAACCGATTTAGATGAAACTTGACAAATTTGTTCAGGATGGGATTCTGAATGGGCTTGTGCATTTTGGTCAGAATTGGGTAAAATATGAAAGAGCTTTAAGAATATGAATATTATATGTATCGATGCTGTCCATTAAAAAAATATTTAGCAGGTATAAGTGTCCTCAAATCCAAAATCTTTGGATTGTTTTTTGATTTCACACTCTGTAGAGTATTATAAGACTTTGCTTGACATGATAGTATGAAAATCCTAGGAGGAGTATGAAAAGTGATGATTTCAAACTATTATTAACTGTAAATAAACTGTGCATTTTTTAATAGGACATGTAATGGGAAAGTTGTTCACACTACTGCAAGGAATCAAAAGAGTCCAATTGCATGTTCCCAAGTGGAATTATGTAGGGGATACACTTGCTTTTTTTGCAATAGCGCCCCCCAGTGGCCAATCGACACCCGGCTGGATTATGTCATAGGGGGCGTGCACTTGTCCACACCCAAGAGGTTTCGTGCAGATCGACCAATTGTAAGCCTGTCAAACGCGTGCCGATCACTGATTGGCCGATTACGTCAGCCATTTTGGAAGTATGGCATGTCTGCTTTAGGACCTGGTTTCCAGAGGCCCATAGATGATGTCTGTCAAGTTTCATGTGGATCGGCCAATCTGAGTGCATGGGGCAAATTTTTGCATGTTATAGCGCCCCCTAGCAGGTGAGGTATGGCAACCTCTGCGAGCTGCCCCAGACCCTCACAGGGAAGCTGTCTGTGAAGTGCCATCTCATTACATGCAAGTTTTCTTAAGTTAGAGCTCCATATGCGCAAAATTTACTATTGAATTTACGCCCCCTCATTTGATTGGCTTATACTGACTAGGTAGTGAAGAAATTAGCATTTTTGTTGGATACATTTTAAAGTTCAGACTCTTCTGAACGTTTTGATACCACATATGTGCATGTATGTGAAAAATCCAGGGACTAGTTCGCGCTCAAAGATGTGTGTGATTTTGCACATTATGCAAATTAACTCGAAATCTAAGTGGGCGGAGCTTAATGGTTGTATATTAATTGTCCTATTGAATTTAGTCAAGGAATGTATAGGAACTGGAATTTTGGTTCTAGGACCTACGGTGTAGAAGATATGGACAAAAAGTCAATATGGTCCGCTATAGCGCCACCATCAGGCCAATTTGGGTCCCTGTATGGGAATCTGGTCCTTGGAGGTAACTGAACCTTTTTGCCAAGTTTGGGGTTTCTAGGCATTACGGTCTAGGCTGCACAATACGTTTTAGGTCAAAAAATGGGACAAAGAATAATAAAGAATAACAATTACAATAGGGTTCCCACACTATGTGTGTGTGAACCCTAATTAAGTTGATCATTGAATTCATCTGTGAATTAAGAAATAGCCATGATGTATGATGAAAGTGAAATATATTGTAATTATTGTATGTTTATTGCTAAATGTTGCTTTCTTATTACTCTATGCCTGTTATTGGCAGTGCCCAGTCCAGTGTGGGAGCAGTAAAGCATTTAAAGGACAAAAGGACACAAAGGAATGGAGATCATTTTCTGGATGATGAGGTCTATGTGGGATGGCAGTCCCAAGATATATTTAAACCTCAGGTTGCTGTAGTGACATGGAATGGCTGTAGTTCAAACGTGATGGAATGACTGTAGTTCAAACGTGATGGAATGGCTGTAGTTCAAACGTGATGGAATGGCTGTAGTTCAGACGTGATGGAATGGCTGTAGTTCAGACGTGATGGAATGGCTGTAGTTCAGACTTGATGGAATGGCTGTAGTTTAGACGTGATGGAATGACTGTAGTTCAAACGTGATGGAATGGCTGTAGTTCAAACTTGATGGAATGACTGTAGTTCAAACGTGATGGAATGGCTGTAGTTCAAACGTGATGGAATGGCTGTAGTTCAAACGTGATGGAATGGCTGTAGTTCAGACGTGATGGAATGGCTGTAGTTCAAACGTGATGGAATGGCTGTAGTTCAGACGTGATGGAATGGCTGTAGTTCAGACGTGATGGAATGGCTGTAGTTCAGACGTGATGGAATGGCTGTAGTTCAGACGTGATGGAATGGCTGTAGTTCAAACGTGATGGAATATACAAGGTTACAAGTTGCCTGATACTGATCACAGGATCAAGTAAGTAAGTAAGTAAGTAAGTAAGTAAAATACATTTATATAGCACTTTTCACAGGCACAAGCCACAAAGTGCTTTACAACGGAAAATAAAATAAAATAAATCAAAGACCAGTGATGCCGGTAACGCGTTACTTAGTAACGCGTTACTGTAGTCGGACTACTTTTTTCAGTAACGAGTAGTCTAACGCAACTACTATTTAAAAACTAGTAGTCAGATTAAAGTTACTTATCTAAAACATCGTGCGTTACTATTTCTGCATTTCGGGGGAACGTAGGTTATTCATTCTTATTTTTTGGCTACACGTTTCTTGCGCGGTTATGTCATTTCTGCGGCGCCAAAGTCAGATGGAAGGAGAGGGTCGCCTTTAGCAGCTGGAAATACAGGCATTATTTTGATTTTATTTCGGTTAAGGATGACAACATTAAGGTGCGTTGTACACTCTGTGCTGGCGACAGAGTGCTGTCTACTTTCAAAAACACAACGTCAAACCTGAAAAAAACCGGGGGGTGGCGGCGAACGTAAATTGTTACCGGGCGGGGTGTAAAATGGACTAAATTCAGTATTATATCACGATCTATCGATCGCCGGTGGTTGGCGCCAGATCGAACTAGTAACTCATTGAATCATAGATATGGATCAGAGGTAAATAAACTAGATTTTTTTTCGGCGTGAGATATCGAAAGTGTGGCGTGTGAGCGTGTGAAGACAGTCAAATGCGTGTGTCTCACGCTCAATGCGTGAGAATTGGCAACCCTGTAAGTGGGCGGAGTTGAACAGAAAGACTGTCTTATTTATTTATTTATTTTAAAAACAACAAAGCCTATTTCAAGAAAAAGTTTACAAATGCCAGTGTCATTTTTGATGTTCCGGTTAAAATACATGTCAATAAAGTGAGTATTGGCAGAACTGGTAGTCATTTTCCTGTTATAGGGGCGGGGGATCAGCCTCTGCTGAAAGTAACTAAAAGTAATCTAACTTAGTTACTTTTAAAAGCAAGTAGTCAGTAACTTAACTGAGCTACTTTTTAAAGAAGTAGTCAGTAGTCAGTAGTCGGATTACTGTTTCAAAGTAACTATGGCAACACTGTCAAAGACACAAAAACACACACTATAAAACAGAAATAAAATACAGTGTACAAGGTCAACGGCTGCAACCTCCACCACTAACTAAACGCCTGCGTAAAAAGGAAAGTCTTTAGCTGTTTTTTAAAAGTATCTACAGTGTCAGCTGATCTTAAATGTGGAGAAAGTGTGTTCCACAGTTTTGGAGCAACCACCTTAAATGCTCGGTCTCCACGAGTCTTTAGACATGAGCGTGGCACAGACAGTAAACTCAGGTTGTTTGACCTGAGTAATCGTGATGAAGTGTAGGGGTGGAGCAGGTCAGCGACATACACAGGAGCTGTGTTGTGTAGTGCTCTGTATGTTAAAGTTAAAATCTTGAACTGGATCCTGAATTCTACAGGAAGCCAGTGTAAGGATTTTAAAATGGGTGTTATGTGAGACCGTCTGCTTGACTTGGTCAGTAACCTCGCTGCAGCGTTTTGAATTATCTGTAAACGACCACGAGCTGATACACTGAGAGATGAAAACAAGGCATTACAGTAGTCTATGCGAGATGAAATAAACGCATGGATCAGCATCTCTAGATCTGCTGTTGAAACCATAGATCTCAGTTTACTGATATTTCTCAAGTGGAAGAAACAGGATCTTGACAGCTGTTTAACATGAGAATCAAATGCTAAAGACTGATCGAAGATAACTCCCAGATTTCGGAGGCTAGTGTGGACAGCAGAGGAAAGAAGTCCAAGATTTTGCTTAATCGTTTGACTAAGCCTATCAGGAGCAATGATCAATACCTCAGTCTTGTTATCATTTAGCTGTAGGAAGTTATTTGAGGTCCATTCTCTGATTGATTGAAGACAATCTAATAGCCTAGACAAACTATGAACCTCACTTGGTTTAAAAGAGAAATAAAGCTGAATATCATCAGCAAATAAATGATAGGAAATATTAAAACTATTTAAAATCTGCCCCAAAGGTAACATATACAAAGAAAACAACAAAGGCCCTAAAACTGAACCCTGTGGAACCCCACAGGTTAATGGGGTTGCCTCAGACGTGCAATTTCCCATCGTAACTGAGAAACTTCTCCCAGTGAGATAAGAAATAAACCAATCAAGTGCTGTTCCAGAAATGCCCACCCAGTCACGTAACCTATTTATCAGTATTTCATGATCAATGGCATCAAACGCAGAACTGAGATCCAGCAGCACCAACACAGAGCAGTCACCAACATCAGCAGACATTAAAAGATCATTTGAGACCCTCAGGAGAGCAGTCTCTGAGCTGTTCTAATATAGCCATTCCTTGTGAATGTAAATAAATTCATTGAAGTTTCATACAAAAGAAGCTGAGTGCACTGCAGTTCTGGAGAGCTGAGTTGACGATGTATAGTGATATAGTGATAGAGTATTGTGATTCATGTAAATCACAATTGAGTGATGTCTGTGGATCACAAACAGGGGAAGTCTATGGACAGGTGATATCTATGGGTTAAAGCAGCTACAAACTGCAAGGGATTTGCGAGATGCATCCAATTGCACAGCCGGAGAGCCAACTGCAGTTCTAGACCTGCAGTTTTAGACCTGCAGTTCTAGACGTGCTGTAGTTTTAGACATGCGCCACCTAGCGGCTCGGAATGTAGCTAACGACAGCCAACTGCAGTTCTAGACCAGCAGTTCCAATGCATGCCGTAGGCTCAGGGGCTTGTATAGTGTAATAATCCATTGTATAAAGAGTTTATTTGTTAAATATGCCCATTGATTCTCAATTGTTTTAGCCAAATCTATAGGCCTAACATTTGACAAGTTTTAAACGATAATGTACACCACATTTTGTATTTAAATAGAAGTAGTATGCCTCATTTTCCCTGTTCTTTTAGGGAGTTTTGATTAATTTTGTCATTTACACACACAGCTTGTCTCCTGAAGATATTTTATTTTTAATTAAACTACTGGATTACTGGCATAGGGTATTTTGTATTAAAAATCAGCAAAAATTGCTTAACCCTTCGGTTTTGTTGACCTCACGTTTTTTACTTTAGTGTTCCCGGTCTTCAGAGACCGGTCTGTTTTAACACACAAAAAAAAATTTCACCACCTTGCAAACATAGGCATAACGTGTGTGTGTCTGTAGGTGTGTGTGTAGGTGTGTCTGTGTGTGTGTGTGTGTCTGTGTGTGTCTGTGTGTGTAGGTGTGTGTGTAGGTGTGTGTGTGTGAGTCTGTGTGTGTTTAGGTGTGTGTGTCTGTGTGTGTGTGTGTGTGTGTGTGTGTTTAGGTGTGTGAGTGAGTGAGAGTGTGTGTGTGTGTCTGTGTGTGTGTGTGTGTGTGTGTGCACGCGCGCATGTGAATTCATGCACATGAGTGGCATGTCACACTCAGATCAGAGTGTGCCTTGCAAACATAGGCATAACATGTGTGTGTGTCTGTGTCTGTAGGTGTGTGTGTAGGTGTGTCTGTGTGTGTAGGTGTGTGTGTGTGTGTGTCTGTGTGTGTTTAGGTGTGTGTGTAGGTGTGTGAGTGAGTGAGTGAGTGAGTGTGTGTGTGTGTGCGTGTGTGTGTGCGAATTCATCACACACATATTAGAGTGTGCCTTGCAAACATAGGCATAACATGTGTGTGTGTCTGTGTCTGTAGGTGTGTGTGTATGTGTGTCTGTGTGTGTGTCTGTGTGTGTAGGTGTGTGTGTGAATTCATCACACTCAGATCAGAGTGTGCCTTGCAAACATAGGCATAACATGTGTGTGTGTCTGTGTCTGTAGGTGTGTGTGTGTGAATTCATCACACTCAGATCAGAGTGTGCCTTGCAAACATAGGCATAACATGTGTGTGTGTCTGTGTCTGTAGGTGTGTGTGTATGTGTGTGTGTCTGTGTGTGTAGGTGTGTGTGTGTGTGTGTGTGAATTCATGCACATGAGTGGCATGTCACACTCAGATCAGAGGGGCCTTGCAAACATAGGCATAACATGTGTGTGTGTGTCTGTGTGTGTAGGTGTGTGTGTGTAGGTGTGTGTGTGTGAGCGAGTGAGTGAGCGAGTGAGTGTCTGTGTGTATAGGTGTGTGTGTGTGTCTGTTTACGTGTGTGTGTAGGTGTGTGTGTGTGTTTAGGTGTCTGTATAGGTGTGCGTGTGTGTGTGTGAGAGAGCGAGTGTGTGTGTGTGTGTGTAGGTGTGTGTCTGTGGGTGTGTGTGTGTCTGTGTGTGTAGGTGTGTGTATGAGTGTGTGTGTGTCTGTGTGTGTAGGTGTGTGTGTAGGTGTGTGTGTGTGAGTGTGTGTGAGTGTGTGTGTGTCTGTGTGTGTAGGTGTGTGTGTGTGAGTGTGTATGGGGATGTTTTCTGTCTCATAGATGAATATATTCTGAATACCCATTTATTTCCTGTGACGGTCACGCTTGACCGGCAACAACACAGATGTAAATCGTTGGTTTAAAACACTCAAAATCCAATGAAAAAGATGATCATCACTTTTATATGTTCCAGTGCATAGTGTGGAGGATGGCATAAGGCCTTGCAGCAATCAGATGTAAAACACAATATTTATGAGTGGTTTAAGTTGTAAATCGGTCAGATTTGACCCGAACACGACAGGAGGGATGCTTTCAGTGAGTAAGCATAGTTTCCAGAATGTTAGGAGTGATTTATTTTACTCGTATACCTTCATTGGCATGCAACTAGCAAATATTATGTGATACTTGGGGTTTTTCGCTCACACGCCACACATCCGATTTCTCACGCCGAAAAAAAATCTAGTTTATTTACCTCTGATCCATATCTATGATTCAATGAGTTACCAGTTCGCTCTGGCGCAAACACTGGCGATCGATCGATCGCAATATAATACTTAATTTTTGTCCATTTTACGTTCGCCACCACCCCCCTGGCAAAAATTTACGTTCGCAGGACTAGCATTTCTCTCAAAGTCGAAGTACAAAGTAGCCATAAAGGTAGCCAGAACTAACGAACCAAGACACACTAACGCTTTCCAGATTCATCCTTCATGACATAAACATTACGATAACCCAAAAATGACCTTCAGACATTATCATGTATCTATCATATATTATTGTTGCTTATAAATATCATTCTTCCATCTGCTCCCGCGACATACTAAAACACTATCTGGATATTACGTTACATACATCTAAAACTACGGCACGTCTAGAACTGCAGGTCTAGAACTGCAGGTCTAAAACTGCGGTTGGCTCTCCGGCTGTGCAATTGGATGATGTAGGGATTTGCAACCAGAGGAGGGTAGGAACGCGTTACATTTACTCAAGTAGCTTTTTGGACAAAAATGTACTTGTAAGGGTAGTTTTAATATGAACGACTTTTACTTTTACTTGAGTAAATATGTGCTGAGAAAAACGCGACTTTTACTCCGTTACAATCGGATTTGCGCCGCGCGCTACCGTTACTTTCGTTTTGTAAATAATTCGTCTTTTCAGTGAGAAGACTGACCAACGTCTCGGCACCCCGAGTATGTGTGACCAATCAAATGAAGCCGGTCAGTCACGTGATCACATACACAAACTTTCTCCACCGGTAACAAGAAAGTAATGTGACAGAAAAACCTACCGAGCATCCCTGGCCTCACATAAAAAGGACAGTTATATAATGCGCTGTCAGTTGTGTCTGCCAAACGTGTGGACATTTCAGCCTACAATAACTCAACATCAAATTTGAGGAAACACGTTGCGATAAGTTTGCCGTATGTATAGTTTTGTGTAATGTTATATCTCTGAGGCATAACGTTTGTATTATGTAATTATTAAATGTAACGCAGTGCAATACTAAAAACCAGTTCACACAGTGTACACACCAGAGACCGTGGTACACACTAGCAATATACGATGATTAAGTTTGCTACAAATTGATTCAGTTGGCGTCAATTTGTAGCTACACGTATTGGCTGACAGTCTCATCAGTTAGTGCCTTTGTGGAACACATTAAAGTTACAAAGGCCTAATAATTAGGAACAAACAAAAATACATATTATTTATAATAAATAATTTTTATATATTATATTTATTTATAATACATTATTTTTATCATTAAAAGTCATTGTTTCCAGTAATTCAATTTCTCATGATGTCATTTATTGACACAAGACAGTACTCATGCATTTACTCACTACTTGATTAGCTTTTAATCAAAGTACGTTTTTACATTTACTCAAGTAAATTTTTGGATGCATACTTTTACTTTTACTTGAGTAACATTTGGTACTTTTACTTGAGTAAAATAGTTGAATACTCTACCCACCTCTGTTTGCAACTAAATAATATTCATGATGGTTTTATTTTAAAATTCTGCTAATCTGTTTTATATTTGGGGTTCCATAAGATGCTCTGCTGTCAAGTGTCCCGTTTTGGCCGGGACAGTCCCGTATTTTACCGCTCTGTCCCGGCGTTGTCCCGTATTTTTATTTTCCCGTATTTGTCCCGTATTTTCAGTTTTCAATTTTTATTTTTTTAAAGCATTCATGTGCCGCTCCAAACAGAATTCTGTCACTAGCCTCGCGAGAACTGCCACCCAGACTACTGCAGGTAGCAGTTCTCGCGAGGCTAGTGACAGAATTCTGTTTAGAGCGACACATGAATGCTTTAAAAAAAAAATTAAAACTCGCGGGTTTAGTGTCGACAGTGGGAGCAAACCTGGAACAACAAATCAGATATGGATTTAACGAGAGAAGGCAGTCCTGCCAAAAAAGCTAAGCGTACGTGTGAGTATCTTGACGAATGGGACAGGGAATTTACTTTCCTAAAGTGGAGCATGAAGGGGCATAGCTACTCATTCTGTAAGATATGTAGCTGTGATTTTAGTGTCTCTCATGGGGGAAGGAACAATGTCCGTCAGCACGAACAATCTGCCAAGCACAAACGCGGGCTAAAGGCACAGAAATATGCCCAGGAGATGTCCCCATTTGTAGCTAGAAATACCACTAGAAAATTAATTTTTTTATTCATTTGTAGTTCAAAACATATTTGGGGTGTTTTTTCTTCACTTTTTGCCACTCCAAAGATGTTTTCGTTTCTCCTACAGCCTGGATTGCAGCTATATGCAAATAACTGATTATGCAAATTAGGCGATGACGTCATACACGGGAAATGTCCCGTATTTTTAAATACAAAACTTGACAGGTATGTAAGATGTAGAGAAATGATAAAAGGATAGTGGTGATAATCTGGTGATAATCTAATATAGATGTAAATATCCTCAAACTAAATATGATCTTATGCACTTTAAGGTCATTGTTTCATTCAAATCCAACATGTTGCAGTACGGACACAAAACAACAAATTTGCACTCTTAATTATTTATGCATCATATGTCATCTGCACTTTTCTGTGAAATTATGTGTAAAGGTGGTAATTTGATTGGTTCTGTTGAAAATGCATTTCCACAAAACACATGCACCCATAAATTAAATGAACAGTTGGGAGAACCCTTTTGGAAAGATTTGGAAAGTGAGCAAGCAATAGTGAATGTTGGATCACTGAAGTCCTGCTTGTCTCTTTCCTGGTAGTTATGTACTGTACAGACCCAGGCCATGTTGAGCACTCCGTAAGGACACTTTCTGACCCCAAACTGCTTGTGGGAACCACCATTCAATACAGCTGCAACCCCGGTTACATACTGCAGGGCGGGGCCACTTTGACGTGCTACGGCCGAGAGCCTGGGACCCCAGTGTGGACGTCCCGCCTGCCACACTGCGTCTGTGAGTTTTGGAAGCAGATTTAATCATTTTAGCTTGGATAATCAAAAAAGATTACTTATTTATTATTTTTGTTACTGTTTCTTCAAATAATCCTTAACCTGGCTCTTAACACTGATGGCAAACCTCCTATATTTATGCCCTTCTCACTTTCTCCTATTCTTTCTCTCTTGCTTTATCATTCTTGCCCTCAACCCCAGCGGAAGAGGCTGTATCCTGTGAAAATCCTGGTCTTCCACACAATGGCTATCAGATCCTGTCTAAGAGGCTGTATCTTCCAGGCGAGTCCCTAAGCTTCATGTGCTACGAGGGCTATGAGCTCATCGGAGAGATCGCCATCAAATGCATCCTTGGAAATCCTTCATTTTGGAGTGGACAATTGCCCCTATGCAGAGGTAAAGTCAATCATTTGCAGTATTGCAGCATATAAATAGTGCTATATTACTGTCCAACTGATTTTCTCTTTTTTTCTCTTTAATCCAATTTTAGCCAATCACGAGTGCTCTGGTAATCATGCTTTAGAAGGCAAGTTCCATTATTGTCATTCCATGTTTGCCAGTAATCATATTAGTCTATTTTTAACATTCCATCAGTCCAGACACCATGTGTTTATTTAATTAGGTACTATTAAGAACCAAAATGGTTTCAGCTCCTTTAGATCTTTCCTAATGTCTCGGGTTTTCTGTTTTTATTTGTCTTTTCCTGATCTGCTGCATTCCTATAGTGGCAGAGGCCACAGCAGAGACGTCTCTGGATGGTGGGAGCACTACTCTGGCCATCTTCATATTAGCACTACTGCTGTCTGTCTTGCTGGGAGGTGCCTACATATACGTCACAAGGTCAGCAAACATCTTTAAGAGCTTCACCATGTCACGCTGCACTGGCTCATTCCATTCCTGTAAATTCTGAAAGGAAAAACACATTGGAAACAGCGTCGTCTGATGGCTTTTGCCTTTCAGAAACCACACTTGAAATGTGCTTAGATTGGTTAGGAAACAAAACTTTTGCATCTGCTCCTTGAATGTGTGTATACTTTACCTGAAATGCTTTGAAATGCTTTGAAATGTTTCGAGAGAATCAATACACTTCCAATCTGTCCTAAATTAGGTGTCGATATCACCCCAACCTACGCCTGCCTCTCATGTACCCACACCCATATAGCCAGATCACCGTGGAGACCGAGTTTGACAACCCCCTGTATGAGACAGGAGGGGTAAGTAGTGTGAAGAAGCACAATTACTTCCAAATTAAAACTACTTTAAAAGGAAGAGAATCTCTAACATGTATCACTAACAGTATGGAGAACAATTGTACATGAACCCACTTATCTAATCTTGCACATTTTAAGACATCCCTTTGTAACAGCCACTTTTGAAATATGAAATGTACTTTTGAATGCTAGTTGAGCAGCAGAGTTTGTATGTTCCTGTATTGGAGAGTGAGACATTTTTGTTTTTGTATTCCACAGGACACCAGAGAGTATGAGGTGTCAATATGAGGAGAGCTGTTGCTACAAATGAAATTCTCTGTAAGCCTTGAAAGGAAGTGATGTAAATATATCCTGACAATTCCACTGCTGCTCCACCTCTCCAACCTCCCGAATCTGAAGGATGAAATACAGCCAAATCAGGGATATGAGAGAGAGAGAGAGAGAGAGAGAGAGAGAGAGATAGAGACAGAGAGAGAGAGAGAGAGAGAGAGAGAGAGAGAGAGAGAAAGGACAGGGATGGGAGTTTGCCAGATGAAAGCTGTGTAGCAGGGGTTGGAGGGGAGGTGAATCATCGAAAAAGTGACTGTGGTTTTAACATGTGATTTGAACATTGTGCACTTATGGCAGGAGGTTCTTGGTCAGCAACATGTGAAAAGGTGCACGTGCATACATACAGGCACACGTGCACAAGTGCATACATACAGGCACACGTGCGCAAGTGCATACATACAGGCACACGTGCGCAAGTGCATGTGTGAATGCATGTGCGTGTGTGTACTGGAACAGAATGAAATATTTATGGATTCAGGAGAGAGCAATAGACGGCTAGTGGTAAGGCAGACTGTCTGCAAGCGTCTGTAACACGGAGTAACGAAGATCCCTGCAGCAGAGTAACTGCTGCTCAGTTTCACCCTATGAGACATGTGGACATTGTGTGTCTGTGTGTCAGTGGCCTGACTTCCTGTCTGCTGTCATTTCTAAGGCTTTGTACTCAAACCAGTTTGTAGTGCAGGTTTTAAGGTAGTATATTTCTCATGCCAGTGAAGTCATACAACAGTGAGGAACAGAAGTATTTATTTTGATGTATATGTTATAAGGTTTTCTGATGATTAATGTACATTTGCTTTTGGAATTAAGATAATTTCCCTAAAGAAGTGTTGAAACCATGAAAATAAATCAATGATAGAGTGTTTCTTAACAAACTTGTGGAGACTCTTGTTTTGGTCGGTTAAATCTTGTTTACATGATTGCAGCTATTCGCACTAAAAATTAAGGGCAATTCTCAGAATTTCTCACTTCTGTGACTCTTGATGAAACAGGAATGAAAAGTGGTTTAGTTTCCCACCCACTTCCTGAAGTTGTTTGTATCATAAGTGAGATTGTCGTCATTACCCAAAAAGCATTTTCAAAAAGAACATGAGCAGTATGGATTACTATGAAGACAAAATATGTGTTTGAAACTGTTGCAGATTTCTATGTTAGAGTAAGTTACTAATTTCTTTGCATCTTAAAATCATCATTGCATTTAAACAGGTTTTTAGCCTGATATCATAACACATTTGAGAATTATGAAAACCAAATTCATACAGAATTGGATTTAAACATTTAATCGCTTACATTTTTAGTCGAAGAATTAAATACAAAACAATTGTGTAACTGCTTACATCGCATGGAACAGTTGAACTGTTTCAGGAAGTCTTAGATCGTAAAATGCACTGACGGGCTATTTCACATCAGGTCTTTTCAACTCCAAAGCCTGGAGTGGCATCCAGCGACCCTTTGAGTATCAGTGTGATGAAGGTGCACTTGACTGTCTGTTTTTCTAAATGGAAAAAAACATGACCAGTTTGTCTTACAATTTTGTCTTTTTTTTTTTTTTGTCTCTTTTTTTTTTGTCTATTTTGGTTATAGAATTATTTACTACTTTTTCAAGGTCCTGGATTTTGTCAAGGGTGCTGGAATTTATATTATTTCATTTTTTATTTATTTATTTCTTTATTTATTTATTGAATATTATTTCTTCTTATTTTCATTAATATATTGTCCTAAGCATTTGCTGCCCAATGTAACATGTTACTTATTTTGCCAGATGTAGTTACTAAAGAGTGAGACATTTTAAAATGAAAAAAGAAAAGCTTAGTGGTTAGAACAGGAGAAGTTGGGTTGGTTCCTGATTTTCAGGCCTCAGTTTGCTTTGCTTAGATCAGCGTTGCTGACGGCTTTGGTCTCCAACGGCTTTGCCGAGCACAGGGGTCACGTAGCCAAGTGATGCGGCTGTCCGTGAGACGGGTGGTCATGCTCGTTCTGTGGGTGTCTGGTGTGTGCACAGCCGTCTGGTCGCTGCAGCGTGTGTTCACCTGCCATGGCTGGCTGACCCCTGCCCTGCGGGTGTCTGTCGTGGTTAAAGACACCAACCAGACCCAGTATCACTACAGCCAGGACTCGCCGGTAGTCTTCGTTGGTGGGGTTCCCCGCTCGGGCACCACGCTGATGCGGGCGATGCTCGATGCCCACCCAGACATCCGCTGTGGAGAAGAAACACGGGTGATCCCCAGGCTCCTAGCCCTGCGTCATGGCTGGAGGAGACAGGGCCAGGAACGCTCAGACCTAGAGGAAGAGGGCATCACACAGGAGATGCTGGACTCTGCCACACTGGCCTTCCTGCTGGAGGTTATCGCACGGCACGGTGACCCTGCCCCACTGCTCTGTAATAAGGACCCATTCACCCTGAAGAGCTCTGTTTACCTTTCCAACATCTTTCCCAAGTAAGAGGTTCACCAAAAAGGTTTTAATCTTAAATAGCATCAGAGTAGACATCAAGCTGCTTCTTGTAGCTTGCTTTTCATGTTCTTTGCAAATATGTTTTTACTTTAACTGATTTTATTGCATTTTATTCTGTATTGTTTTTATCCATCGAAGTGCTTCTCTTGAACAAGAGTTATTGTCTCATTCTGTTTATCATCCACTATCATTAATCTGACCTCCCATTTCCTGTAACTGATTTCAGCTCCAAGTTTATACTCATGGTGCGAGATGGCCGGGCTAGTGTGCACTCCATGATCTCCAGGCGGGTGACCATAGCTGGCTTTGACCTTTCCAGCTACAGGGACTGCCTTACCAAATGGAATCATGCTATAGAAGCCATGCTGTTTCAGTGCACAGTGGTTGGAGCTAAACGCTGTCTGACTGTTCACTATGAGAATCTAGTGCTGCAACCACGAACCACAATGGTAAAAGTGCTGCAGTTTCTGGATGTACCATGGCATGAAGGAGTGCTTCACCATGAGGAGGCTATTGGCCAACCTGGAGGAGTTTCCCTGTCTCGGTTTGTCATAATAACATTACAAAATATTACATGCAAACTCATAATGTAATAACACGGGTCACATTAGTTTTTCATTCTTTTTATACAGCTAAAATTTTGTGGAATTTGGGATTCTAAATTCTAAAATCACTTTGCATTGGAGGTCTAAAATTTGATTGTTTGTAAGGATTGCTGTTTCATACATTTATTTCATAGCATTTATTTGTTGGTGCGAAATTAACACAGGTACATTGGTGGTTCTCTTTTGACTCTGTGCTCTCTTTTTTTGACCTTTTCTGCTTTTGCAGAAGTGAACGTTCCACTGATCAGGTTATTAAGCCAGTGAATCTGCAGGCCCTGACCCGCTGGGTGGGCCACATCCCACCTGATCTATTGGCAGACATGCAGAATATTGCTCCAATGCTCAGAAGACTGGGCTACAACCCTGATGCCAATCCGCCTGATTACGGCCAGCCAGATCCTGAAGTGATTCATAATACAGAAAAGGTATGATCATAATGTCAACATGGTGCTTCCCAAAGAATATCTACAGAACTGTTGTATTGTGTATTTATGGAATACAACTTCTGAATGGTCATGTTTCATCACTCATTTCTGAGATTTAATGAATGTTTATTTTAAACATTTCTAGGTGGTAAAGGGACATTTCAAACCTCCTTCAAGTTTGAAAAGACTGTCACAAGAGAGTATGGTTTAATCACATTTACATCTTGGGTTGACCACTTTGTTTACCTTGTAATGCGTGTTGAATTATGCATATAAAGTGTAAACTTTGGTTTCATTCTGCCTTTCTGTCTGATTTCAACAGTTGTGTCCAAAAAAACCAACGAAAGAAGAAATATTATGAATGCACCCATGCATTTTCAATCAGATACTTAATCATATGTGGCCAGTATCAACTGTTGATGACATCACGTGTAGACACACGTAAGGCCTGAGTGGCAGTAAAATTGTTCTGAGTTCTCATAATCAGGGATGCAGGAAGAGGTGTTGAAAAAGACAGTTGCATCAGTCATCAGGAAACACACAATGTATATTATCCATAATGCATTGTGGTCTAAGGGCAGCAGGGTTCAGTGCAGGCCCAAATCAAGCACTAACAGGTGCACATATATATGCATGTATAATATCCATGTCATTTGAAGAACACAAGCCATTTTGATGAATCGTTTTTTGACAATTTTTGATTGATTAATTTGAATTCTCAGAATTGCAATATTATTTATGCTTGGGACATTTATTTATATTGTTCTTGGGTGCCGCTAGTTTGCTCATTATTAGCGATCTGGACTAAGACATTTGCAAAGGTGTGTGTGTGTGTGTGTGTGTGTGTGTGTGTGTGTGTGTGTGTGTGTGTGTGTGTGTGTGTGTGTGTGTGTGTGTGTGTGTTCACCGATAGCCGAAACTGTAGAACATTGAGAATATGTTTTTTGTAGGAAAATCCATGGGTTTTGGTTCATTGATGCGGAACATAAAACATGTTACATGGCTGTATAACAACATCTGCTGAAGGGGTTTGAGCAGCGTTACAGCACACTTCCTGTCTGTGCGCCTCTGTTTGTGCTGGTACACAGTGGAAAGGTGACATTTGATGTGTGATTTCATGTGCTAGTGAAAAACAGTACACCAAGCAACGCAAAACACCAACCCAACAGCATTCTATATATTGTAGTTGCAAGAATAGGCTGGCTTACTTACTGTGCCATGTAAACCATTCAGTTTGGTAGAAGGTTAGGATTATGTCGTTTTATATGTTGTGGTGGAAGGTCCACAAAATATAACATTAAGTTTAAGATTATTCTGTATGTACTATACCCAAGAAGGCATCAATTACCTATTAATAGGTCTTGTTGTCAAAGGGAATATTTTGCAAATATACAAGGTAATTTTGATCATGTATGCCCAGATTTATTACAATGTTCAAAATGATGTTAATGCACATATATGAAAGTGTGCATGGGACTAATAGTAAATACTATCACAATAGCCTTATTTTAGGTTTACTTTTTTGATACCACACATTATAGGCTATACAGCACATAAAATACGGGTTGCCGGCGTATTGACTAAGAGAAGCGAGTCACAGAGGTGTTTTTACTGTATTTGTTTGTTCTTGTATTATTTACGTTCTGACGTTGCTAATATATTACTATTATTACTGATGGAAATCGTACGAATTTTAGCTATATTATTTTAGTTTAGTATTCATATATTAACTACGTTTTACAGGGTTGCCAACTTTTGACGTTCGCTTGGAGTGAGATTTTAAGTTGTTGAGCGGGGGGGGTGGCGAACGTAAAATGGACACAGATTCAGTGTTATATCGCCGGTGGATGGCGCCAGAGCTAGCGAACTAGTAACGTATTGAATCATATATGTGAATCTGAGGTAAATAAACTGGATTTTTTTTTTCGGCGTGAGATATCGGAAGTGTGGCGTGAGAGCGTGTGAAAACGGTCAAATGCGTGTGTCTCACGCTCAATGCGTGAGAGTTGGCAACCCTGGTTTTATTCGAAATAAAATTCTCTCGGTCATCGCACAGTCGAATCCCTCCGCGTCCATTAATCTTCACTTCCGTATTATCCATATGTTTGCTAAAAAAGCATTTTTGTCATAGTTTATTATAGATACTACCATAATGATATTATACAATATACATCATAATATCCTCATTCATTTAATCGTTAAGCTGCACAGTTTATAGTTCGCTGGGCGTAACAGTGGAGGGATACATCGGTGTGTTTATAAATACGTTGGCGGTTTTGCTTTGTCGTCATTCGTTTCCTGACGATACGCAGTAGATGCTCATAGATTCTGCATAACTCCAGGAAAGAACATTTGTTTGTGAGTATACGTTGAATTTTCATTAAAAATGTTCTCATGTTGGTGTTATGCACTGCTTTTTCAAACATATTTTCGTTTAATCAAATTGAGATTAACTTTATCTAACTGGTTAATCTGGCTATCTTTGCGGTTTAGTGTAGTACTAACTAGCTATAATCACAACGTTAATAATTTGAAGTACGTATTTATGAATTGGCTGCATTCCTAGTATAACTAAACCCAATATTACTGTTATCTAGGACATCTAGTTAATTAGCCAACTTGTCTATCTATCTGTCTCTTTTTGCCACTTGGTTTTAATATAACCTCAGCGTCGTCTAGCTGTCGTCAGGTTAGCTTTTTGGCTGGAAGGCTAGCAGCACTTGTTAACTAACGCCTTCTTTGGAGTTGTAAGTTGACTTTGTTTGACTTGTCAGCGTTTTAAAGCAGACATGTTAACGGAAAAATAACTAGCCAACCTAGCTTTTTGTTTGCTTTATTTTGCTTTTCATGTTTTGAGTGAACGGCACACTCGAATTCCAATATAGCTGTCTTGCTAACTAGCTATGTGTTAATACTTCTAATTTGCGAAGCTGAAATGGGAACTAAATACTTAACCCATTGTTGCGTTTAATAATTAACGGATGTATTGTAGTAATTGGAGTATCAACAAGAGTAAAGTTCTAGTCCCAGCAGGCCATTTTATTTGTGTAGTCAATTTTTCGCAAGTCATTTAGCCGCACCTTAAGGGAGGGTTAACAGGAAATGAAGGGTAACTCATTTGTTTTATCTCTTCGATGATATGCCCAACCATATTTGTGTAACTTCTAGGTTTAAATCAGAAAAACTTGGTGAAATTTGGCAAATTGCTAATACAATTCTTTGAAATTGACTGCTACAGCGTAAAGATGCAGATCTTCGTGAAGACCTTGACTGGCAAGACAATTACGCTGGAGGTGGAGCCCAGTGACACCATTGAGAATGTCAAGGCCAAGATTCAGGACAAAGAAGGCATTCCACCTGACCAACAGCGTCTGATCTTTGCTGGCAAGCAGTTGGAAGATGGTCGCACTCTCTCTGACTACAACATCCAGAAAGAGTCCACCCTCCACCTTGTCCTGCGTCTGAGAGGAGGTATGCAGATCTTTGTGAAGACCTTGACTGGCAAGACAATTACGCTGGAGGTGGAGCCCAGTGACACCATTGAGAATGTCAAGGCCAAGATTCAGGACAAAGAAGGCATTCCACCTGACCAACAGCGTCTGATCTTTGCTGGCAAGCAGTTGGAAGATGGTCGCACTCTCTCTGACTACAACATCCAGAAAGAGTCCACCCTCCACCTTGTCCTGCGTCTGAGAGGAGGTATGCAGATCTTTGTGAAGACCTTGACTGGCAAGACAATTACGCTGGAGGTGGAGCCCAGTGACACCATTGAGAATGTCAAGGCCAAGATTCAGGACAAAGAAGGCATTCCACCTGACCAACAGCGTCTGATCTTTGCTGGCAAGCAGTTGGAAGATGGTCGCACCCTCTCTGACTACAACATCCAGAAAGAGTCCACCCTCCACCTTGTCCTGCGTCTCCGTGGAGGCAATTAGTCTGTCCTAGCTCTTAAATGCTTGGAGACCAGTTCCACATTCCTCCTCTTGTTTTAAGTGTTCAATAAAGTTTAAGCATTCTTCAAGTACTCATTTGAATAGTCACTTGTTTAGTACTGGTGGTTTAATTAATGGTGAAATGTTGCTTGGCTTTTTTTGCATTAGTGAGGCAACCAGCTTGAGGATTTGAGGCCTGACATTTTGAAATGTTAACTATGTAATCCTTTGTTTTGCTGCTCCATGCTTCCATATACATGCAAGTAAGATTATTTGCAGATTGAATAATCCATTATATTAACAGCTCGTTTAAATTTCTCATTAAAATGAGATCGCTGTGAACCATTCGTGACCACTTTAATACAATTGTTGCAGTGATGGATGCTGATACTCAAGAATGACCACTAGATGTCACCAAATACGTGAAAACGACGCCATTGTTATTGGTTCAAGGAACACTGCTTCATATTTCCTAAGATTACGGTTATTCTTGGGCATACCTTTACTGAGATCTTAAAATAGGGAATACATACTGCATACTTTTGTAACTGGAGTATTCAAAGTTTTTCTGCAGTGTGCAACACAAGGGAATGAAGAACCAGCCCAGTGAATTTGCCATATAAAGTAGCATTGCTATAAGTGCAACGGAGCAGAATGCCAAGGTAGCCACATTTGCTGAAAAGGAGAAATGGGTAGTATCTGTTCACAGATCGTTAATGACATTTTATGGTGTGTCATTAAAAAGTCAGGAATTGTCCTGGAGGGCCTGGTGTTAGAATGTTCCTTGTTTATTATCTTCAGTTTCAAGTCTAGATTTGTCTTGAATTTTAAATGGTCACATGGAAACTCGCTGTAAAGGTTTCTGATGCGTTCATTTGACTTTACTATTTCAGGTGTGGTTATACACTGCGATTCTCAATAACATAAATATCACTAAGAAATGATACACCCTTTCAAATTAAAGGATGTGACAATTGCACTTTCACTTAAATTGTATTAACTTTTCTATTTGCTCTGTCCTTTCCCCACCACCACAATAAGATATGTGAACAAATGGGGTTTACAGAACTGATGTAGGCCTATAAATACCCATTTGGTCAAATTACATGGAGGATTGGAAATGTCTGCTTTTCCAGGTATCTTTAAATGTCTTACAGAAACATGTAATGTTTAAATGTGCAAATCAATAACCTACAAAAGTCAATACCCTATATAATGCTGTCCTGTGGTGATAGAGAGGTAAAGACTTCCTCCAGAAAAGTGTGAGAATATTTTCATAACTGGTAGTGAAGTCAAAGCAAATGCCTTTGCCTTTACATATGCTTTACCCGTTAAGAAAAAGATGCCCTGACCTATTGATTTCCTTTGGTGCTCACTTATCCCGCAAATAAAAAGGAATACTATGCTTACATGGAGACCACATCCATTTTAAAGGAACTTCGATCAGTCTCTAAAAGACAAGTATCAAGAACGCTGGCATCTGCCAGAGAACACCAGGATTGGCAAATTCGCCACTGGCGCCTTGTGCTCTTCACAGATGAAAGCAGGTTCACACTGAGCACATGTGACAGACGTGACAGAGTCTGGAGATGCCGTGGAGAGCGATCTGCTGCCTGCAACATCCTTCAGCATGACTGGTTTGGCAGTGGGTCAGTAAAGGTGTGGGGTGGCATTTCTTTGGAGGGCCGCACAGCCCTCCATGTGCTCACCAGAGGTAGCCTGACTGCCATTAGGTACCGAGATGAGATTCTCAGACCCCTTGTGAGACCAAATGCTGGTGCGGTTGGCCCTGGGTTCCTCCTAATGCAGAACAATGCTAGACCTCATGTGGCTGGAGTGTGTCAGCAGTTCCTGCAAGATGAAGGCATTGAAGCTATGGACTGGCCCGCCCGTTCCCCAGACCTGAATCCGATTGAGCACATCTGGGACATCATGTCTTGCTCCATCCACAAACGTCACGTTGCACCACAGACTGTCCAGGAGTTGGCGGATGCTTTAGTCCAGGTCTGGGAGGAGATCCCTCAGGAGACCATCCGCCACCTCATCAGGAGCATGCACAGGCATTGTAGGGAGGTCATATAGGCACGTGGAGGCCACACACAATACTGAGCCTCATTTTGACTTGTTTTAAGGACATTACATCAAAGTTGGATCAGCCTGTAGTGTGTGTTTACACTTTAATTTTGTGTGTGGCTCCAAATCCAGGCCTCCATTGGTTAATAAATTTGATTTCCATTGATGATTTTTGTGTGATTTTGTTGTCGGCACATTCAACTTTGTACAGAACAAAGTATTCAATGAGAATATTTCATTCATTCAGATCTAGGATGTTATTTGAGTGTTCCCTTTATTTTTTATTTTTTTTTGAGCAGTGGATTTGATTTAATGGACTGTGACATGACATTGCCAATTATGACAGAAATTAACTGAGGAAACTGGAAGAACTTATCTACACCCTTAGAACTATATACATTCTAAACTAGATATACACCCTTAGAACTATATACATTCTAAACTAGATATACACCCTTAGAACTATATACATTCTAAACTAGATATACACCCTTAGAACTATATACATTCTAAACTAGATATACACCCTTAGAACTATATACATTCTAAACTAGATATACACCCTTAGAACTATATACATTCTAAACTAGATATACACCCTTAGAACTATATACATTCTAAACTAGATATACACCCTTAGAACTATATACATTCTAAACTAGATATACACCCTTAGAACTATATACATTCTAAACTAGATATACACCCTTAGAACTATATACATTCTAAACTAGATATACACCCTTAGAACTATATACATTCTAAACTAGATATACACTCTTAGAACTATATACATTCTAAACTACATCCAATTCAATTTAATGGACCCTGTTGAAACGCACTTAGAATATGACATAGTGAATATGACATAGTGAAACAAATCCTCCTCCAATTCTGTATGAAGTGGTAGGTTTTAGGCTTCTTACTCGGACCAGCTACGGCACTCATTTTTATACCCTTTGTTGTATTTAGTTTAAATAAATTGGAGGCCAGCTACGCAGCAAGGTTAACATAGGAAGAAAACACCGAAGCTATCAAGTCCCGAATGCTATACAAATTTAAGGTTGCTTAGGATGGGTTGTAGTTTTTGATACACCGCAACCTCACACGTGGCATTGTGGTACATTTAAAATAGCCTTCGACTATTCTGTAGGCGTTCAACTGCGTTATTGAAAGTTAACAGTGTGTAAGCTCTTTTAAGTATCCTTTTCTGTAGCCTTACTGTTATCAGACATATGTTTGAAATACTACATGCGGAGTCTTTACAGCCACTGATGTCCTGTGCCTTTAACTGCAACCCCCAGAAGCCATTGGTTTGATGGGTGGAGCCATGATGTAGTTAGTAAACATGCCTCCCACCTGACAAAGTCTTAGACTTAGACTCTTACAAAAGAGCCAGCTGTCATATCTGAGTATGGCTTTGAAAGTCGGACCTTCGAATTCCAGTATTTGCTGACTGAACAAGCATACATTAAAGAAGGAGTAGGTAGCTCGCACACAATCAGTGTTATCTTGTTCAGTGTAAATGATTGCCTGCAGACGCTCAAGCTATCTGGCAATTTTAACTACAATTTTTTTAGTTTCTATGCCAAATTGTTATGGCGATAGTAAAGTCTAAAATAGCAATTGGACTTTTAATCGTGGGGATTTTGACGCTTGTTTTCGGGACTGTTCTCGTATTCGTGGGACCAGTTGTTATCGACGAACAAATAGTAAAGGTAGGTTGGTTGCTAAAGGTTGGAAGGATCCTTGGACACCAACCAGCAGGATCACTTTTTCGTAGCTTACTTTACACTTTACAAGTATTTGAAGCCTGGATTAAAAAAACTACGACACAAGAGGCGTCACTTTGGGAAATCAAACATATTTTATTTACCTTTATAGAATTATTATTATTATTATTATAAGTAAATAAAATGAATTATACGGCTATTATTATAATATCTGTTCCTATATAATTATTTTCAATTATTTTAAACTATTAAGACCTCTTTCGTGATGCAAGCGAAAGCCTAATTAGGAATTGAAGACAACTGGTGCAAATTATATCAACTATTCCGACTGTCATTTATATTTGTTGGTTGTAATTTGGCCATTGTAGAAACATTCATCTTGCATTTAGTCACTGCGGTAACGTATCAAATATGAAATGCAACAAAAATATATAGCCAGGCTATTGCTTTCTTTAAATAAATAAATGCAGTTTCTTCTTTATCTGTACATTGTCTGTCTTTCATTGCTTAATTGTTTCACAGAATACACAGATAAACCCCCAAAATGAGCTCTTCTATACCATGTGGAAGGACATTCCTGTACCATTTTTCATGAGCATATACTTATTCAACGTCCTAAACCCTAATGAGATTTTGGCGGGAGAGAAGCCCATGGTTGAGCAACGAGGTCCCTATGTGTACAGGTGTGTAGCATTGCGTTCATCATCTTATGTGTACAGGTGTGTAGCATTGCGTTCATCATCTTATGTGTACAGGTGTGTAGCATTGCGTTCATCATCTTATGTGTACAGGTGTGTAGCATTGCGTTCATCATCGCTGCTGTGAAGCATTGTTCTGAAGTAAGGTACCCTGATACCTGTTCTGTCATGGGTTTGTGTATACAGGAATGCATCATTATCATTTTTGTCTTATAAATGATTTTATTGCCAACTTGGCAACTTTTTGTCAGTGCATACATAATACGTAGAGCAGTGTGTGCATGTTGGGTACGAGGTACACCAGCATTGTTTATATAAAAAAATTAAAATATGTATTTCACAATGAATTTATATTCTATCTTAATTGCTATTTAATGATATTAATAGTAATGATATTAATTGCTATTTGTGTCCTATAGCTCTAGTCATTATTCTTAAACCCAAGTTCCCTCTGTGGGTGTGTTCATTGTTGTCTACTCACACAGATGTGGGAAAGTACTAAGCAAATCTCATTTATTACTTTCTTTGCCTGTACTTGTGTCTGTGTTGACTTAACTAAGCATTCTTCTTCTAATTTAACCTGTCTGGGCATAATCTATCATTAGATTATGATAGATGCGTCATCATAGCACTGTGGAACAAGAAAGAACTTTGAAGTTATTTTGCTTTTGAAGTTTGCTGTCAACCATAAGTGCTATGCATGGATGTAATTTTGATTTCAAAAGTGGGGTGGACATAGATTCGTCGCTATTTAAATATTTGGTTTTAACCGTAAAAACTGGGGGGGACCAAAGCCGGCTTTTGAAAAAGTGGGGGGGACGTCCCCCCCGTCCCCCCCCAAAATTACGTCCGTGGTGCTATGGTTGCCCCCAAAAGAAGAAATTTTATTTAAATGGTTTTCCCAATGTAGACTTATTATTCTATTATATTATTATATTTACACATTCTAATTTAATTGAGAAAGAAATCTAAAGATGTAAATTTTTTTCCTCACAAATATCACAAATCCTCCCCCCACCCTAAAACCCAATAATCACTCTATTGATACATATTCATGTTCATAAGATGTTTATTTTTAGTCATTTCTTTCCAATGACATTCCTTTCACACAGTTATTAGGCCCAATTGTGACCATAAACCGGGTTCTACGGCTTCAACCTAATTTCATCCTGAGTGAAACCATATGGGACAATATGTTCAGAGCAGACAAAGCTACATATCCATGGATGACAAGCTCACAAGATATCTCTCTCTCTCTCTCTTTCTCTCTCTCTCCATCTCAAGTAATTTATAACCACTTTCCGTATGCATTATTATTCCATATTATAATATGGATGTTAAGTATTTGGCATCTGGCATTGTAATACTTCATGATAAACTGTCAAACTCTTATTCCACAAGACCATCTCATTACAGACTACAATCAAACAGTATTGTACTAGCAGGATATCCCACTGCAGGGATATTTGGGATAACAGGAAATGACCTTTAAATATATATGTCTGCATATATCTATGGATGTCTATGTAGATATCTGCATCAAATCCGTCTTGTAGTTCAGGTCAAAAACTCAGCCCCTACCTTTAGGTAGGACACTGCTTTACAAAGAGCATTAGAGGAAATGTAATTGTTTGCTAGACACTGGGGAAGGACGTGAATGGATTGTAAATGAAAGTGTGGATTGTAATTGCAAGTGATGGAATAGTGCTTTAGTAAATAATCCAGAATGTGACAAACACTTTGATGATATAGAAAGTTTGGGTTGTCATTGCCATACGCACATTTTAAAATACAGCTTCCAGGGTTCTGATTACATATTACATTTTTAGATATTTATTTAGTTATACTGAAACAAATATTGAAAGTGAATTCGCCTGTTTCACCTGTGGTGGAGATCCTCAGAGCACCAAGATATTTTCAAGGATATATCCATAGCTTCTTTCTTACATCTCAATTGTGGTTTTCTGGTTTGTATAACAGACATGTGATCTACATTTGAGGAAGCCCCTTTTCACAGTTCATCTCAAACAGTGTGTTGTTTTTGCAATCTTTAGGAATTTCAAACACGTGCCTCACTGTGACATTTTTATGCAAATGCTGAGCTGTGTTTTATGTGCAGATGTTAAAGCTGGCTGTTTTGAAGCAAAGGCAGGTTATGCAAGGTGATGGATCTTAAAGCCACCAAGTCTTTTTTTAAGTCCAGTTCTTGGTTTGCTTTATTTCAGTGAGAAACGTTTGAAAGACAATATCACGTTCCATGCCAACAACACGGTGTCATTTCTTGAATATCGTCAGTATTTCTTTGAGGAGAGTATGTCTGCAGGCAGTGAGTCTGATGTAGTCACCATCCCAAACATGTTAGTGCTGGTAAGACATTTTAAATTACCTTTTGTCTGCTGTTCAAAGGTGGTGAAAGTGTAGTGTGAAACATTTTTTAATAACACTTCACACCCAAATGTTGAGTGGCTTCACACCCAAAAATTGAGTGGCTGTCAATAATTAAAATCTGAATTGGACTGTTTGGCATGTTCTATGCCAACTGACATCTCCAAGCTGCTGAAGCACATCTAGCAGAGCACGTAGAGCAAACAACACAGAGGTTAGAAGTACATGTACGATTACTGACAAGAGTACCTGTACTGCCATAGTAGCAAATATGTAAGTTATTCTGCATAAGGAGCATCTGACAGATGTTTTGAATGTACATTTGAGAGCTGTAATCAATTAGCAGTGTTTCATTCCCTGGTGTTTCTTCCTCATGCCTGTTGGACTGCTGGCTTTAGGGGTCATCGGTGATGATGGAGAAAATGCCGACTGCAGTGCGTATGATGATGAGCGCTACCTTCAAAATGTTCAAAGAGGGGCCGTTTGTGACTAAAACCGTAGGAGAGCTCTTATGGGGCTACGACAGCAAGCTGGTGGACTTCCTCACCACTTTTTTTCCTGACATGGTGCCTGTCAAAGGGAAGTTTGGGCTGTTTGCTGAGGTTGGTAAAGATACAATTGTGTGTTCACAGCAGTCGCTACAAATCTAACATCTTGTGTAATCACTTACTAAATGGCATGTAAACTTTTTTCATATAGTTTAAATTATACTGCTCAAAAAATAAAGGGAACACTAAAATAACATACTAGATCTCAATTAATAAAATATTCCAGTTGAAAATCTTTATTTATTACAAAGTGGAATCCGTTGCAAAAATTATCAATGTAAATCAATATTATTATCCCATGGAAGTCTGGATTTGGAATCATATTCAAAATCAAAGTGGAAAATCAAATGACAGGCTGATTCAACTTCAGTGGAAATTCTTCAAGACAAGTTAAAATGAGACTCAGTAGTGTGTGTGGCCTCCACGTGCCTGTATGACCTCCCTACAACACCTGGGCATGCTCCTGATGAGACCTCCCTACAACACCTGGGCATGCTCCTGATGAGACCTCCCTACAACACCTGGGCATGCTCCTGATGAGACCTCCCTACAACACCTGGACATGCTCCTGATGAGGCAGTGGATGTTCTGAGGAATCTCTTCCCAGTCCTGGATTAAAGCGTCAGTCAACTCCTGGACAGTCTGTGGTATAACGTGGCGTTGGAGGATGATGTCCCAGATGTGCTCGACTGGATTCAGGTCTGGGGAACGGGCAGGCCAGTCCATAGCATCAATGCCTTCATCATGCAGGAACTGGTGACACACAAGGCCACATGAGGCCTAGCATTGTCATGCATCAGAAGGAACCCAGGGCCCACTGCACCAGCATATGGTCTCACAATGGGTCTGAGGATCTCATCTCGGTACCTAATGGCAGTCAGGCTACCTCTGGCTCACACATGGAGGTCTGTGCGGGCCTCCAAAGAAATGCCTCCCCACACCATTACTGACCCACAAACCGGTCATGCTGGAGGATGTTGCAGGCAGCAGAACGTTCTCCACAGCGTCTCCAGACTCTGTCATGTGCTCAGTGTGAACCTGATCTCATCCATGAAGAGCACAGGGCACCAATGGCGAATCTACCAATCTTGTTGTCCTCTGGCAAATGCCAATCGCCTTTCACGGTGTTGGGCTGTAAGCACAAGTCCCACATGTGGATGTCGGGTCCTCATTCAGCCCTCGTGGAGTCTGTTTCTGACAGTTTGAGCAGAAACATGGATATTAGTGGCCTGCTGGAGGGCTCTGGCACTGTTCCTCCTGTTCCTCCTTGCACAAAAGAGGAGCTGGTGGTCCTGCTTCAGGGTTGTTGCCCTCCTACAGCCCCGTCCATGTCTCCTGGTGTGCTGCTCCATGCTCTGCACACTGCTGACAGACACAGCAACCTTCTTGCTGCAGCTCACATTGATGTGCCATACTGGATGAGCTGCACTACCTGAGCAACTTCTGTGGGTTGTAGACACAGCATCATGCTCCCTCTATGGTGAGGGAACTGACAAAATACCAAAGTGACCAAAACATCAGCCAGAAAGGATGAGAACAGAGAAAAGGTCTGTGGTCTCCACCTGCAGAACCACTCCTTTATAGGGGGTGTCTTGTTAATTGCCTCTCATTTCTACCTATTGTCTGTTCCGTTTGCATAACAGCAGGTGAAATTGATTCACAATCAATGTTGCTTACTTACTGAACAGGGGTGGGTTTCCCGAAACGTTCGTTGCGCTAAGTACTTTGTAACCTCATATGAAACGTCCGAGGTTACGAAGTACTTAGCGCTACGAACGTTTCGGGAAACTCACCCCAGGTTGGTTTCACAGAAGTGTTGTTGACTTGGAGTTACATTGTGTTGTTTAAGTGTTCCCTTACTTTTTTTGAGCAGTGTAGTTTAGACTTCCATTTTACACATTTTAGATCATGTAGTGAGATAATCTTTTATCTTAGAGCTTTTATCTTTGTCCGATTACAGTTTAACAACTCCAACACTGGACTGTTCACCGTCTTCACTGGCCAAGATGACATCAGGAAAGTTCACAGAGTTGACTCTTGGAATGGCATGCAGAATGTGAGATCCAAGTGCAGTCTAACAGCAACATTTTCACAAGATCATAAGCTCTGTTTCATTTAGTCAATTTACAATCAATTGACAACCAATCAAATAGCGTTTTCGTTTTTTGTAATGTATCAGGTGACGTACTGGAATTCTGACCAGTGTAACATGATCAATGGGACAGCAGGTCAGATGTGGCCCCCATTCATGACTACAGAATCCACCCTCCCATTTTACAGTCCAGACGCCTGCAGGTACCGTCTCCATGCAGAGACCCTGCAGGGTTAAACACTACACATAAAAATGCCCAGGCATGTCATTGTTACAGTGTGTTACTTGCCACATTTGTTTAACCTAACTAAATTCAGGAGGTAAAACTGGATAAATCAAGTTTGTAGGTATTGGGTATAAGTTTGTTGGAAAATTCTCCTGATTTGTGAAGCCATCCCTTATAAAATTGAGACATTGGAAAAGCATCTTTTTATGGAGAATTGACAGCCATGATGTTTTTCAGGTCAATGGAGCTTGTGTTCGAGAGGCCAGGGATAGTGAGTGGAATCCCTGTGTTTCACTTTGTGGCCCCAAAGACCCTCTTTGCCAATGGCTCTGATTACCATCCAAACGAAGGCTTCTGTCCCTGCAGACAGTCTGGGCTTCTTAATGTCAGCAGCTGCAGGCACAGTGAGTGTCTTCCTACTTACCCCTTACATTATGCACAGACAGAACAGTAGATGCCCGGCTCTACACAGCCACATTGAACCAAAGCCACATTCTGATTCGGCCTCTGAAGGGTAAACCCTTTGCACTCAAAATGTTGAGCTCAGTTTCTAGTTTCTGTGTCTAACATTGGACCTTCTTTGTATATTTATCAACAGAGCAGCACTATAGTTCATCACTAAATTGGCAAAAAAGCATCAAATTCCCAATCAAGCTGAGAAGTTGTTGCTGCACTTAGCATATCTTGAGGCACCTTCAGCGGCTGTTTTATATATAGTCTACTGTCAATTACTGTTTAATGGTATGTGGCTTTAGAAATCTTCAAGACTAAATGTCAGACATTTGTGATGTTCCTTCCAGAAACACCTGTGTTCCTCTCCCACCCCCACTTCTACAATGCTGACCCAGCCTTGCTAGACACTGTGAATGGACTGAGCCCTAATGAGGAAGCCCATGGACTCTTTATTGACATACATCCAGTAAGAACAACACACACACAAGATGTACACAAACCACACATATGAATGCTCTCCATGAACATTTGGAGAAACAATGTCCTCTTATTTTTTATTAAGTCTTATAACCAGCAAAAATAATACTGCTACTGGAGATTGCACCGTAAGCTTTGAGATGCAATCTGTTAAAAACTTCAAATCCCAGCTACCCTGCAAGCAGTCGTTTGTCCACAGAGGAAGGAAGGACAGTAGCCTCCCTCACTGTTTACATCACTGTGCAGCAGTCAGAGCTGCATCCTGGCAGAGTTACAAGAACTAGATGTTCTCCTCTGAGTTTATGGGACTCAACAGGCTTGAAAGGGGCTTATTTCACATGGTGATTCAACAACATATTGTAGCTACTGCTTCTTAGTAAGGGGGAGATTAATCATTTAGAAGAGGTGGTCTGTTTGATTTGGGAAAATGCATATTCTGAGGTGTCAGTAAGTTGTCCCTTGAGCATTCATGTGATTAAGGATATTGGCTTCTAAAGCCGTTTCACTCAAGGTTCTCTCAAGTGGAGTTATGACTTAAGAAATCTTAACTCTTAAGTGCTTTATCTTTAAATCTGGCCATAAAAGCTGTTATCTAAATTGGTTCTATTAACATCCCATAAAATTCAACTTTAAATTGCTGACGTTGGTTCAACAACTCCTTCTTATTGTTTTATTGACCAAACTGTGGAGACTGAAAATATAGATTTTTTTTGTGATGCCTGTGAGTTAGGCTTACTTTGAATCCATAATGTATTGTTAATGTTTTACAGTTAACTGCCTGAACAATAGGGGCATCTGATAAACTAATTGAAAGTTGCCTTAAGCAATGTGCTATAATTGAGGTTATCATATCCTTCATGCGTTGTTTTTGTTCCCTCAAAAGCACAGGCCCATTATAATAAACACACTGAGTATTCTGAGGATTGACCATTCTGATCGGACTGAGTAATCTTGTAAACTTTGCTCTCTTAGCTTCTGATTCCAATCTGTTGAATCAGGTAAATAAATATTCTAAATCTTGTCTCTATAAGTGATTAAACGTAATATTATAGTTATTCACTGCATCGTGCAATATCATTAAAAGTAGTAGACCCACATGTTATGATCAGATTTTTTAGGAATTTTAATGCATTTTCATTCCAGTATGACTTATTATTGGCTGGCATGATATTTCAGCATTTTGCAGTGACTTGACTGTTGTATACCTCATAGTCCATGGCTGACTCAAACAGCCTTTTGCCACAGATAATAATGTGATAAGATAATGTCTGAGTTGTCATTAGCAGAGAGAACACAGCTCCTCATGACTAAACTGGATCACAGCAAATTGTGTAATCGTGAATTAGACCTTGTCCTGCTCATGCATGTTTCATTATTTGCCTGCATATGTTAGATTATATTTGTGAAGGATTTACTTGTAAGATGACAGCCTTTATTAATTAATCCTCAATAGAAAAACTTTGACTGTTTTATACATATGCCTGGGCATGTACATTAACAAGGCTTTGCAGTTAATAACCCATATACTCTTGTATAATCAAGTTTGAATGAAGCATTGGGCATTGATATAACTTTTGTAAATATGGGCTTAGTTTCTTTAATCATGAAACTAATACTCTTGTTCACCCAAAGCAAACCTGGAAAAACATTTCAACAGTTCCCTTCAGTTAAGTTCTGAGGTTTATATATAACAAGTAAAGCCTTTATTTTACCATCATCCGTAGTGCAAAGTGTGATGTAGTATTGGAAGGCCTTTAGGACATAAATCTTTGTCAGTAGTTTACCAACTAAGTAGTTTCTACTCCTGTTGTCTTATATTTTACAAAACATTATATTGTTTGTCTCAATCAGGGTTTCGGCACTAACCCCTGACTCTGACAGCATCTTGGTTGAAGTTTTATATTTGGAATTTAACCCAGTGAACTTCATACTAGCTTTTGGAATTAGCTTTTTTTTTTTTTTTTTTTGGAGAGAACCAACCAACAGGTCCATCACATGGGCTAGCAGGCACCTGATTGGCTACCACAACATTGCGAGACAGGGAGGGCCTTCCAACCTAGCCCAAACTTGTACTTACAGAGCATGTACTTCATGTCTTTCAATGCAATGGTGTTCTTGTTTCATAGGAAACCGGTATACCCATGAATGTGTCCGTCAAGCTTCAGCTTAGCCTGTTCATAAAACAAGTACCAGGAATAACGTAAGTACGCCATCCCAGTGCGCTGTGCTGCTTCTGTTCACATTCACAGCATTTGTCTTTAATCTGTCATTGTTCATTAGGCGTCATAGGTGACAGCTCTGAAAGCTGACCTTTAGTGAGTTAGCTTTAATCTGAAAGCTGACCTTTAGTGAGTTAGCTTTAATCTGACATTGGTCATGATGCTGTGTGGGACAGCTCTGAATGCTGACCATTAGTGAATTGACTTTAATCTGACATTGGTCATTAGCCTGAGTTGTAGGGGACATTTCTGAATGCTGACTTTTAGTGAGTTAGCTTTAATCTGAATGCTGACCTTTAGTGAGTTAGCTTTACTGTACTGAACTCAGCAACTTTTTTTTTAGGGAAACTGGCAATATAGCTGAAGTGGTTATGCCAATGATTTGGTTTGAAGAGGTAAGTCGCATTGTTTTCATGAAGAAAATAATTAGATTACCCTAAAATATAAATGATCTTATCATTATTTTGTCTAGCTGATTTGTCTTTGGTTGTAAACCCATATGGTGAATAATATATCTTAGGAAACAAGTGTAATTACTTTCTTTACTCGTGCATTCATGCAGATGTCCGTGGCATGTCTTAATCTTTCCTCTTTCCCAGAGGGGCAACATTGATGGTCCTATGCTCAATATGTTTCGTATGAACCTGGTGACATTGCCTATGGTGATGGAGTATGCACAGTACATCCTCATTGGGTTCGGACTAGGATGCATCGTAGGGGCCATGATTTTGCGAGTGAGTGAAAAGGTATGTTATTGGGTTTGGGTTTTGTTCTCGGGCTGGTAAGTTTACAAGTAGAGAGAAACTTATTATTATTGTTATTATTTTCTTTCATTCACACCCTCCAGACCATACACGTCCATGAACACCTATCTTTTTAAAGCTAGTGTTATTTGTTGTGCATAAACACCTCTAGTTCCACTTCAGTGTTACTGTTCTGTCAGAGTTCCTGTTTTTCCACAACTGCAAGTGCATGCTACGTTGTTCCTTTTGAAGCACGGAAAGAGTTGCAAAATATTTTTTACAGATAGCCAAGAAAGGAGGGGCATTTGGAGTCACAGAAGACAAAGGGGTCAGCTTTTATTTTGAAAAGTCAATCCAACCAAATCATTAATTTAAATGCTAATATTTTGATTCATTCATATTCCAAGATTTGCCTGCCATCCATTTCACTGGGACATACCTGACCAAATGAAGTCCTGGGTGGTCACATTAAATTCGAATAGGTTTTTTCATTGTTTTCATATTTCAAGTGCTATCCAGTCCAGTCCTCATGCAAGCAGGCCTTCAGTGTTCTTACAAATCTGGTTCTGAATTATATTATATAGCACCTGTCTCAGGACCTAAGTACACACTACACAACACTTTTACATCCAGTCAACACACCAGTGAGAAGTGGCAGCCAATTACACAGCATACATTACACATTACTACAGCATTGTCTCAGATGGAAACCTCAGCCCCTGGGGGACGACATCATCCGCAGGAAGGAGAGAGAGGACACCATCCAGGACAGAGAACCATCTATCACTGGGATGCCAGGCATACAGTCATTCACACATACTCACACCAGGACAATTTTTATGGAAGCCAATTTTTACCTAACCTCTATGGTTTTGGACTATGGGAGGAAACGAGAGACTCCAGAGGAAATCCACAAGGAGAACACAGAAGCTTCACCAGGATAGGGACACAAACTCAAGACCCTAATGCTGAGAGGCACACATGCTAACCAACAAGTGAACTGTGTGGAGAACTGGCTTCTAGATGAAATGCAGCTAGCTGAGGGCCTCCTGAGGAGTTGACTGGGAAGCCTTATACTACTGTGCAACAAAGCACAAGATAATTGGATGGAAACACTCTCTTGCATGTCATTAGTCTCTGCATGACCTTTGATGATCTTTAATGACCTTTAATGCTTTCCAAGCTTCTGTTCGTGTCAAATTCCCACTTTCTACACACATCTCCGAGGCTCCTGTGGCACCCTCTAATCACTCGCTGCTACTTAAGAAGCACAGCTGAATTCTCCCAGTGTCACTCATCAATTATGTAATCAAATAAACTGTTATCAGGTTTCACAATGATCAACCACAAGACCAGTCAAAATGACATCTACCCACCAGATTGTTAAACGAGGTCTGATTATTCTTTTAGGAAAGGGTAAAAGACACAAAAACACCAAGGTACTAAAGAGGGGCAGAGTGAAAAACATGAGACTCAGGTAGGTTTTTTTTTTTTTTTTTTTATATGCCTCCTCTTCAATTTCTTCTAGTTACAGGCTACGAAAGCAGACACTCAAGCTAACACACAGTTGCATCTTTCTCCCCCCTCCAAATGATCACTGAAGTCACTGCACCATAAGTGTTTCACCAGCTCGTTCTTCAGCTTCTGGCATGGGCAGACTGAGCTTCTCACATTCAAAGCCCGACGCTTCCCTAATCCTGTCTGCCATCCAGTCGTAGCACGACAGCTTTGGTCCTCATGAGCTGAACGCAAGGGCACTGCTCTTTGGCTCACCCAAAAGCACCCAAAGAGTTCTCCCATTGTACATTCTTTTAACAGTGGGAATATTTCTCTGTATATATAGTTTTTTAGGTCCTGGTTCCCTCTATGGACAAATCAGTTAAAAATGCAATGCATTGTGCATGCAGTAGCTAAAAATTTGATAAGCAATAAGAATTAATTGACATTTTCTTGAGTGTTTATGAAGTTTCACATTTTTATTAGGATGCCTTTTATATATAAATAACAGATGTACCTATGAGGTAAAAAAAAAAAAAACAACTCATTGCCCACTTTACCAGATAAACGTATAGTTTAAAACGTATGTTTTTTGAAAGTGTGGATTATCATATGTACCGTTGTATTGTTGATGTCGCCATATTGTGAGGTACGCTCATTTGTTCGTTTTTGCCTCATTACTATATTTGTTTTCCTTCGACTTGAGCATGTCTTCGAACGTTTTTGTGTTGTCATGATTTAAATGCGTATTTTAGCGGCAAAAGTATCCTAACCGAGCATCATTGACTTTTAAAAACCTCACTTAAAAAAGAACAAGTAGACATCCACAATTTTTTATACACTGAATCTAAGACATCTAAGAGATGTTTGACAAATTAACGTATACAATTAGCCTATAAATGCATTAGCTAACAGTAGCGGTTTCTATCGATGTGCTTAGTGTGAATCACATTCCAGTTTGTCGTACCGTGAGAATATGTTTACTTAAGTTGCATAAAATTCAACAGTATGATCATATAACATGCATAAGTCGGTGGCCCGTTGTTACTATTACAGTGCACGCTGCGAGAACGCGTACGAGCGATTTAATGAATGAACGTTAACGTGTCAGTCCTCCAACATTTTCTTAAAATAATGCTTTAAATTTTTTTATGCTTTGCATGAAACATCCTTACCTAGTCAACGAATCAAGATTTTCTAAAAAACGTTAAGGGCGCATGTTGGAGGTCCCATTCAAACTTTTGATAGTAAAAGTAAAAATGTTAAAATCTGAGGAGGGCTTTGGTTTGAGCAAATACAGATGATTGTTGTACTTGCAGTATTTGTTGAACCTAAACCAAAATAAATGTAATCATGTACACGATTTCAGTATTGTTGATGTGAGGGTGCATCGGTGCCACCACAGATAAGTCCGTATCTTTTGTTTGGCCGTGGATTGCATATAGCAGGCTGCTTTACTTTTTAAATAGCACTTGTTTAAGTCATGAAACACTCTACTACATTCGTGTTTGTACATTTTACGTGGTGCTCACGTGTTGGTACTTTCACACGGAGAGTTAACCCTATAGCCTACTTTTTAGCGTACCTCACAATATGGCGGATCCGCCCCAGCGTTCAAGCCTGACCTAACTGCATATCCACTATTTATAAAGGCTTATACAAATATATTCAAACATCGGTATTGAAGTTATATATGAAATAATTTGAATATGCAAATGTTTGTATTTCTGAATGTAATATTGTAACACGTACGTGTACAAAGTTGATAATGTAAAGGATCAGACTCGACGGTGCATAATTTGCGTTGCTTTAATATTATTACGTAACCGTTTATTTTACGTATATGAATTTAAAAATACATTTGTCGTTTATTATTGACCTGTTACAATTCCGAACAGTGGCGTAGCTTTCATTTAAGGGGGGGGGGGCACAGCTTACACAAGCCAACAGGAATTATCTGCATATTTGGACACGTGACAGTATGCATGATATCCTCTTGTAAATGTATTATCTAACACTTTTTTTCATTTGCTTATTCGTAGATGAACAGTATAAGCACGCACCAGACCTGCACAGAAGTAGACTCCAGCACGCCGGACAATGGAAGGACTCCACTTCTGAAGGACGTCAGCGACTAGAGCAGCTCTTTACTTCCCTCTATCGGGCCACTTCCTTCAAGTTCAACGCGAGACAATAGTGCTGGGTTTTGCATTAGCGTGAGTGGTTAGACAGATGAGCAAAATAACTGTGTCCCACTCCCAGGCTTGACGAGTGGTGAGACGTCATGATTTGAAGCCTCTTTTATGCAGGAGTTGTCTTTCTTCTCAGATTTGTACTGTAAAGCACGGCATAAACAAATAGATCCTGCAGTTTTGTTTAGGTTTAAATAACCTAATCGCAACCGTTCTTATTTTTCCCTTTGTTTTATTTTTTTAATTTATTTTCTTTTTCTTTCCTGGATAACTGTAAGCTCGGGCATGCGGTATGAGGGGAGGTGATTGAGGTCGATTATAAGGGCCTGTGACTCACAGGGCCCAAATAATGATGCGAGATTCCTGAAACGAGCTTAACTGCTTGAAATGTGTGTCAACATTTTCATTTACGGCATTGCCAGTGTGTTAACAGGAAAAACCTGCACACGTTTACAACAAGATTTGTTTACAGTGGTAATAGGAAATTGTGGTATGTGGTAAGTGGAAACTGCATTGGCATGAGACTGTAACAACTGCCATTAACTGTCTATGAGCTTTTTATTTTTTTGTCTAGTTCAGTCAATATATCAAAAATAATTAAATTCTGGATGAATTTCAAAACTTTCTTACAGTTGAATTTAAGGAATGAAATTTTAGAAATTCATTGCCAACTTTCCATTCCATTGATGGATAATAGGTTAAATAGCTCGTATCGATTAGTAAAGCCCATCTTTGACTTTTATAATTAAAGTGTATCTGTGTTGCTTTAATTAATTTGAGCTCATTCACAAGTAACCAGTATTAAAAGTACTGTTTACTGTTCTTTAACAGCATTTAATCAAGTTACCACTAGGTGGCACACAACAGTTGTGCTTTCACAGTTCAATGGATGCTGTTTCTGCTTTTAGTAGAATTATTAATACCATATTAACATTTCTGAAGTGGATGGAGCAAGTCATCCATTCTTGTGGCTTGTACTTTGGGTTATACTGACTTTACTTTATTTCCTTACATTCTGTGCAACATGATTTTTAAAAACATTAATTTAGGATCTAAATTCACACCGCCATTAAAACCACTGGTTGCCAAAAATACTCTAAAGTAATTTGTTACCGTTCACTATACCTGAAATCAATATGTGGGTCATGCCCAGTCAGTATTTTCACTTTTCAGATTATTCAACCCTGCTGTACTGTGTATTTTTGTTGAAAATATACCATTTGTGACTGGTGAATGGTGAATATTAATGGAAGGGTAAGAAATATTGGAATATTTGTGACAATTCATCTGTATGAACCACTGATAAAAGTGAAATGTCCTGAATGCATCGAAAAAGTTATTGTTTATAAGCCATTTTCTTTGACATCATAGTTCTTTCACTTAGAAGGTTCTTGGGCAGCAAATATCTCATAATTAATTATTTAATTGAGTGGTGCTGCCTGACATGTCCACAAATAGCTGAAGCATGTAATTAATGATGTATGTGAAGTATAAAATAAAGCCCATTTAGCTACACAGTGTGGGGTTTGACAGCTTTTCAAAAAGTTCATCCCATCCTTTTAAACTGCCATTTGTGGCATACGGTTATTGCAAGACTATATTTATACAAACTGGACTCGCACTGCTCTCACGTTTTATGCAAGTTCTGTTAAAAGCAGGGGTGGGGCTCCTTAATGTGTCAGTGTGTGTAGCAAACATCAGTTAAGCAAGCAAGTAACCAAATACAGAATGGGGTGATCGTTTCCCGATAAACTACAGCCAAACATGTCTTGCAGTGTCCTGCAACCCACCACATACTGCTTCCTGGGGCCCTTCTACCAAAAACTCTGGTCTGACAAGTCTACAGGTGAGGAACACCTTAATGTTTCTACAAACTCAGACATTCCAGGAAACCTACTTGTGATTAAATGTGATTAAATGGATGTCATTACCAAAGTCATTTACATTTGTATTTACGTGTGGGTATACAGACAGGCCTGTGCTTTGTCCTCACATACTTCTATATAGTCCTCTGATTGTGGAATAAATTCTTAAATACTTTATAAAAAACAAAAAAAGTCAACATGTAGCATCATAATAGTGACCTTGCCAATGGCCTTTGTGACCAAGACTAAAGAGGTATTGATGCATTGGCCATTCACCCTGGTAATTTCCCCACAGAGGGCTTTTAAATAAGTAACAGATGGTTTTAAGCTTAATGCATTAATGAGAAGCCCCATGCCCTTAAAGGTTCTTGCAATGAAATCACTGTGGAATCACAACTGTTCTGCAGCAAAAGCTTTGAAGGTCTCTCGTATGTGTAGTGCTGTGCAAATGTAAAATGGAAAGATGTTGCACAATATGAATGCTTTCAAAAATAGAATTGATAATAGTTTGTCAATTAATAAAAAGTGATGGAACAAAAGAGAAAGCTACATCAAATCAATATTTGTTGTGACTACTTTGCCTTCAGAACAGTATACATGTTTTATAGGTTCACTAACACAGTTACTGAAGGATCTCAGAAGGGAGGTTGTTCCAGACATCTAGGAGAACTACCCACAGGTGTTCTATAGATGAAGGCTTGCTTAAATCTTTGTCTCTTCCTGTAATCCCAGACAGACCTGCTGATGTTTAGATCCAGGCTCTGTGGGGCATGATCATCACTCTAGGACTCCTTGTCCTCCTTTATACTGAAGTTCAAAATTCTTCCTAAATTATAAGAAGCAGGTCGCCAATAAACAAAAGCTGTAAAATAAAAAACACTATGAATGTAACAAGAGCAAACACTGTTCTCATTCCCAGAGGTGGTCTTTGCATAGAGGCGTGGCTAGGCAACTGCCTTGGGCCCCTCCCACTGCAGCCCACTGTAGGGGCCCCCTGACTAGCTGACTTATTTCTCGCATATTAATGTTGATGGGCCCCCTAGGTAAATTCGCCTTGAGCCCCCAAATTTCTAAGTCCGCCACTGCTCATTCCCGCACCGCAGCCCGCACCACAGCACTTGTCGTCAGCCTCTTGAATGTGGGCTTAGCCAGGCCTCATATAAGTGAATTTTGTCCACTCATAAATACCCCCCTACAAAATCCAGATGCTGCAGCCAACGGCGGAGGATGACCCAGATCGTCGGATAGTGTGCAGAATGGGTGACTCAGCAACTTCAGATAAACCCCCATTTTTCCTATGAGGTTTTGCTCAGTAATTGTAATATTCCTGCTTGTAGTGGTTGTGCATAAAAGATACTGAAGACTCTGAAGTAGTACTTTGATCAAGCATTACTGTGACGGGGTGCCAGCAGCAGCAGACGCGGTATACAGTGCCGTGGTTTCATTAATATCCATGCTGGGCGGTCGGAGTGCTCTCGGTGGAATGAGAAGATCAGTGTGATCCAGCATCTCTCTTCAGATGCTGTAAGCTCTTCCCTTGCCGGGGTGAGTCCAATAGCATCCTTACTTTATACAAATCCGCCTTCCAGCATCCTAGGGGGAGGAGGCCCAGACTCCTCCTCGTCCCTGAGGGGTCCCCTGGTCACATGCTTCAGTGTGGACACATAAACGACGTGAGGCAACACAAAGCGCAGAAGGCGCAGAGTCACTAAACTTGGCTTTAGGGAAGAGTTGCAGCAGAAGACGTCACGAGTAGGCTTACTCCTGAAGACACAAGGAACAGACTTGCAGGTCTTGTGGGCTTAAATTAGGGTGTAAGGCTGATGAGGGATAGGTGCAAATAAGTGGGTGAATTAGACTGTGGGAGTGAACGGGAGGTGGAGTGAAGTGGAGTGGGCGGCTCCCCTGCGGGGCTGGCTTGGCCTACCATGACGTTCTTACACCAAGCCTGTTAACATACTCACTACTAGTTTGCTGATTATGTATAGTGATTGACTCCAAAAAAACAAACAAGAAACACACAATAATTATTCAAATCTACAGTGATGAAGCACAAAAATGGTGAGAATAGAAGCACTGATTCTGGTTGGACACAAGCCCTCACAGGATTGACTGAAATCCTCACTGGATTGATCTAACATGGTTTCCTCACATGGTACTCTGTCGGACAAGGGTGGAGTGCCCTTTCTGGGTCGGGAGTGAGTCCTTGCCTCAAGTGGAGGAGTTCAAGTATCTCGGTTCTTCTTCACAAGTGAGGGAAGGATGGAACAAGAAATTGACAGGTGGATTGGTGCTGCGGCTGCAGTATTGCGGACGCTGTACCTGACTGTTGTGGTGAAGAGAAATCTGAGCTAAAAGGCAAAGCTTTAATGGTCAATCTATGTTCTGACTTACCTATGGTCACAAGCTCTGGGTAGTGACCGAAAGAATGAGATTGGGGAAGACCCAGGACACATTGGAGAGATTATATATCTCGGCTGTCCTGGGATGCCTCAGTATCCCCCCAGAAGAGCTAGAAGAGGTAGCTAGGGAGAGGGAAACCTGGGCCTTTTTGCTTAGGCTACACGACCCGGACCCGGATAATACAAAAATGAACATGTAACGTCTTATTAGGTGTAATCTACAGTTAACTGTCTTCAGCAGTTGGCCAAATGTTTTCATCCACATCACATCTGATGTTGGCCCTGGCCATGCACCTGGGATAGAAACGCTTAGTATGCCTCAGCAGCCGGCATCCATTGCATCCAGAAGGGACATTTGGTCAAGGGGCCGATGATCATACACCTTCCACCTCCAGACTTAAAACATTTCCTCAGTGGGGTTGAGGAAAGACGAGTAGGGCAAGAGGAAAAGGGACATCATTTTTTGGATGGTATATAAACCAGTTTGTGATGCAGGGTATCTGCACATTTTTAAATCTCAAATTCAATGACTTTTAAGACCTTTTTAATACCTCTCACAAGAGAAAATAATACTATTACTGGGGATGCAGGTGTGTTCCACATCGTTGACGGGGGGGGGGGGGGGGTTGGCGAACGAAAATTGTTGACGTTGTTGAGGCCGTATACTCCAACGCTAGGAATCTAGCACTAGGACCCTGGAGCGTTTTTTTTCTGCAATCGCGCCAGAACAACTGAACAACACACACTTATAATAATTTAATGCCTCCCCTCATAAAATTCCAGACATTTTTAGGCCTTGAATATGGAAAACTAAATTTAAGACATTTTAAGACTTTTTAAGGACCCGCGGGTACCCTGGTGATGACTGTGAGTGAGAATGGTGGAATGCTACATTGTCCCAACACAAATGTCCTTGTGTTTCCCCAACCTGTTACCTTTCTACTTCTGGAACCAGTTGTTGGTAGAGTTCATTCAAAAACGAAAGAAGGAGATCACTGTTATAGGAATCAATCTGGGATTTGTGAAGGACCAAACCAGCACTTGAGATTGCAGGACAAATTGTGATATTTGATCTGGTAATGACTCAGTACATTAATGTACTGCATTTTATTTCACTGATCTGTATGTGCAAAACATGTGTATTACAGTAATAGCTTTTCACCTGCCTTTGTTTTTGCTGACCTTTACATTTTATGCATGATTTTTAAGGTTTTGAATCTTAGGTTTTCATTCTTGATATGCTGTGTGTATAGAAAATGTAAGCATTGCAGAAACATGTTAAATGACAGCATTTTGTGCAAACACAACATGAATTGTGCTAATTGTATAGCCACTGAAGACTGATGTTGTGTTCACTGTGTTTAGAGTTTTGCAAATGTGACTACAGATTGGACAAAAGGATGTTAGCAGTCGTAAAAAACTGTAAATTGCACAGCTGGCCAAAGCATCCTGTGTCTCTGAAAATAGATGTCAGTTCTGACCTTCACTGTCACTGTATCACAATGCTTGATAGGTACTGGGCTGCAAAAAGGTCTCTATATATGGAATGATTTATCTTAGCACAAATATTATAAAAGACACACTCCCTCAGACAATACAACAACGAATATATTGTTCTTTTATTCAGCATATTATGAAGTAAATTATTGGAATTCTAGTATAACATACTATGATTAGACAATAGCGAGAGACTTTCAATGGTCAATACTATACATTACTTTTTATACCTTATATGGCAAAATACTTAATCTAGTAATAAGATTCATTTCACAAAACCTCCACAAAACAAATACACAAAATCTTTGAACAATTATTCCATATAGTGTCTGATACACGTGAAAATCTGGCCTTGTACCTCACAGATGACATTTCCTAAACATCAGATTTTCACATACAGTAACAGGATTCTTCAGAACTAAAAACCCAGTTTAGTGGCATTTTGAAGAGCACTCAACATATACAAAAGAAAAAGCACAAGACAAACTGTCCTCAGTGACACAAACTAGGTCCAACTCTCGCAGCCCAAAAAATACATGCATGCTGGGTAGTGCAGAGAAAGGCATAGCTGATACTGAGCTGGGTAGTGTGATACAGGCCTAGTTGATACTGAGCTGGGTAGTGTAATACAGGCCTAGCTGATACTGAGCTGGGTAGTGTAATATAGGCCTAGCTGATACCGAGCTGCTTTTGCATGAAGCAATTCGAACCAATCAACACCCACATAGCTGATTATGTGGCCACCAAGATAACTCAATAGCTCCTTATGATGGAGGCTCTGGTGATTGTGCAGCTGGTGAGCAGTTCAAAGGGTGTGGAGTTCTGATGTTGGCGCTTTGTCCTGCTGTAGACATCAAACACATGCTCACATCTGCCCAGGTGGACCTATAATTTGTGCCTGCACAGCTGTTAGAGGCAGAAAAGCAAGTGCACACAACAGCCCACTAAAAACAAGCACTGCTTTTATACAGACACACACACTTTCAAAACAGACATAGCACAAAAGAGCACGACACGAGACAGACAGGGAATTCAGCATCACACTGTATAATTAGGTTATGTTGTGAATGAGAATACTCAAGATGGATGCCTGAACATATGCGTCCAGATAAATGTCAAACAAAGTCTTTTTAATCTTCACTTCTCATACTGCACAGTGCCTACACTTCTCATTACTGTGCCGTATAGATATAAAATGAATCATCTCTTAAATGCCACCCGCAGAAAAAGCAGCTAATGTGTTATTAGTATGCAATATTGCTATTAGTGCACAATGCTGCTATTTGTGTGGTGGTGTTAAAATAGGGAACAATGGAACTCATTAGGCACACAGATTACCAATGGTTCCTGTCTGATTCTTCTTTGTTATAATATAAAACGCATGCAAATTTATGTTGATCTGTCATACATATGTACAGTATATGGCAATGTAAGCATTGACACAAGGAGATCTTGGAAGTTGCCTTGTTGTTGCACTCTTTCTTACTGTACTATATATACACCTTGACCAGAGGGCCAACTATGTGGACAATTCCTATTCAATGCACTGACACATTCAGACCAGTAATCCGAAAGAACAGGTGCAAAACATTCGACATTGTTGCCTCTCCACAGTCAGGGCCAGAAGCCTTGATGGACAGCTGAGCAGTCGCTGCCAAGGACAAGACTCAACAAGCTCAGCGGATTTTGGAGTGAAAGAATACACTGTGTAAAAATGAGGTGCTACATAAAGGGCACTGCCTAATCTGCCTTTCTGTGTCCCCACACTGCATGCTAGTGTTTGAGACCCCAGATAACACTACGTTCACAATGGTATGTTAATGTATATGGCTTGACACAAAAGCATATGCATACATTGGTCTATTAATAAAAAAGACTTTAAAGCTTCCTTTTCATTCTCCTGGACTGTAAAATTACAAATTGCCAGAGCTTCCTCTGCAGTAATATTTAAGAATGTTAGTGATTATGATAAGTGTATTAAATAAGAGTACTACAGTTTTTCTCAGTCGATTTGGTTCATTTCTCACATCATGATTTACATTGGCATCACAACTAGTGCATTTCTCAAAACAGTTAGTGCAAACAGCAAAACTCAATGAAATACAGTACATGCAAAAGCAGAAACTTCACTCTAAATTCTTTGGTTTTGCCCCAAAAGCAAATATTAGGTCAGTCAATTTGTCAGTGCCATCAGAATATTTAGTCTGTGTGCCATTGCCTATGACCAAGACAGTCAAAATACTTAGTCATGTGGTCAGCTGTGATATCAGCAGTGTTGCAAATAACAGCGTTAAAAATAATGGCGTTATGTAACGGCGTCATTTTGTCAGTAACGGGATAATATAATTAATTACTTTTCCTGTCGTTACAACGCCGTTGACATTACTGGTCATTAAAAGCGGTGCGTTACAATATATTGATATATTACAGTTTTTCTCAGTCTCTTTGGAACATTTCTCAGATCAGAATTAGATTTCTTAAAACTACTTGTTCAATTTGCGCATCATCTAGTCACTTGTGCACATCAAATTGTCATTTATCACTCCTTTATACAAACAGCAAATTATGTCGAGCACTATAGCAAATGATTCTGTACAACTGTCGTCTGTTTCCCAAATTCTTAATCACTTTTGTCATGCAAATCATAATATATTATACTTTTCTCTACTAAACTGACCTACCCCACCAAAACAGTTAGCCATTAGTTCATTGTATACATCATTATAATCAAAATAGTTAAGCCAGTTGTCAGGACATAATAAGCCGATTTTATACACTTCTAGTAGACTTTTTTGTAAATATTGTTTGAACTGATGATTAGCTCTCAGCTGAATTATGACTTTTACTAATGAAGGGGAGTGTTTGATACTCTAGATCAACTAATTATCAAGCAGTTTTCTGAAACTACTCTAAGGTGCATCTCATGAACCTTCATTTGGCAAGCATATATAGACTACTGTAAGCAAAACACAGTTCTACAATTTCTAACAATGGAAGATCCACAAAGAAATGACCAGGATCAACAGCCAGAAGTAAGAAGAGCAGTAGGAGTGTGTGGAAGGGGAGTAAGAGCAGTAAGAGTGTGTGGAAGGGGAGTAAGAGCAGTAAGAGTGCGTGGAAGGGAAGTAAGAGCAGTAAGAGTGCGTGGAAGGGGAGTAAGAGCAGTAAGAGTGTGTGGAAGGGGAGTAAGAGCAGTAAGAGTGCGTGGAAGGGGAGTAAGAGCAGTAAGAGTGCGTGGAAGGGGAGTAAGAGCAGTAAGAGTGCGTGGAAGGGGAGTAAGAGCAGTAAGAGTGCGTGGAAGGGGAGTAAGAGCAGTAGGAGTGCGTGGAAGGGGAGTAAGAGCAGTAAGAGTGCGTGGAAGGGGAGTAAGAGCAGTAAGAGTGCGTGGAAGGGGAGTAAGAGCAGTAAGAGTGCGTGGAAGGGGAGTAAGAGCAGTAAGAGTGCGTGGAAGGGGAGTAAGAGCAGTAAGAGTGCGTGGAAGGGGAGTAAGAGCAGTAAGAGTGCGTGGAAGGGGAGTAAGAGCAGTAAGAGTGCGTGGAAGGGGAATAAGAGCAGTAAGAGTGCGTGGAAGGGGAGTAAGAGCAGTAAGAGTGTGTGGAAGGGGAATAAGAGCAGTAAGAGTGCGTGGAAGGGGAGTATGAGCAGTAAGAGTGCGTGGAAGGGGAGTATGAGCAGTAAGAGTGTGTGGAAGGGGAGTAAGAGCAGTAAGAGTGCGTGGAAGGGGAGTAAGAGCAGTAAGAGTGCGTGGAAGGGGAGTAAGAGCAGTAAGAGTGCGTGGAAGGGGAGTAAGAGCAGTAAGAGTGCGTGGAAGGGGAGTAAGAGCAGTAAGAGTGCGTGGAAGGGGAATAAGAGCAGTAAGAGTGTGTGGAAGGGGAATAAGAGCAGTAAGAGTGTGTAGAAGGGGAGTAAGAGCAGTAAGAGTGTGGAAGGGGAATAAGAGCAGTAAGAGTGTGTGGAAGGGGAGTAAGAGCAGTAAGAGTGCGTGGAAGGGGAGTATGAGCAGTAAGAGTGTGTGGAAGGGGAGTAAGAGCAGTAAGAGTGCGTGGAAGGGGAGTAAGAGCAGTAAGAGTGTGGAAGGGGAATAAGAGCAGTAAGAGTGTGTGGAAGGGGAGTAAGAGCAGTAAGAGTGCGTGGAAGGGGAGTATGAGCAGTAAGAGTGTGTGGAAGGGGAGTAAGAGCAGTAAGAGTGTGTGGAAGGGGAGTAAGAGCAGTAGGAGTGAGTGGAAGGGGAGTAAGAGCAGTAAGAGTGTGTGGAAGGGGAGTAAGAGCAGTAAGAGTGTGTGGAAGGGGAGTATGAGCAGTAAGAGTGTGTGGAAGGGGAGTAAGAGCAGTAAGAGTGCGTGGAAGGGGAGTAAGAGCAGTAAGAGTGTGTGGAAGGGGAGTAAGAGCAGTAAGAGTGTGTAGAAGGGGAGTAAGAGCAGTAAGAGTGTGTGGAAGGGGAGTAAGAGCAGTAAGAGTGTGTAGAAGGGGAGTAAGAGCAGTAAGAGTGTGGAAGGGGAATAAGAGCAGTAAGAGTGCGTGAAAGGGGAGTAAGAGCAGTAAGAGTGCGTGGAAGGGGAGTAAGAGCAGTAAGAGTGCGTGGAAGGGGAGTAAGAGCAGTAAGAGTGCGTGGAAGGGGAGTAAGAGCAGTAAGAGTGCGTGGAAGGGGAGTAAGAGCAGTAAGAGTGCGTGGAAGGGGAGTAAGAGCAGTAAGAGTGCGTGGAAGGGGAGTAAGAGCAGTAAGAGTGCGTGGAAGGGGAGTAAGAGCAGTAAGAGTGCGTGGAAGGGGAGTAAGAGCAGTAAGAGTGCGTGGAAGGGGAGTAAGAGCAGTAAGAGTGCGTGGAAGGGGAGTAAGAGCAGTAAGAGTGCGTGGAAGGGGAGTAAGAGCAGTAAGAGTGCGTGGAAGGGGAGTAAGAGCAGTAAGAGTGTGTGGAAGGGGAGTAAGAGCAGTAGGAGTGAGTGGAAGGGGAGTAAGAGCAGTAAGAGTGCGTGGAAGGGGAGTAAGAGCAGTAAGAGTGCGTGGAAGGGGAGTAAGAGCAGTAAGAGTGCGTGGAAGGGGAGTAAGAGCAGTAAGAGTGCGTGGAAGGGGAGTAAGAGCAGTAAGAGTGTGTGGAAGGGGAGTAAGGAGGTATAACAGAGGGAGAGGTAGAAGAGGCCATGGACATAGACATGTTGCAGATGAAATAAGGGCCACACTTATAGACCATGTTGTCAATCATGGCCTAACAATGGCTGAAGCTGGCCGAAGGGTGCAGCCAAATGTTGGGAGATCAACCGTGTCCTCAATAATCCAAACTTTTCGTAGAGAGAACAGGTGGGTAATCCAAATAACTCTATAATGTAATACTTTTATGTTTACAGTACACACTAACACTTCATATTACAATTTTACATATTTTCTAAAAGTATACTCAACTCAGTCTTGTGTTTGCCTTACTACTTGTGTACCACACAGGTCTGCAGGGCTACCTCACAGGGGTGGCAGAGGTCCCCTTTTTACACCTCAGCAGGAGGATGCCATCTGTGAAATTGTCATAGCTAATAATGCTATTAGACTTAGGGAGATCCATTATAGACAACCATGACATCTTTGTAAACATACAGTCAGTAAGCATCTCAACTATTGACAGAGTGCTTAGAAGAAACCAGATGAGAATGAAACAGTTGTATCATGTACCATTTGAAAGGAATGGTGACAGAGTGAAGCAGCTTCTCTGTGCAGGTAAATCATCATACAGTAACTACCCATTTCAGTAAATAGTTCCTTGTGTAATGATGTAAATTGTGTAATGACAGTAAATTTGACTAACATGTACATTTGATGTGATCTTCAGTGAATTCTGTTCCTGTAAGATTATAACTTTATTTTGTTTTTGTAACTTCTGAAATGTAAAGTATAATGGAGCTGGAATCAAGTGAGCAAACTCATCAATTCATATACGTGGATGAGGCTGGCTTCAACCTGACAAAAGGCAGAAGACGTGGTCGAAATATTATTGGACACAGAGCCACCGTTGATGTACCTGGCCAACGAGGAGGGAACATCACTATGTGTGCAGCCATTCCAGAATTGGGTGTACTAACTCATATTCCCACTTTAGGGCCATACAACACACAGCATCTCGTCACATTCATAGATACACTCTACAGGGATCTCATCCCAGATGGGTATATGGCTCTAAATGACCATGAAAAGGCTCCAGATTTACAAATTATGTAACAAATTATGTGGTAATTTGGGACATAGTGAGATTCCATCATTCAAACATCATCAGGCAATGGTTTGCAACCCATAACAGGGTGCTGATGCTATTTCTCCCACCCTATTCCCCATTCCTGAACCCAAATGAGGAGTTCTTCTCCGCATGGAGGTGGAAGGTTTACGATCGGCAGCCTCATACTCGGATGGCTCTGCTGGCTGCCATGGATGCAGCATGTGATGACATCACAGTAGAAGCTTGCAGAGGCTGGATTAGACGTTCCAAAAGATTATTTCCACGCTGCATTGCAAGGGAAGATATGCGTTGTGATGTGGATGAGAATATGTGGCCCAACAGACAAGAATGTCAGGAGGTATAGAAAACAGCACTGTGATTTGCACTGTACAATGCTGCTTGTTTCCTAGGTTAAAATTTCTGAACATTTTATTCTTTGTGCAAAGTAATGTTTTTCCAGACTTGTCTTTTGTTTGTTTATTTTTTGATGACATGATCCATCAATAAATTTCTTTACAAAGAATGCATCAATGGATTTCTGTCCATTTTCTTACAGTCATGCTCCCATAAACAGTAATGTGTAATTTTATACTGCTAAAATTGACATATTTTTTGCTTTCTCCTTGCTCAGTTATACTTTTGCGTCTGACCGTAGCACTCGACTCCACATGCTGCACGCGAACCTTGAGAGCGGGGAGCGCGTTCACGTCATTCTTTGCAGTGTCCTCCGTAACGATATGTGATAAAGTAAAGAAATACCCCTCAAAAACAGGGGACAGAACATTTACAGGAAAGGAAGGAACAGGGGAAAGAAAATTTTAATGTTGCATTGTGTTCCAGGTTTGAAAGTGCTGGAATTTTGGCTAAAGTAGCCTACTTTAAAATGCTTAAACTTGTAATAGTATTTCGTTTCACAACAAATAGCTGTGTTATATTACGTTTTCAAATACATTTAAAAATAATACAAATGCAGCGACACAAACGTAATGTAAGGATATACATAATTTAAATGCTAGGAGATACATTGTTACTGTTAAAAATGCATTAACAATAAAGCGAGTATTGGAAAAACTCATTTTGCTGTTGTATATAACTACTAAAGTAACTTGTAATCTAACGTAGTTACTTTTAAAATAAAGTAATCTGTAAAATAACTAAGTTACTTTAAAAAGGAGTAATCAGTAATCTGATTACTTTTTCAAGGTAACTAAGCTATCACTGGTTGTCAGTGTAACTTTAAGTCACAGTGCAGACTAAGTATATTCTGATGGAAAATAGCTTTTGATTTCAAGAATGATGCACATTCTGTGGCATATCAAATGAAACAATACAAAATACAATACGTTACAAAATACAAACTTACACAGAACACAAAGTTACACATCACTGTATGTGGGAGACTGATAGAAAGAAATTGGACTGGAATCAAATTTGTACAGCAATATTGTTCGCACTGCAATTTGTTGACAAAAACAAATCTGATTGAAATTCAGAAAAGACATGACAACTGACTGAAAAAACTGTAAAATTAGAAACTTACTCTACACATTCAAAATAACATGAGCACATACAGCCTCCTCTTGTTGAGGTGTAAAAAATGGAACCTCTGCCACCCCTATGACCTAATCTTGATATCCTATATGGTATAAGAGTGCAAAAATGCAAAACAAAAAATTGAATACAGTAGGGGTGGGAATCGTTTACTATCTCACGATTCGATTCGATTCAGATTTTGGGGGCCACAATTCAATTCAAAAATCGATTTTTGATTCAAAACAATTTTCGATTCAAAAAACGATTTGATTTATAAAAATGTCTGCTTCAGTCTATAAAATCTGCATGATCTACTACAGTCTGCTTTGCAAGACAGAATGACAAATACAGAAAATGAAGTGTCTTTCACATTTAATTAACAAAAATTAAGTGCTTTGGTAAAATAAAATGGTTTTTGTTGTTACCAAAATTCTTGAGGTTCATTTTGCGAGCTGTCAGGGCTGACTTGGATGCAGTTCCCCCAGCCGTCGCTAGGGGCACCAGAGTCAGTCCCAGACTAAACCGACGTAACCATACGTTCTCAGCCAGTCTCTGCTTTCTCTGTGATTGCTTATCGTTTAATGGTGTCTCGCCACCTCTCTTTTATGCTTTCTCTTTACTTATTCGAGTATCTCATGCGTCGCTTCCTGACCCATCTCAAGTTTTCCCAATCCTGTATGTCTTCCTATCCGTTTTGCCTTTATTTTTGGGAAGGGTTTTATTTTGCTGCAGCGTTTTTTGCCAGTTACTTCTGCTGGTGTCCTTGGTTTCGTTTTCGCGTTGCATTTATCCGCGCTGTTTTTTAGTTACTGTTGTTGTTTTGTTTCTTCCTCCCGTCTCACTACGGTTGAGTGTTATTTTTCACGCGTTGTATTTTCCGCATTGGTTTTTTGTTTCTATTTACTTCGTGCCCTCACGGTTTTGCTTTCTATTCTCTTGCGCGTTGAGTCTTCCATGTTGTTTTGTTTGTTCGTTCTGGGTCGCTGTGCGCGTTTCCCTCTCGCTAATACATGTGACGAGTGTCACGGGGGTGTTTGCGTGTGTCAAACCCTAGACGTCAGATTGGCTACCATGTATGTGAATCAAAATACAACCATCAGTGCAGATTGACAATAGCCTGTCATTCATACACTACTTTTTAAGGTCATGCGATCTACCCACACTTCCTTCGCAAAATTCCGGACGATTTTGAAATTCGTCTCAAAAGTAGGATATGTCCGGGAAAAAGAGGACGTCTGGTCACCCTTATTTTAACATAATAAATAAGTAATATAGGATCACATAACTGGATCATTTTGTATTAAATGGTGCTGTAAAATGTGAACTGCTCAGCTCAGTTTATCCGTAACCGATCGGGGGAGGGGGGGAAGCACCATTGAATTTGTGCGGAGAGGACAAGCAACATGCTCCCAAAAATGATCCTGTTCAATTATAAAGATTATGCCTTTGTGAATAAAAGAAGAACTGCGACATGCAAGACATGTGGAGTCAGGATAAGAGATGGAGATGCAACCACTTCAAACTTTGTTCGACATTTGAGGCTGCACAAACTAAAGTAAGTCTCTGCTATGTATATTTCACATAATGCTATAACGGTTAACTAGCTAGCTGGGATGTGATAACTCAGGGGTCAGAAATTAACTTTTACAAGGGTCCACATGAGCAACTTGACTTGTGTCAGCGGTCCGCACCAACGATCATTCGAAAGCGGGGGGGAGGGGGACTGACGCGAGAGGGGGGGGGTGTAGGTGAAGACGACGACAATTGCGACGACATCTCACTCAAGCGAACCGAAACACTCAATCGCCTAACGTTAGTTAGTCTGACTAACTTAATATACTACTAATCAACTGCATCAGTTGTGTTAAATATTGAAATTACATCTGGTGACTTGACTAGGACTTGAAGTTTAAGACTTGGGACTTGACTCAAGACTTGATTGTATTGACTTGGGACTTGACTCGAGACTTGATTGTGAAGACTTGAGACTTACTTGTTACTTGCAACTTAGTGACTTGTTCACATGTCTGATCTAACCTTCACAAATTTCCTTTCTTACTGAAACTGAATGTTCTCCTGTGAACAATTTAATCAAATTAAGATAAATTACTCAAATGTAACAAAAATAAATAAATGTAAAATTATGCCTTAGAGATTATGAGAACATGTTCAGCACGACCTAGGCGATGATCTAAAGACTAAATGTTTTGGAGAGTAAGACAATTCAACAGACGATCTGTACACTGTACACATTTTGATAAACATGACATAAGAAATTGATAATGCAAAATTATCATTGTCCATGAGCATTTGCAAAATGTGAAACACAATGAGAAGTGCAATTAGGATGTGCACAAGTGACAAGGAGATGAGGAGATTGAATGAACAGTTTTGCAAATTTCAATTCTGATCTGAGAAATGAACAAAATCGACTGAGAAAAACTGTATTGTGACACAGCAGAAGACATGCCTGTATATCAGTCTAAGCCCCATGTTTCTGAAGAACACTGGAGATAGTATTTCATAAACTTCTGGAGGAGGTGTTGGAAGTGAGGTCTACCGAGAACCGGGCTTGGCTCACCTGAGGTTCCCTCTCCAGGCGACATCACCGTGGAAACAGTGGTTTCCATGCGGCTAGCATGGTAGAAGCTGACCTGGGTCTGTAGGTGGTGAGTTGACTCGAGTTCCAGACCTTCATAGGAGCCCTCGGGGGCGCAAGGACACCAGAAGAACGCTCGCTGGAATCCTACTCGAAACCTGCCAGGAACATGTTGTATAAACTCTCCAGGCCTACAGTTGTTTGGTATACATTACTGTAATACTACACATGTAATGCTATTGTAAAGTGCATGAAAAATATATCCAAGCACATATTTCTTTGCTGTTGTTGGTACCTGTCATTAAGGAGGCAGTAGATGATGGGGTTGTACATGGTGGAGCTCATGGCCAGCCACATTATTCCCAGATACACCTGCTGGATGAAGCGCTCCTCAAACAGGTGGGGCAGAAACTCATGTACCAAGAAGTAGACATGAAATGGCAGCCAGCACACAGCAAAGGTGCAGACCACAACGATCATCATCTTCACTACCTGATAGGACACCAAGACAGGACGAGGAACAGGGCGACACGGTTTGAGGATGAATACTCTATTGGTTTGAAGATTAATACTCTATTGGTTTGAAAATGAATACTATATATATATTGTACTAAATTTTAAGTCGCTCTGGATAAGAACGTCTGCAAAATGCCCTAAATGTAACTGTAAAATTGATTTGAAGATGAATACTCCATTGCAATTACACTGCTGTATTGGGAATATGTTCTATGACACAGGGGTGACCACTTGATGTGATGTGCTTGAACATTTAGCATTTTTACCAAAAACATTTTGCTATTTTTTTTACCCAACTTATTGACACTTAGTGGATTACATAAGCACTGTGATTCATAAAAAAAAATCTGTAGTGAGTGATCTTGGTCAGGGGTGAGTTTCCTAAAATGTTTATAACTTCATAGCCTCGTACATTCTTATATTTATGAGTGTTTCCCAGAACTCTTGGTAACTAACATCGTACTTAAACTTGTAACCTAAGCACTGTAAAAAAATCTTTGTTTGCTTATGTTCTGTGAATATAAAAATTTATGTGGGCAAAGCATGAAACATAAAAATAGTTACTCCAAAAACAAAAAACGAGTTGTGCCATCAGCTGCTGCATTTTTACCATTCAACTTAATATTTTGTGTTCAGTGAATGAGCATTATGGTTCTCAGTCAACATGCCAAGTCCAAAGTAAAAAACTGTGTTGGGCGAGCAATAGTGGTAGTGGTGAAACTAATGCGCATGCTCAAGAGAGACAATTTTCTTGGCGCCTTCTGCACCAAAACTAAAATGAAGACCCAGCATTTCACCATTTATCTAGAGGACTTCAAACGTTCACTGAGTGAAGTTAATGTGGATCTTTACTAAGCTAACACAGCTAACTTGGTGGTGTTTGTTGAGTTTGAATTTTGAACTAGGTCGTATTTCAACATATTTTCCAAACGTATAGTTATCAAAACTAGAGCTAAGCCAACAAGTTGTTTTTCAGTGTTTCAGTTTGCTATGAGTTTAGTAATGTTAGTGTTAATACTGTTGTGGTTGGCAAGGACAAGCTACCGATTAACGGTTAATTAACCGTCACGCGTTAACTGTCCGTTTGGAATTTAACTACCTCGCGTCGGCAAACTGTTAGCATGTGGACTAACGTTAGCTACCTAGCTAGCTAGAACTGCGTAGTAATTAAGCATTTGCTGAAGCCCAATCGATTTCTAATTAAGTACTTTTTTTGATACTTTTTCCAACCACATACAGCTCCGCAGTCAGTTCTCCCGTTTCCCTGGATGTGTGTCGTATGCGTGTTAATGTCCCCCCTCCCTTAGAATCAGTGTGTTTTTGCCGTTAGCGTATTGCTAATAAATTAGCATTGAGCTAACGTTGGTGTCATGGCTCATTCTTGTCCTCCTGACTCGACGGCGTTTCATTTTTTATTACATTTATAAAGCAGCTCTCATATGCCTGTTTGGTAATATTTTATGTTTACTTTTTGACATGCAAATAAAATGCACAATTAATTATATTCTGTATATTTTGAATTTACTTCATAAAGCATAAAATGTATAGTTCAGACAACTTGGATACTAATGAATAATTACCTAAACTAAACAATTGTAGCTGGAACAACATAAAACATTTTGTTGGACTCACTAGGTGTATTTGGTTAATATATAACATTTTGTTGGCTCAACTTATTTTCTTTAATTAGACTGAATTCTGTAGTTGTCAGCAGAACTTAAAATTTGCAATTTGCAGAGCTTAAATTAGACCAACTAAAAAAATTAGGTACAACGGGTCACTAAGATTTTTTTAGTTGGTGAGACTTGAATTTTTTTACAGTGAGAGTACTATGACCCATTCAGTACTTAATTCGAAGCTCACATGCAATTCTACCTCAAATAGGGTAGAAGCCACAAATTTTCCTTTAAAAAACTTGAACATTTGCTAATATGAAATCATGGAAATTAATATTAAAATTAATATTTATTTTTAAAAACGTACGGGCATCTCTAACAGTACACTGTAAAAAATTTCTCACCAACTAAAAAAATCTTAGTGACCCATTGCACCTAATTTTTTTAGTTGGTCTAATTTAAGCTCTGCAAATTGCAAATTTTAAGTTCTGCTGACAACTACAGAATTCAGTCTAATTAAAGAAAATAAGTTGAGCCAACAAAATGTTATATATTAACCAAATACACCTAGTGAGTCCAACAAAATGTTTTATATTAACCAAATACACCTAGTGAGTCCAACAAAATGTTTTATGTTGTTCCAGCTACAATTGTTTAGTTCAGGTAATTATTCATTAGTATCCAAGTTGCCTGAACTATACATTTTATGCTTTATGAAGTAAATTAAAAATATACAGAATATAATTAAGTAATTGTGCATTTTATGTCAAAAAGTAAACATAAAATATTACCAAACAGGCATATGAGAGCTGCTTTATAAATGTAATAAAAATTGAAACGTCGTCGAGTCAGGAGAACAAGAATGAGCCATGACACCAACGTTAGCTCAATGCTATTTTATTAACGGCAAAGCACACTGGTTCTAAGGGAGGGGGGACACTAACACGCATACAACACACATCCAGGGAAACGGGAGAACTGACCGCGGAGCTGTAAGTGGTTGGAAAAAGTATCTAAAAAAGTACTTAATTGGAAATCGATTGGGCTTCAGCAAATGCTTAATTACTACGCAGATATAGCTAGCTAGGTAGCTAACGTTAGTCCGCATGCTAACAGTTTGCCGACGTGAGGTAGTTAAATTCCAAACGGACAGTTAACGCGTGACGGTTAATTAACCGTTAATCGGTAGCTTGTCCTTGCCAACCACAACAGTATTAACACTAACATTGTTGGGGGGGGGGGGGGGGGGGGGGGGGGGGAGACACGTTCAAAAATAACTGCCACTTTGTCTGCTTCTTCTGAGTGGAAAAACCTTGTTTTAGTGTGATTTGCACCCTCCGAACAAACGGTCGTAGTTCAGGACGCATTTAACTTATCGCTTCAGCAAAGAGATCATGTGAGAGAGGACCCCTTGCTGATGATTTTGATGTATTTTTGTGTGGTATGACACAAAAATGACTGATTTATGACAAGTTAAAAACACACAAAAATCTCAACAAAGCTGATTCTGATACATTTATATGGGGGCCAATGGGGCAGTTTTCTGTGTCTAGTGCCAAACAAATGCTCATAACTCTAAAAGTAATTGATCAAATGATTAGATATCTCGGCGAGCCAGAAAGGACAAGTTTCTCTCCCATTTAAAATTTTAATGGAGCTTCTAGGTCAAGGTGTAAGGATTTTACAGCAGTTTATCCACAAGAGTTTTGATAATTTTTCTTGCCAGCACACACTCTAACTGGCTGTTAAGATTTGAATTTCTGAACATTCCACCATTCATTTTAACAATGATCTATATTACTGGATTGGACATCACGTGACTTAGCATGCGCCGCACAGGCACCATTGCTATGCATTGAGGAACATCAATGGATGGACATAAAAATGAGATCTAGCAGACAGTTACGTAAGGAAAACCAAAGAGGGACTCAATGTTTTGCAATAAATTGTCAAAACTACGACAACAATATCAAAAGATCAAAGGGTATAACATTTCACAGGTCAGTAAAACAATTTTTATAAATAAAAAAAATAGCGGAGATGAGGGATGTTGACTGTCCATGCTAGCTTGATTTTGATAAAGCTATGTCGAGTAAACCCACTTAATAACAAATTATAATGTATTGTTATTAATATTGTTATGTTAGGATAATGTTGTAAATACGATGTTCATTAAAATTATCTCTAAATCTGTATTACTGGGACCGATGTTCAGTCCAGTTGGCATTATGTCCCATAGATACTCTCTCACACAACCTGAATAAATAATGAAACCAAATGAAAATTTAAGTCAATTGAATTTGTCATAATTATTTTTTAAATCAACAGGGGCGAGTTTCCCAAAACGTTTGTACGTAAGAATGAGGTTACGAAGTACTTAGCGCTAAGAACGTTTTTGGAAACTCACCCCAGGTTAATACAGGTTTTTTTTTTTAAATAAATGCCATTTTTCTACACAGATTTCCCAACAAACAAAGAAAATATGAGCTGTATTGTGGGTCAGAAAGTGTGGACGTCTGAGAGGACCGTCATCTACAGCAGGGATAGTGCTCACTGCCCACTGATATCAACCGTACACTGAAGAGGGCACATGTTAGAGAAGGAGCAGTGCCACAGATTTTTAACCTTCCAGACCATATTAATAATAATAAATATTTTATTAAAGTTGATGAAATTCTGTAGCCAATGAGAAGTGGCTGCAATAAATGATTTTGAAAATTGTATATTTTGTGTCATGTCAATTTATCTATGTATTTGTGGGAAACGGAATTGTGTAAGCTCTTTTCTGCTACTTGAAGGTAAAAAAAAATCTGACAAATTTTGTCATAAATTTCAGATTCAAACTCATTATTTTCTCTATGTCACAGTCACAGCTCCGGACCATTCCCTGTGGGCGTGCCGCTACGTTGTCTGCGTGTCGTTATGTCCATGTATGTACTTCCGTGGGTGTGGGTTGTTTGTGAGCGTGTTCGTAGTTGCACCTGTGCCTTGTCTCGAGATCACGAGGGTCTGTGTTAATCACCTATTTAATGTGCGTTCGCGCAGTGTCTTGTGCTCGTCTATGTTTAAAGTTTCGTGCCTGTGTGAGAAGTGTTGTCTGTTTGCACTCCGCACGGAGCTTCACGTGTGTGTTTGATCATAATAAACGTTGTTGTCTGCACTACTTGACGCTCGTCGTGCCTTCTCCGTCCAGCGTTACACTCTATCATAATTTCATAATTAATTTCACCCACATTTAGCCATGTAGTGCTCAAAGATGCTCCTCCACACTGATGCCATCTCATATTATACTTGAACATATATAAGAGGTATTGCACTTAAAGAATTTATGAAAACTACAGCTGTAACGGGTTTACAAATAAAGAGATAAACTCATAAATTTGATTTTCAATACCAGAATTGTGATCATAATTAAAATTAATCAAAATTATTTATTTACAACTTTTTACCATAATTATGATTGAATATCAAAAACATGACATACATGTGTTATTTAGTTTTAGCCAGGTGAAAGAAAAGGGCTTTATGCAGGGTTTTGTTAAAATTTTACCTAAATTGAAAACTTCCCAGACTGCTTATAAATTTATCTCTTGGGATAATACAAAGTTTTATCGGCAATATTCTCACCTTTAATTTAAGCCATATTTTATCAAAATCGGATAAGAAATAAGGGAGCTAGGACTGTTTTTGTGACAGATGGATGCACATCCCACATAGGAACTACACTGCTTTGCTGACATGACTCAACGCATAGTAATGGCGCCGAGGGCAGCGCATCGCTAGCTATAGCGGCAACAGGCGATGTCCAATCCAGTAATATAGATCAATGCATTTTAATAGGGATTTTTTCATTTTTATTATAGGGCTTGAAAAGCCCTATATTGTTATATCTTATATCATTCATTATTGGGAAACGCACCCCAGCAGAATAAAAGAATACATGTGTTTACAAAAAAAAACACATGTAAAAACAATATATTGTCCAGCCCTGATGAGAAGTGTCAGCAGCTCAGTAGACCTGCATACTTGAAGACCAACAGGAAGCGTCTGCAAACACTAGACTGCAAGACTCCACCACCATCACTACATTTTACAACTGAATGCTACAGATTACTTAATGCTAAATATCTAGACATAAATTAATTTGTGAGGTTTCGAACATTCATATTACATACCTACATGCATTTTACACTGCAAGCAAATTAAATAAATTAACAATATATTCAAAATTTAAGCAGTAAAGAATAAATTCTGCAGTCATCAACCTAGAAAATGTATCAGATGGTATGGTATTGAATAACAGTTACAGAAGAAAATTGTTTCTGAGATATACTTTATTAATTACAAAAGGCTCCCTGCTTGGTAAGGCAGACACTGTGTTGACAGGCACTACGCTCAGGACAGAGACCTCTGACTTTAAAATGAGAAACAATTATCATCTAAAGCAACGTTCTAACCCACTAAATATGAAGTGTGCCTCTTCTGATAAAATAAAGATGGGCACCTTCCGCTTCGCAGTGAGCTGCTTTTGGTAATGGTCTGAGGAGTCACCAGGTATCTCGCTCGCCCACAAGGTGCGTCCCACCACCAGATACGCCCAGCCCATGACCAGCAGAGGCAGGAAGTAGATAAGCACCACCACGCAGACATAGTACCTGTGTTACAACAGGTCAGAAAGGAGAGACAGGAGAGTGAGAGGAATATAACTAATCGCAGAGAGGAAGACTAATCACTAATCTGGTGTTCACATCTGGAGACTACATACCCATAACCCTTTGGCAGACAGAAGTGTATGTTCCTCATAAGAATATTCTTGAAAACGAGCCGTTGACCCTTCTCATTCATGAACTGTGTGCATGGAGGATTCATATACACTAGGGATGCACCGAAATGAAAATTCCTAGCCGAAACCGAAAATGAGGAAGCCAAGGCCGAAAGCCGAAACACCGAAATACATTATGCCAATTATTAGTAACATTGGATTTATGGCTAACCTCACTAAAATCAAGGCATTGCTATTCAAAGAATAAATCAACTACAAAATTTGATTTGAAAATATTTATTTAGCACTGACATTACAGTAATGCATATTATAAAATAAAATTAGTGGTGGGCCGTTAACGGCGATACCGCTGACAACGGCCGACCACTAATTAAATTAAACTCGCTTGCAGACCGTTTTTATCTGAGAGGATAAATATATGTATTTTATACGAGTTAAATTTAATTATAACTGACTGGCCTGAAAGATAAATATAAATTCTCTCATAAAAACGTGACGTGAGTTGCAACAACATTAAACAGCTCAGGTAAACACACTTCTGAGAAATGTCGTCTGCTCGGCAAAACATAACGGGGCTCAATGTGCTCTATTAGCCTACGAAATCCCTACGACAGAGAACGGCTGATCGTCTAAGGCAACGAGTTCCATAATTTTTGGTGTAATGTCCTTTGCCTTGGCGCCATCACTGGAAAACTTTTTTGCTAGCTTTATCCAAATAAACACGTGCAGGCGATTTTTGCTTGCGTCATCACAGCACATTGATTCGGCCGTGTTGTTTCGGTGATTAAAGTATTTCGGCCGAAAACCGAAAATGCAAATTTAAGCCATTTCGGTCGAAAATTTTCGGTGGCCGAATTTTCGGTGCATCCCTAATATACACCCAGTGGGTCTCTCTCCACTTGAAGATATCTTTCAGCATGTTAACTGAAGTGAAACAGTATTATCTGCATACACACTTGTTTATGAAGAAGATGAAGGCTCTCAGAATGGTGTCTTCATGACACTCAAGATTATCTCAAGTTGAAATTTTCAGTTTAATTTCAGTTTGAGTTTCAGCTCAAATTAATGAGAAGATGATATGAGTACTTTGCTCATTCATTTATGCTAAGACAAAGCTCAGAGGTCAACACCCTAAGTTATACAAATATAAGTTCAGTTTTACCATTTTACATCCATTCTATCTCATTGGTTCAGTTCACAATGATACATACATTCTCTCATGCTTATGCATATATGCATAGAGGTAGTGTGTTTATTAATCATGACTCCTTATCTCTCATACCAGAGCTTTACCCAGAACACTGCCCCATAGATTAGCATTATTTCAAACTAAACTTATAGAAGAAGGCAACTCACAGATGACTCCCTCAAGAGTGGGCCCGACAGTAACGGCCAGATGGACTGAGTAATGTAAGCTATTTCATGGAAAGAGACACATTACGGAAGGAGTGACAGACCACGCCAGAAAGAAGATCGATTGCATTAGATGGAAAATGGCTCAACTGTTTATGAAAATAACTTCTCTGTCCACAGACACCTTGCTCCAACACTGCCAAAGCACAGGCTGGACCAAGACAGCAAAGTGAATAAACTGAGGAAGGGCTCCAATAAAAGACAATGACATGAACTAACTCATGGTGTCTACATGAAGACCACCGGGCAGAGGAAATATTGCAGCCTAAGTGTTTCTTCAGTGACATGAACCTGTTCAACACCAGTTGAAGTCTTACTTTATGCAACAGTAGGAAAATCTTACCGTTTTAAAATATCCAGACATTTTAAAAAATGCAATTAGTTTTATTTTTGTCTCATGTCACAAAGACCATATATAAAAATTATTTGTTTGTTAAAAAATTCAAACTCAAGACCAACACTAATCATTAAACCTTTTTGGTGTCATTGAGCTGTATATTCTCTGTGTACCTTGACATAGAAAAAAGGTGACCGACATTCCTCAGTCTGACACATATCATTTTATATATGCTATGTTATGATGTATATTATATGAAGGATGTATAGCATACAACACAAAAATATATATATAATGACAAGTTAAAACTTTCATCTCCAGTGTCCCCAGTTCTGAACATAACACCTTTGTGTATCTGCCAGTCTTTAGACTGAAGACTGATTTGAGAGGATTCCTTCAACCAAAAACAACATGGCTGAGACGCACAAAGCTGCAGCCGTGTGCATGCTTACATCTTTTGGAAGTGCCAGACTCTGTAATTGGGCCAGTTGATGAAGCAGACATCACGTCCAGGAAGTTGTACCGTGCTGGAGTAGTAGTACTGAGGGAAGGCAAGGAGGAGAGCCAGCAGCCACACCACTGCGACCACCACCTTAGTCTCAGCCGAGCTCAGCCGCTGCTGCAGGGGGTGGACGATGGCCACATATCTGCAGCACAAGGCAGAGGCTTTTACCAACGCCCGAACAGTATTATCACAGCGTTTGGGCAGATGAACCCACTGTGAAGATGAAAAGGCAGGTCGGCTACATGCTCAACACACTATCAGCCCTGCATTGGCTCCCAGTTAAATTCCGTATTGACTTTAAAATTCTTTTATTAACTTATAAAGCATTGCACGGGCTTGCTCCTGAGTACCTTCAGGAACTTATTTCCTATTACGAACCCCCACGCCCACTAAGATCACAGGGTGCTGGTCTTTTATTAGTTCCAAAAATTAATAAGGTAACAGCAGGGGGAAGAGCCTTTTCTTGTAAGGCCCCCCAGCTTTGGAATAATCTTCCTAAATGCGTCCGGGACTCCGACACAGTCACAATCTTTAAGTCTAGGTTGAAAACCCACTTATTTAGTTTAGCGTTTGATAATTAATATCCCCCTTAGATAAAAGTACAGATCCAGGGGTTCATAGACAAAGGGTTTTATGGTAGACTGGGGCGCTGGTGCTGTCGTCCTGTCACTGCTCGTGGTCACTCAAGTTTGTTGACAGTGCAGTGGACGGATGCCATTGTCTCAGAATGCCCCCAAGCCTATGTTACCTTCTGGTTCTGCCTTTTTAGCTAGGCTGTAATAATTTAACTAAATGCCGGAGTTGCTGCCACACTCCGGAAATGTTTATAATTTTACCTGTCCTGTATACGTCCTCATACAGAGCTAATTTTCCCTGTTTCATTTCTCCACATGGCTGCCCGCCTGTTTGAGGAATAATGAGATGAGGAGACCAGCGATCCATCCTGAGCCAGCCACCTCCTGCCTAACCGGATGCATACATCATGATGGACATTACATATTTTTCATTTTCTTTCTCTTCTTTCTGTCTAAATTGTTGTTGTTGTTGTCATGGTGACCGGTGTCGGCCAGAGGAGGATGGGTTCCCCCCCTGAGTCTTGGTTCCTCTCAAGGTTTCTTCCTCATGCAAAAAACTAGGGAGTTTTTCCTTGCCACTGTCGCCTTTGGCTTGCTCACTGGGGGCTAGGACTCGGCACTTGTAAAGCTGCTTTGTGACAACAACTGTTGTAAAAAGCGCTATATAAATAAAATTTGATTGATTGATTGATTGATGTTTGCGATCCCATGTCTTGACCTGGAGGTAATCCATAGTGAGCATTACTTTTAAATGATGCCATGCTAAGATGTATTACAGATTGCCGGCTTCACACAGAAACCAGTAGGTAACAGTTTTTTCTTTGCAATTAAAGGTTAATAACACAGTGGATAATAAAACAGAGCATTGTCTCATCCTGTGGAAGATGTCCTACTGAGGTTCTGCCTGGTTTAAGACCATCTTAAACTGTGTTCCTGTCCACTATTTTTACTAAAACAAACAATTACGTTGTTTAGCCATTAGCTGTTTTTACACCAGTCTTCCAAAGCAAACTCATTCAAGCACAATTATTATTCAAACCAAACTAATTAAATCTACATAAGATTTCAAAATGTAATCAATACACGTCATATCTTCACAGATAGACTTACCTGTCCATGGCTATAGCCGTCATCGAATAAATGCTTGCAAAAACGGCGGCAATTGGAAAGAAGTTGTGAAAGCGGCAATACTCGAGTCCGAAATACCATTCGTTATGTACGGCGTACACAAAATTTATAGCGGTATTGAAAGCTGACATTGACGCCTCCGCGAAAGCAAGGTTGACCAGAAAATAGTTGGTCACAGTTCGCATTCGTTTGTGCGCCAAAATAATCCAAATCACAGTAATGTTTCCAACCACAGATACGATGACTATAGTGCTGTACGCGACCGCCCATAATACAATCTGCCACACAGGCTGAACAAACTGGTTTAAAAAAACATTTGTTTCGTTTGGAAAAGAGCTGTTAGTCCAGTTGCTGCTCACGTTATCCGTTGTCATGTAAAGAGGATCCATAGTTTAAGTTTTGTGTACGTAAAATGTTTTTAAAATTAGAAAACCTATCGGTTTATATTTGGTTATATCTAAAAACTCTGGAAAAAGTCCGTTAGGGTTTCTGTGCAGTCAGTTTGTAAGGCTGCTTACTCGCTCTGACGACTCCTTACTCGAGCGCGTGTAGGATACTGCACACACGTCATTTCACAAAATGGTTCTTTTCACCACCGGCGGGCTGTTGCAGCCTATCCTATAACAAAAACAATGAAACAGTCTGAGAACTGACACACTCAAAATGTTTGTCTTGTCTTACATATATTATCCTAAATAATCCGATAGGGTTCAATATGATGTTGGTCCACCCTTTGCAGCTAGAACAGCTTAAACTCTTCTGGGAAGGCTGTTCACAAGGATTAGGAGTGTGTTTTGGGGCATTTTTACCATTGTTCCAGAAGCGCATTTCTGAGGTCACATCTGCTCCGCAGCCCCGGTTCTGGAATGCTTTGCTTTGGGGGGGGGGGGGATAAAACATAATGAGGGGGCATGTTGATAGTCATGTTTTTGAAGCCAGAAATATATTCAATGCTTGATTTGTGCATGAATGATGACAGCCAAATTATTGATACTGGCTTAAAATTATGTATTAGATAAAGAGATAAAAATGCATGTTTTCGAACTTAAACTTAAAACCCAATGATAAAAAAAATACATGTTGATTATGTAAATGGAGAAAAAAGATTATCTAATTGCATTTCATTTCAATACACCCCCGTAATTAAATTGCCATTACTAATAGAACTCTATTTCTTGGAAAGGCTTTAATACAAATTTAAGTCAAAGCTGACAAATGTACCTACACACAGACTGAGAATATTCAAACGTGGAAATAGGAATGAGTGAGAATATTTATATTATTTGAAAATAATATAACACCTGCCATTTTAGTGTGGGAGGTTTCATGGCCAAGTTGGACCAGCCTGGTGGCCAATCTTCATTAATTGCACCAGTAAGAGCAGTGTGTGAAAGTTCAATTAGCAGGGTAAGAGCACAATGTTGCTCAAAATATTGCAATGAACACACCGATATGGGTGACATATCAAGAGTTCAAAACAGGACAAATTTTAGGTGCACGTCTTCATGACGCATCTGTAACCAAGGTAGCAAGTCTTTGTGATATATCAAGAGCCATGGTATCCAGGGTAATGTCAGCATACCACCAAGAAGGACAAACCACATCCAACAGGATTAACTGTGGACGCGAGAGGAAGCTGTCTGAAAGGGATGTTCGGGTCCTAACCCGGATTGTATCCAAAAAACATAAAACCACGGCTGCCCAAATCACGGCAGAATTAAATGTGCACCTCAACTCTCCTGTTTCCACCAAAACTGTCTGGTGGGAGCTCCACAGAGTAAATATACATAGCTAGGCTGCTATAGCCAAACCTTTGGTCACTCATGCCAATGCCAAACGTCGGTTTAAATGGTGCAAGGAGCACAAATCTTCAGCTGTGGGCAATGTGAAACATGTATTGCTCTCTGATGAGTCCACATGAGTTCTGTTTTCCCCACATGCGGGAGAGTTACGTGTGCAGAAGCCTCAAAGAAGCGTACCACCCAGACTGTTGCACAGAGTGAATCATGGGGGTGGATCAGTGATGGTTTGGGCTGCCATATCATGACATTCCCTTGGTCCAATACTTGTGCTAGATGGTAAGGTCACAGCCAAGGACAACCAAACCAATCTGGAGGACCATGTGCATCCAATAGGTTCAAACATTGAAACCTGAATGTTTCTCAGGATGACAGTGCACCAGGTGCTGTGCTCAGGTGCTGTTTATCAGGATGACAATGCACCAATACACACAGCAAAACTGGTGAAAGATTAGATTGATGAACATGAAAGTGAAGTTAAACATCTCCCATGGCCTGCACAGTCACCAGTGCCACTTTGGGGTGTTTTGGAGGAATGAGTCAGGAAACGTTTTCCTCCACCAGCATCACGTAGTGACCTGACCACTATCCTGTAAGAAGAATGTCTTAAAATCTCTCTGACCACTGTGCAGGACTTTTATATGTCATTCTCAAGACGAACTGATGCTGTATTGGCCGCAAAAGGAGGCCCTACACCATACTAATAAATTATTGTGGTCTAAAACCAGGTGTTTCAATTTTCATTGTCCAACCCCTGTACATTTACTGATATTGATATTGATACATTTGATTTATTCACCTTAGCTATACAAGTGACATGAGGTATGTTGTGTAGGCCTATTTATAATTGTCTGTTGTAACATGATTTAGGTGCTGTTTTCTTTCTTGCATCAACTTATTCACCCTCCTTTTTCCATCTCTGTCTGATCCTATTTGTTTGTAGGTGTCCAGCCAAATGAGTTATCAGAATTGACAGAGAGAAATGGAGATTCAATTTAACATGTCACCTGCTCCTCCCTAAAGTGGAATACAATTCCATGAAGGGAAGGGGGGAGCCCTCGAGTTACCCAAACTTATGAGGGGCTAATCTGATAATGGCAATGTATTTATGCCATGTTGATTTTACACAAAAATAGTCAGAAGTACAATTTTGCCTGACAATGCAAGAATAAATATTGAAGATCAAATGAATGAGTAAGTCCACAGACCTGCAGAGATCCCTCATGGTCACTGATGGGTAATTGAATTTCAAAGAAGGTGGAGTGGAGAGAAAGCTACGTTGCTGTGGAAGGCACGAGTGGAATTAGAAAAGAGATTTGCCCTCTCCCTGTGTGCAGGATGAAGTGGATAATTACCAGCTGACAGGCATGGAAGTAAAATCCTCTCCTTTGGACCTTATTGTCTTTGTGGGGTTTTATACGAATTCATTCACAAAGGTCGACAAACTCATGGATCTATTCTCTTATTACAACATGGAAAAACATAAATGATTAAATGTGCCAGCATAAATTAATAGGGCAGGCTGGCAGACAAACATACATGTCGTCTGTGGTGCTTTATTGCAAAGTGCATGAACATTATTTATAATCTTATGGTTACATGCATTTCATCCAAAGCTTAACTCAGATTGCAGAAATTCAATATGGAAGTGCAAAGCATGTTTTTTTTATCCCTGTAAACCCAAACCTGCCAAATATATTCCCCTAATTTTCCTGATATTCTAGTTTTTGACATTGTGGCCATTTTCCAGATTGGTAACCTTCATAGTCTAAATAAGACTCAGTTGTCAAATAAAAGTTGTCTCTGTGCATGACACTGACATGCATTAGTATGGCTTTGACATGTGAAGCTTCAATCATTGAGTGTTTCTCTTGAGACATTCTTGTCACTGCAATTCAGCTTTATTTAGTGCACCAAAGGTGGCGTTTTCATTTGGAACAGTTAGATAATCTGTAAGGTCTAAATGATTTTGTTTGTATATCTTTAATTTAGATTAGATTGTAATAGAAGATGGCGCCAGTGAGGTCGGCTGCCGTCACGACTGCTCCGCCAACTTTTTACTTATTTCTATTTATTTAGTTCTTTATTGTTTTTAATCTCTTCCTCTTCTCGCCATGGTTTGTATCAGATATGATAGAAGTACTCTTATTTCTATTAGTCTACAATCCACCCACCACATCAAGCTCCCCTGCCTAGCATCCTGCTAGCCAACGTCCAGTCTCTGGACAACAAGCTTGACGACCTCCGGGCAAGAAGCAAATTCCAGAGAGACATTCGAGACTGCAATCTCCTCTGCTTTACCGAGACATGGCTGAACCCAGCGGTACCGGATCATGCCATCGAGCCGGCCGAGTGCTTCTCGGTACACCGCACGGACAGAATGATGGAGTCGGGAAAAACAAGAGGAGGTGTGTGCATGATGGTTAACAGTAAGTGGTGTGATATCACTAATATTGTCCCTCTCGCACGCTCCTGCACACATAACATGGAACTTCTGGCACTCAAGGTTCGTCCTTTCTACCTCCCTCGCGAATTTACTTCAGTTATTGTGAGCACCGTTTATATTCCTCCTTGGGCGAATATGGGTCTTGGACACCGGACTGTCTGAACTCCACGATACACTCACACAATTCCAGAGTAAGCACCGGGACGCTGCGCTTATTGTGGTGGGGGATTTCAATAATGGTAACCTCAAGCGCGCAATACCAAACTTTTACCAGCATATTACCTGTCCCACCAGAGGAAAACGGACACTGGACCACTGTTACACTTTATTTAAGGACAGTTATAAGGCGAAATTACATCCACCACTGTGAAAGTCTGATCATGCCGCCATCTTCCTCCTGCCTAAATATAAACAGAGGCTGAAACAGGAACAACCAGTTCAGAGGGAGGTGACGCTCTGGACAGACCAATCAGTGGCTGCCTTCCAGGACGCTCTGTACAACGCAGACTGGGATATGTTCCGAGAGAGCACTGCTGATGACGTCAGCGAGTTTACGGAAGCGGTCGTGGGATTTTTTGGGAAACTGGTGGACGATACGGTGGAGAAAACCGTTGTGAAAACTTTTCCCAATCAGAAGCCCTGGGTAAATAAAACCATCTGCAACGCTTTGAACTCTCGCACCGCTGCTTATAACGCGGGACTCATCAGCGGTAACATGGAGGAATATAAAGCTGCGTCTTACGGAGTACGCCGAGCGGTGAAAGAAGCGAAGCGATGCTACGGGGAGAAAATAAAGACTCAATTCCAGCAGAGTGACTCTAGGACCCTGTGGCAGGGACTACGTATCATAACGGACTACAGAAGCCCCCCCTCCAGACTGGTTAGTGCGGACGCGACATTGGCAACCGTGCTGAATACTTTCTATGCACGCTTTGATGCTGCAGCCGGTAGCGCTGATAGCGCTTCCACCAGTGCTGCCAGTGTGACCAGCATGCCCACAACGCTCGTTGGAACGCAGACACCACCACTCATCATCAGAGAGAGTGATGTACGGAGAACCTTCAGGAAGGTGAACACCAGTAAAGCGGCAGAACCGGATGGGATCGCCGGGCGTGTCATTAAAATCTGCGCCGATCAGCTAGCACCAGTGTTCACTTCAATTTTTAATCTATCCCTGGCTCAGTGCATCGTACCTGCGTGCTTCAAACAGTCCATCATTGTTCCGGTCCCAAAGAACAACCAGCCAGCCTGCCTCAATGACTGTCGCCCAGTGGCCCTCACATCAGTCGTGATGAAGTGCTTTGAAAGGATCATCAGAGGCCTCATCTCCTCATCACTTCCGGACTCTATGGATCCATTACAGTTTGCTTACCGTCAGAACCGCTCTATAGACGACGCCATTGCATACCTCCTCCACACTGCACTTTCACACCTGGACGCCGGGAGGGGTAATTATGTTAAAATGCTATTTGTTGACTACAGCTCAGCATTTAACACGATTATCCCCTCCAAACTCATCATCAAGCTGGAGAACCTGGGACTTCATCCATCCTTGTGTCGTTGGATCTATAGCTTCTTCACAGACAGAACACAAGCGGTGCAGGTAGGTCATCACACCTCACCTACACTCACCCTTAGCACTGGCGCCCCTCAGGGCTGTGTCCTGAGCCCCCTGCTGTACTCACTGTACACATATGACTGTGTGGCCACTTCAAGCTCTACCACAATTGTCAAGTTTGCTGACGATACTGTCGTTGTGGGCCTGATCTCCAACAACGATGAGAGGGCCTACCTCGAGGAGATTAACCATCTGGAGGTCTGGTGCAAGGACAACAATCTCTTCCTCAACGTCAGCAAGACAAAGGAGCTGATAGTGGACTACAGCATAAAACAGGTGAGGAACTATCACCCCGTTATGATCGGTGGCACCGCAGTGGAAAGAGTAGGCAATTTCAAGTACCTCGGAGTTCACATCACTGAGGACCTGTCATGGTCTTGTCACACCAACATGCTGGCAAAGAAGGCCCGTCAGCGTCTCTACCATCTCAGACGATTACAGGACTTCAAACTACCAACCAAGGTGCTACGAAACTTCTACACCTGCACCATTGAATCAATCATAATGGGAAACATCACAACCTGGTTTGGAAACTGCACCAAGCAGGATAGGCAGGCTCTTCAGAGGGTGGTGCGTTCTGCTGAGCGCACAATCCGGACTGAGCTTCCTGACCTGCAGTCCATATACAAGAGACGGTGCTGGACAAGACCCAGGAAGATAGTAAAGGACCCTAGTCACCCCAGTAATGGACTGTTTTCCCTGTTACATTCCGGGAAGCGCTTTCGTGCCCCAAAAGTCAGGACAGAGAGGATGAGAAGAAGCTTTTTCCCACAAGCCATTCGAATCCTCAACGAACATGGTTTTTAATGCAACTGCACAAAAACAGTCACTTCACACACCTCGTCACCTTAAACTCGCCACTTTAAACCTTGAAACCTCGTCACTTTAAGTAATTTCACCTAAATGGCTCTTTTTTAACTGTATTATTATTATGACTTTTGTTTTTTTTTAATATTTCTAAATTCTATTTTTTGTCCATTTATCATAGTTTAATTTAAGGTGGAGCAGTCACCAAAGCATTTCACTGCCTGTCGTACTGTGTATGACCATGTATGTGACAAATAAACCTTTATTTGATTTGATATGTACATATTATCTACATTACCATGTAGACAAGTCCCAAATATGTAACTGCCACTGGGGTCATCTTGTAGCAATACAAAGTAATGAGGAGCAGGTGGCCTCTGATTGGTTCTTAATGTCCTTCTGGGCTTTGCTTCCTGTCACTAATTCTAACTAATTCTGGAGCCTATCCTATATTCAGTCCACTATAGCTCTCTGAGGGCCACCAGTTGTACAAACCTAGTGGCTAGCAAAATGTAATTTTATTGTTTTTAAATAAGAAATCAATATTGATAAAGAACCCAAAAGCAGGTATAGAATGTTTATAAAGTTATAAAGATCCTGAACACTGGTGGTTGTGCTCACTCGAAAAACATCTGCCAAAATCTCATAGAACTGATACCACAGTACATAAAGAATTCATCTATGATCTATTGTATCATCTACAATCATTGGTGACATTTTGACTTTCGGACATGCATCGCATGGAGCGGCAGAGTGGCCCACCTCACAGAGAGAATCCTGACTGATATTCCTGAGACTCATTCCTCTAACTCTATTAGCTCAGTTAGTGGAGACTCCAGAAATGTGTGAATGCTGCAGGGTCTCCAGCCACATAGCTGATGCCGGGGTTGGATGAGCCGTTGCCATGAGGGGTCGTGCTGATGCTGGCCCACCTGAGGCCCACCGCCTGCACCGAGGAGACTGAGGCTGCTTGGCCGGGGAACAGGAGCCTGGACTGTTGCTGTAGAACTTTGAAACCACCCTGCGACCACGGACTTGTGTTAACGGGCCACCCAATGGAGGATGGGTTCCCTTTTGAGTCTTGGTCCTCCCAAGGTTTCTTCCTAATCCCCACCCTATAGGGAGTTTTTCCTTGCCACTGTGGCCTTTGGCTTGCTCATTAGGAATCTGGACCCATACGATTGTAAAGCTGCTTTGTGACAACGTGTGTTGTGAAAAGCGCTATATAAATAAATTTGACTTGACTTGACTTGACATAGCTCAAGAGATGAGTTGGTCAAGGGTTAGATGTCAAGGTGTTCAGCAAGGCTTTGAAGAAGAATTGATCAATGCCTGATTTTCCATCCTGATGTCAGAAGTCTACTCAATCACAGTATTGTTTTCTTGTTTTAACCCAGTCTCTCTACCCTTCAGTGGATGATCAAGTACTCACCAGAAAAATAAACAGAAACAGCCGTCTTATTGTCAGTACTCACCCGGTGCGGAGATATGCATCCATGGAGGAGGTGAGGTGGTCCAGAGCTGTTCCCTCAGCTGTTCTGCAGTGTCCATTATTTAGGAAGACTTCTCTAATATCTCAGAGACACTGGTGAGCACTTAAGCAGCACACTTTAATAAACTGGGAAAAGACATAATAAAAAGAATTAATGTGTTCATGAAGTGATGAAAATGACAGCACAACACCACAAAGGGAACTGCAAGGCTTCCAAACAATGAAACAAAGATTTTAACGATGGAATAACACGGCACAGGTGCTGGCTGAGTGCCGGAGGCACACACACTGTGGACCTATAACAAACTCAGTAATTTATTGCTCTGTACATACTTCTTGATTTAACAAACAGATTAGAGGCCTCTTAAAGATTTTCTATTCTGCATACAGTTTGGAAAATAAGTATATGAACATCCTGCGACTTTGCAAGTTCCTCCACTTCGAAATCATGGAGCAGTCTTAAATTTTCATCTTGGGTGCATGTCCACTGTGAGAGAAATAATCTTTTTGCTTAAAAATCCAGAAATCACAATGTATGATTTTTTATCATTTGTTTGTTACTATGTCACGTATGGAGCCACTCCTTCTGTTAGTCCTGTCCATGTCTTCTGTTTAGGCATGTCTAGATCCGTTCCTCAGTCACTCCTGTCCATGTCTTACGTTCTTCCTCATGTTCTTGTCATGTCGGCCCCTCCCCTCTTGCTTTGCTCTCAGGTGTTTCTGGTTTAGGTTTGATCAGATTGATACTTATACTCCCTCTGTTTCAGTCCCTCTTTGTAAATCATTATATTAGTAATACCTGGTTTATAAGTTGTTGCTGTGTTTCCATGCCTGTTATCTCTCCCTCGTTCTTAGTTCTTGTATTTGTTATATTCTATGTCTTTTGTTTTCTGAGTTATCCTGTCTGGTTATTGGTTTGTTGTTTTGTTGTATCTTTGTTGGAGTGGCTGGAACAAGGCTGAATAGGGCATCTAGAGACCTGGCAGAAGAGGCGGAAAGAGCCAGCTTTTGGTTGTGGTTACAAAGGAAGGACAGGTCATGGGGGAAAGAGGGGTTCTAGGGGTGGCTGCAGGGGGCAGCAGGGAGACGTTACTGCCGTTGCTCCACCACCGTGAGATGTTCCGGGATTAATGGCCAGAGGAGGATGGGTTCCCCCCCTGAGTCTTGGTTCCTCTCAAGGTTTCTTCCTCATGCAAAAAAACTAGGGAGTTTTTCCTAGCCACTGTCGCCCTTGGCTTGCTCACTGGGGGCTAGGACTCGACACTTGTAAAGCTGCTTTGTGACAACAACTGTTGTAAAAAGCGCTATATAAATAAAATTTGATTTGATTTGAATGGGGCGAAACATCAATGAAGGGTGGCTCCCGGCTAATGACCCTGCAGTTACCCCGTTGGCACCATCGGAGGTGCGTCAGGCGGAAAAGCCATGCAGGTAGACCTTACCTGTGCTTCCAACTATGCCTCGTCGTTCTCGTACCCACCATGTCAGCACCCCAGTTAATAAACCCTGCTCTCGTCAGCACTTCTGTCCGCCTCTTAGCTCACCAACGTTAGATACTGCTGCAAAAATGTATTTGAACACCTGCCAATCAGCAAAAACTCTGGTCCACAAAGACCTGTTAGTGCGCCTCTAAAAAGTCCACCTCCACTCAATGTATTATTCTAAAATTGTAGACCTCCACAAGGCTGGAAAGGGCTACGGGGCAATTGCCAAGCAGCATGGTTAAAAAAGATCAACTGTTGGAGCAATTATTAGAAAATGGAAGAAGCTAAACATAACTGTCAATCTCCCTCAGAGTAGGGCTCCATGCAAGATCTCACCTCGTGGAGTAGCAATGATCCTAAGAAAGGTGAGGAATCAGCCCAGAACTACACGGGAGGAGCTGGTCAATGACCTGAAGAGAGCTGGCACCACTGTTTCCAAGGTTACTGTGGGTAATACGCTAAGACGTCATAGTTTAATGTCATGCATGGCACGGAAGGTTCCCCTGCTTAAATCAGCACACAAGTTTGGCCATGACCATTTGGATGATCCAGAGGAGTCATGGGAGAAAGTTGAGATGAGACCAAAATAGAACTTTTTGGTCTTAAATCCACTCCCATACCAAAAACACAATCCCTACTGTGAAAGCATGGGGATGGAGGCATCATGCTTTGGGGGTGTTTTTCTGCACATGGGACAGGATGACTGCACTGTATTAAGGAGAGGATGACCGGGGACATGCATTGCAAGATTTTGGGGAACAACCTCCTTCCCTCAGTTAGAGCATTGAAGATGGGTCGTGGCTGGGTCTTTCAACATGACAATGACCCAAAGCACACATCCAGGATAACCAAGAAGTGGCTTCGTAAAAAGCACATCAAGGTTCTGGAGTGGCCTAGCCAGTCTCCAGACCAAAACCCTATAGAAAATCTTTGGAGGGAGCTCAAACTCCTTGTTTCTCAGCGACAGCCCAGAAACCTGGCTGACCTGCAGAAGATTTGTGTAGAGCAGGGGTCTCCAACCTTTTTGAAACTGGGAGCTACTTCTTGGATACCAATTTTTGCGGAGGGCTACCCGAAAAGTTGTTGTTGGGGGGGGGGGGGGCTAGCAACCGCGGACAATCTATAATAGTGGCAAAAACATGACGTGGCGACTCATGACGTTTATTCAATATTGACGGCAGCCTAACTTTTTGATTGACAGTTAATTGAGCAATAGAGAGGCGGGCCAACAAACGAGAGGGAGTGTGTTATCGTGAATAGATGTGCCGTTACTTGACAACGCGTCCGCGGAGTGATACAGAGAATGAGAATACCGTGCTGTTATCACACATATCTGCAGGGTTAGAACACTTCTCAACCAGTCGGATTGTGAACTAACTGTTGTATAATTGGCGAATAATCATTTAGTGTTAGAAGGGGAGGGACAACTGTGAATTTTGATTGGACATAAATTTAAGTAGATTTCTCGATGGGACTAATTAGGTTTACAAATTTATATGTAATTCATTGGCCCTTTGGCGAGCTACTCAGAAAGGGGTGGCGAGCTACTGGTAGCTCGCGAGCGACGTGTTGAAGACCCCTGGTGTAGAGGAATGGGCCAAAATCCCTGCTGCAGTGTGCACACCCGGTGAAAATCTATAGGAACATTTGACCTCTGTAATTGCAAACAAAGGCTACTGTACCAAATAATATTGATTTTCACAGATGTTCAAATACTTATTTCTGCAGTAACACAAACAAATTATTTTAAAAGTCATACATTGTAATTTCTGGATTTTTTTTTTTTTGATTATGTCTCTCACAGTTGACGTGCACCTAAGATGAAAATTTCAGACCCCTCCATGAAGTGGGAGAACTTCAAATACTTTTTTTACCCTACTATATGTACATGGTACATGCCTCTTTTAGCAACACACAACGAACATCACAATGCTTTATGTAACAAATATCCCAGGATCATAGAGGGGGGAAAATGTAAAGGTATCAAAAAATGGAAACAAAAATAAAACTAATTTGGAACAGCCCAATCCTCTAAGTTCTCCTAGCTGTCACGTCCAGCTCCACCCTCCTCCCTGGTCCCGCCTAGTTTTCCCCGTTCCCTTGGTTTCCCCCCTGTCTGCCATGCCCCTGTCCTCAATATTCCCACCTGCGTCTTGTTTCACCTCCATGTTTTCTGTGTATTTAAATCCCTCCGTTCTATCCCTTGTCGTCGGTCATTGTACATGTGTCCTTCTTTGCTTTCCTGTTCGCTATAGATTCCAAGTTTTCCTTACGCCTGTTCATGTTCTTGGTTTCGTTTCTAGTCACCGTTGTTAGTTTATGTTTCTCTCCCCTTGGCACTTTCCTCCACTCCACTTAGTACTTGTGTATTCTTTATGTATGTTAGTTTCCCTATCGTTCATGGTTATCGGTTGTTTATTCTCTTGTTATCCGTTTAGGTATTTGTTCATGGCTTGGTGTTTGTGCCCCGCTGCCCCTTTAGTCGTTTCTCCCTTTGTGTTATGATTCTCCCCTTTAGATTTATGTGACTTGTTTAGTTGGAATGTTCTCATGTGTTATCTTTTCCTAGTCATCTTGCTTACCCATCTGACTGTATCTTCCCCTCTGTGTTTAGCGTAGTCCCTTTCTGCTTTCTGTGTTGTAGTTTAGTGTTTTGTTACTCCCTTTTTAATAAATATTCATCTATGTGCATTTGCTTCCCTCCTGCTGTTGAGAATCGTTACACTAGCTAGTCAAAGAGTGACCAATTAAAACATGTCTGAGCACATCATGTCTTTCCACCCATGTTTTTTTTCTATCTGAAGAAAGTTTTTAAAAAAAAACAAAGACTTGCAGTTGCAGACATAGATAGGTACTAGGCACTCTGTAAAAGAACCTTCAACAGAGACACACTTTAAACAAGCCAGGGAGGCTCTAGCAGCCTGAATCACCTGAGTCTATGAGAAAGAACACTGCAAAAGCAAAAAGAGAAGATGACCTCAAAGATGGATTGGTGTACACAGATACCAAAGATACCTCCTAATAGCCTAACAGGACTCCAGAACTTAATGCTAAAGCACAACCAGTTTAATCCAGCATATAACCACACACATGGATTAGATTAAAGTAAGTAAGTAAGTTTATTTATAAAGCACATTTTATATGACTGAGTGCTGTACAGAGGCTAAAAAAGTACAATATATGCCCAACTCATATAAAAAAAAATAAATAAATAAAGGCATATACTGCCATTATAAAATAAATCAGTATATAGATGGCATATACTGATTTATTACTGTGTGTGTGTTATGGACATCTAAGAAGTATCAATCCTAAACATCACAAATGAATTTAAAAAGGCTTACACAGCAGTAAACGGACTGTTAAAAGGGTACATCACCCAAAAATGTTAATATGGACACTACATAATGAAATCTTGCAGGGGCTCATTAGTATAACCCCATTCAAATAAAGTTAATTAGTCCCTGCTGAAATTAACTCATTATTAGTAACATTGTTATTGCTCAGTGAAGTATATTTTTTATACTCCTTCATACATTGTTGGAGGCCTAATGATTATATTTAAGACTTTCACGTTATATTTTGGTCCTTAATTAGACCCTTCAGAAAGTCGCGATGTTGCGATTTGCAACTTCAACGCAATTTCAAGCAAACCCCGCGAATTCAGGGCGGTTTTGCAACTTCAGCCAATCACCGCAACTTTCCTGCAAATTTGACCAATCACTGATGTCGTCTTGATGTGACGTCGACAAACTCCCGCCTTACTTCCGTATATACGTTCAAGAGGACCAGACTGAAAGCAGCATGAGCGACCAAAATAACGGCAAAAAGATCTGGAAAAGCAGTATCCCGGTACACTACATGAAAGCGGGGATAAACAGTTTTTTTTGTTTTCAGTGTTTTGTTGTTTCACAACGATGGGTTCATACATGTATTTCCAACAAGTTTAACATTTCTAGCACCAGCCCACCCACTCCAAGTGATTTTTCATAGTCTTTTAAGAGACGGAAAGTCCATTTCTGCCACCGAGCTGTTGCACTTCGAGGGATCATTTCAAGAAAGTGAGAGGGATCATTGTGCATTCTCTGTCCCAACACCTGTGTTTCAAGGGGCGGGGCATACAAAATCTTGAGAGGAACATAGAGCACATATGTCAAAGTTAAGGCCTGCGGGCCAGATCCGGCCCGCGAATTTATTATCTATGGCCCCCTGGATGATATTTAATTACTATTAGAACCGGCCTGCAGGCTACAGCTGCCCGATGGTGTTTTGCACGCACAAACACTACATTCCCCACAATGCAACGGTAGCCCACGAAGTCACTGTAGCGCACGCAAGCCGCGAGGGTCTGAGATAAAGTTTATAAGTTTAAACTTTAAACTGAGATAAAGTTTAAAGTCAGAGATAAAGTTTATTTATCTCTGATCCATATCTATGAGTTACTAGTTCGCTCTGGCGTCAACCACTGGCGATCGATCTTGATATAATACTTAATTTGTGTCCATTTTACAGGCCGCCTGGTAACAACTTACGTTCGCTAACACCGCCCTCCCCGTCAACAATTAATGTTCGCCACCCCCTCCAGGTTCAAATCTCACTCCAAGCGATCTTGAAAAGTTGGCAACCCTGAATAAATAGGTAAATAGATCATTAAAATGGACTACTAAATAGAGGAAACCATACAACATTTACTCCCTATTGCAATGTACTCACAAAAAAGCAAAAACACACCGCAACTTCCATCGCAATTTTTTTTAAAAACACCCGCAACATCAAACATTTTAGCCCGCAACAATCACAAAAAAAGCCCGCGAAATCCTGGTGGGACTGCTTAATGAGGTGCAAATGAACACAATGTATATGGGTAGTATTTCTGTTCTCAAACGACAATGCTAAAGACCTGGGACTGAATAATAAAATGATGGATAAGGTGTTGTTAATTGTACATAATTTTGTTGACTATTGTTCAGATAGCTAAAGGTGGGCCCTGGGAATCGGTCAATGGGCATCACTAAAAAGATACTGAGATAGTATAACATGGCAGATAATGGTATAACCCAGTGGTTCCCAAAGTGGGGGGCGCGCCCCACCTAGGAGCTATTGCAGGGGGGGCGCAGAGCTTGGAAGTAAAGCCTGGTTTAATTATACTTTCGCGAGTGACTGTAGCGCGTGACTCCGCCCACCTCGTGCGACCCTGCACGAACGGTGGAGGCGTCACTGCAGTGTTCTCCGAAACAATAGGTGCCAGTGGAGAATAAAAAACCCCTGCAAAACCGGTGAAAGAACATTTTTACCTGACGCTACACCAGGCATCAAAATAATATATATATATATATATACACACACACTATATATATATATATATATATATATATATATATATATATATATATATATATATATATATACATACATAGATCTATATAGATAGAAATATACATCTATGAATCTGCGCGAATGATGGAGGCATTTATACTAGCCGCGTCACATTCTTTGTAGTGTTCTCCAAAACGATATGTGGTAGTATAAAGAAACACCCCTCAAAAACAGGGGCAGGAACATTTACCTGAAGAATTTTAATGTTGCTTTGTGTTTCAGGTTTGAAAAGTGCTGGAATTTAGGCTAAAGTACTTTAAAAAGCTTGAAATTGTAACTACTTCGTTTCACAACAAATAGCTGTCTGACTGAACAGTTCTCTTGTATTACGTTAACAAATACGAGCCTCTTGTAATTCCAGGATGAAACATGAGAGAACGTGAAGAGGTTAAGATTGGGCATTTTGAAAATAAACCACCATTAAATAATGTGATAAAAAGTGAATTATTTCGAATCATTTCGAGTATATGAATAAATATTTAACTTAATTAAGTTTAACGTGCTGGGAAATATTGAAATGGACCTTGAAAGTGACGTAAAAGTGCTTGAATTCCACCTTATAAAGGTGTATGAACCCAGCAAACGTGACTTTGTTCATTGCGCTGAGGCGCGGCGCGCGCGAAGTTACAAAATTCGAGAGGTGCCCGACCTCGCGAATCGACAGCGCGCGAGGCCTCGCGAACGTGCGGAGCCACCGCGATTACGTCATTTTCGCCGCGCAAAAATATTCTTATCTACTAAAGGGGGGCACGGCAGAAAAAGTTTGGGAACCACTGGTATAACCTTGTGTAGAATTTTTGGCCCAGCTGACCAGACATCTCTCTACTGAGACATATATATTTATCTACATATCTAACATATCTACATATTTACATATCAACATTTCTGCATATCTACACATTTAGCATATCTAGGATATCTTAGTGATGGGCGGTATGACCAAAATTCTATATCACGGTATTTTTTTAAAATGATATCTGTTTCACGGTATTTGACAATTTTTCCCCCATGTATGATGTGCATTGATTATAAAAAGAATTACTGCAGTAGAGTGGTTGAGTACTAGGGCTGCGAATCTTTGGGAATCCCACAATTCGATTCAGAATTGATTCTTGGGTTCACGATTCAATTTTTTTCCCGATTCTTTCAGATCCCAACGATTCGATTCAAAAACGATTATTTTTAGGAATGTAAAGTGTTACCGGAGCGGACGTTTTCTGCATGGTCCTAGCGCTAGATTCGTCGCTATTTAAATATTTCTTTTTAACCGTTAAAACTGCAGAGGACCAAAACCGGCTTTTGAAAAAAATTACGTAATTACAAATTACGTCCGTGAGGTTAAATGTACTAAATGTTGGCTTACATTTCAAATATCATGTTTAGCTGAATAAACATGTTATCAACCCCTTTTAATGTACAGTATAGAAGTCTGCACGGGACTGCTTTTTTAATCCCGCTCCCGCTTGTTTTAGACCCGCTCCCGCCAAAAAATCGCTTGTTTTAATCCCGGTCCCGCCCGCACCTGCTTGTTTTAGTCCCGCTCCCACCTGCACCGGCCAAAAAATCGCTTGTTTTAATCCCGCACCCGCCTGCCACATACACATTTCTGTCGCCCCTGCCCGCAATCCTAATATGAATTGAATTAATTAGATTTAGTACTTGAAATTTTCATGTATTTATTAAAACAGCAATATAGCGATGGATCGCGCTGTCCCCTTTCTTACCACAGTCCAAACACATGCCGTCAGGTGACATACACCAACACTTTCTGATATCAATCACAACAAGCCGATTTCCCTCTCCAATTACAATGGAATATGACTTCCATACATCAGACTTTCCTGTAGTTGGCTTAATTGTGGTGTATTCGCCTGTTTTAATTGAATTTTCCACAGCTGAAACTGGTTGACCGTCTACAGCAGGGGTCGGCAACCTATGGCACGCCGAGGCATAGTCACTGGCACGCGACACGCTGGACGAGCATCAGCAAAAATATATATAATTTAATATAAATTATTATATTAATGAATTATACTTTCGCGAGTGACCGTAGCGCGCGACTCCGCACACACACCTCGTGCGAACGGCGGAGGCGTTTATACTTGGCGATCGATTGCGATATAATACTTAATGTGTCAGCCTCAAACAACATATTGCAATAATGTTATCATGTTGACAACATGTCTGTTTGAGGCTGACACTCAGAACACTACATTAAACTAATAAAACTGTAGTAAAGTAAATAAAATTGGTAGGCTTAGGCTAGCTGCCAGAACTGGCCACTACTCAAAAATTGTATTATACAAAAATACTGCTCTTTCTGTAAAAACAACAAATTGCTTCGTACAAGAATTAGGCTTAGGCTAGCTGCCTATTTCTGAGAACATGCCACTTCCAGAAACAAAATTACATGTTTTTCCTTAACAAATCACAAAAATATAAATTATATGAAAGTGCTTCCAAAAATAAAAGTGCTGTTACATTATTAAAATGGGTAGGCTTACGTTAGCTGCCAGAACTTCCACTTCACAGATGAAAAAAAAAAAATTATATATATATATATATATATATATATATATATATATATATATTTATTTATTTTCTAAAACGTATTTTCTAAAAGCCGCATATATCTACTGAACTGAACACATTTAACTGAACTGATCAGTTTCTGAACGGTGCCTGTAGCATTTTATATGCGACAGATTTGGCTTGTGTGTTGTGGCGAATTCCGACTCCCCTCGTTTATCCGCATAAAGACGCTACAGATTATATTGTTGATTTACGTTTCTATTAGGGGTGGGCATAGATTAATTTTTTAAATCTAGATTAATCTCACTGAACTCTTTAAATTAATCTAGATTAATCTATATTAAAATGGCTCATATGCGTGCTACCCAAGTAATGACTGAAAAGTCCATTTTTGAGATAGGGTTTCTTAATACTGTAAGAAAAAAGAAAATTGAAGGCTAACAACTTGATGTGTCAATTTAGTGTTTTTCAGGGAGACTGTGGGAAAGCAGGAGTAAGGAGGCCTTAATGGCCTTGAGGAGAACAGAAGGGGCCTATTCAGTGCATGATGTGTAGCAAGCAGTTTTTAGATAACCAGGCACACAGGCTGGGAGAAAAGGAGCAGGTGAATTTCCATGGAGAGCAGCCAGGATTGGGGAGTTATCGAAACTTAACAAATCGAAACTTATGGACAGAGTATGAAAGAAAGGACATCGCCCAGCACGGGAGGCTTTTCGCTTGGACACTGCTGAGATCCACTTGGGTTAGGTAGATTCCTAGGCAAACTAGCACCAGTGCACTGAAGAGTTTGTACCACGTATACTTTTATTATATTGCATTTAATTATATTCTATATAAATCATTTTAAAAGAACTTTTGTTGTCAAGACTTTGCTTGGACCACTCAGTCAAGAACCAGTCGGTTCATCGGGGCGGTGTTGGGGCCCGTCTGGGTCGGAGAAGAAAATTCCCAACAATACAGAGGGTGCATTAGACCAGGGGCTCATCTCCTGTTTCCAAAATGCATCAATGACTGCTTGAGAATGCTGTTCTACTTTGATACTTGAAGAAAAACATGCTCAATAAAATGTAGGCTACTTGTGTTCAATGGTTTATTCAGCTAAACATGATATTTGAAATGTAAGCCAATATTTAGTACATTTAACCTCATGGACATAATTTGATTAAAAAGAAATATTTAAACAGCGACAAATCTAGTGACGGACCATGCAGAAAACGACCGCTCCGAGCTCCGCTCCGGTAACACTTTACGTTCCTAAAAATTAATTTTCCATGAAGTAAACCTGGCGACTTCGTGGCGGCACCCATGTAAACACACGTATGATTTGTAATTCACAGGTTTGAAAACACGTTCTCGCCCCTACTGTGCAATTTGGTTAGGAATACAGCCGAGCTAAACTATCAAGTTGAAAGTCATCATAGTTTGCTTACCCATTTTGACCCAGTTCCCAACCCAACTTTAAGAATAGATTAACGGCGATAATTTTTATATCGCCCGATAAGAATATCAAATTAACGAACGCCATTAACGGCCCACCACTAGTTTCTATGCATAAACAAGAGCTAGACTTTAATTATCCATCACAGCAAACGACATTATCTATGTCCAAAGCCACACTGGCTCAAGGGTGTTAATTATTTTAAATAAAATACACACCGGCTATACCGAAGTTCACCTCTGACCACGACTTCGCAATATTACAGCAGTATTATGTCTAAATATCTAGTTAGGCTGGATGGAAAAAGTCCAAAATTCGAAAAAAAGCCCCAAATATCGCAAAAAGATTTTTACGCTAGGAGGTGTAAAAATTCAGAAAAACTGGATGGAAAAGGGGTTTTCGCATAAACGATGACGCATCATGCCTCAAGTCATGTGGTTCTGTACATGATCGCGATGTAAAGATGGCAAATGCATACAAAAACAGTTCTGGAGAGAGCAAAAATTGAATTTACCTTCTCCATGTATAGAAAAGAAAAAGAAAAAAAATGTTTCAAAACCTCAACGTGCAAAAATGCGTAACTGCCAGATGGATGTAAAAACCACTATTGTTTGGCGTCCTCTCACGTGATCTAAAGTTTATTCGCATAACTGTAATGAATGGAAACAAGCTTCGCATTTTTTTCTGCAGAAACTTGGAAATTGTGCATTACTTTTTCGAAAGGTTTGGATGGAAACCCGGCTACTGTAACTCCCGAATATCATCTGTAGCGTCTTTATGCGTGTGCAAACGATCAAGCCCATTCTAACCCGGGCCGGGTTGACGGTAAAATCTAAAGTGTTTCCAAATGGTTGCTTTCAAAGACCGCGGAGCCGTTTGGACTTCATACTTTAGCGGCGCAACAACAAATACCATACACTAGTGTTGTCAAAAAAAAATCGATATATCGATACGTATCGATACTGAACATTCTGAAACGGTACAATACTCATTTCCCTTAAGTATCGATTCTTTTTACATAAAATGCGCTTTCGTTTGACCCACCCAAGCTGCCGTAATGCACAGGACAGTTTGTAATGCTAATATGGCAGCTAAAGCAAACGCAGTGCTGTTGGATTCGAAGCAGATACAGATGGAAAACCGAAGGACATGAACAAGCCTGTTTGCAAGCGGTGCTTTTGGAACATTTCAACGAAGGGCGCTAAAGCCTGGTTGAGTGACCATAGCGCTCGACTCCGCGCGCACCTCGCGCGAACCTCTGCGAGCGGTGGAGGCTTTATACTTTCCGCTTTGCAGTGTTGTCCGAAACTATATGTGGTAGTATAAAAGAAACACCCCTCAAAACAGGGGAATGAACACTTACCTGACGAATTTTAATGCTGCTTTTTGTTTCAGTGTGTTTCAGGTTTGAAAAGTGCTGCAATTTAGGCTAAAGTACTTGAAATTGTTGAAATTGTAACTACTTCGTTTCACAACAAATATCTGTCTGACTGAACAGTTTTCTTGTATTACATTAACAAATACGAGCATCTTGTAATTCCAGGATGAAACATGAGAGAACGTGAAGACGTTAAGGGCGTTTTGAAAATAAACAACCATTAAATAATGTGATAAAAAAGCGAATAATTTGTTAACACAAAATAACTGTTCAGTCAGACAGATATTTGTTGTGAGATGAAGTTACAATTTCAAGCATTTTCAAACACAAAGCATTCATTTGTTTGTTTATAACAAAAATAAAAAGGCTTTAAAACAGAAATTAGCACCGTATCTGACTTTGGTATCGAAAATGGTATCGAATTTCAATATTTTTTTAAGTATCGTATCGAAGTTGTAATTCTTAGTATCGTGACAAGCCTACCGTACACTACACATCCCGATGTAGCTTTACTAGCATGCCTGCACATAGTCAAAACAAGGAAACAGCTTTGACTAGCACTACGGTGGCTGAGAAGGCACACACGCACCCAAAATAAAAATCGATTTAAAAAAAATGAGAATCGATTCTGAATCGTTCAATGTTAGAAACGCGATTCGAGCTCTAATCGATTTTTTCCTGCACCCCTATTGAGTACCCTATTCCACTGTTAGAAAAATGTCTCTACGTAAGTATTACATGCAATACAAATTTGCATGGCCCCACATGATCAGTTTTTAAATTGTAGCACTAAAGTAGTGAATGAATCATATAGCATGACAGTTGCAGTAAAAATACAAAACCTTTAATTTAAAACATTTTTCAGACAACATCAAAACTGTAGGTTTATACAACTTATGTGAACCAGCTACATGTAATATTATAAATTGCACACCAATTTGTTAATAACAAATACATTTGTCAATGGTTGTATTGTACTGAAAAGTCCCAAATATCTTACCTTTAATTAAATAACATAATATTTAAACAAATAAATAACAGTGGTCAAATACTGGAGAGACGGTACCATCTCTTTTAATGTGATAAAAAGCGATTTATTTTGAATCATTTCAACCATATGTGTATTTGTATAAATATGTAACTTAAGCTGGAAAATATTGAAAATGGTCCTTGAAAGTGCCGTACAAGTGCTTGAATTCCACCTTGTAAAGGTGTATGAACCCTGCAAACATAACTTAGCGCAAAACACAGCACTGAAGAGTTACAAAAATCGAGAGGTGCACAAGCTCAACACACGAGAGCGGAACTACCACGATTGTGTCATTTTTGCCGCGCGAACCCTCATGCCGGTCGTGACGCGTCAAGTATAAACAGCTTTATGGGTGGTGCAGCAGATTGCTCATTACCACCAGCCACGACAACTTTTGCTTGAGAGCATTTGCAGTAAGTGACTGGTCCACGTCCGATCTTTAAAACCCTATGTACTTCCTGACAACAGACACGGCTCCTTTCTTTGGCAAAAGTTCCTTTGGGGCATCATCTTTTACTTCAACGTTTGGTAGAATTTGTGGTTCAGAACATCCCTCGTTCTCAGCAAGCTAGATTTGCACTCTGTTGCAGGTGTGCGCAGCAATAAAAAGCGTCCCTTGAAAAACAATCAACGACCGTGCTGCGTTCCGGACACGTGAAGGCCAGTGTTAATTTGAGTAGGGTCTGGCCGTAAATCTCACCTCTGGCGCTTACCTCATCTGTGGGTCCCAGAGAGGAGGTCCTGTTTTATCTTGATCGCCAGCTACTGGCGTGGGGTGGTATTGCACTGGAATATAACGGGTGTAGTTATATTCCAGTGAGTGTCTAGTGTTCAACTTTTAACAAAGGTTACTTGACAGCTGGCCAATTGGACTGACTTGTTGATATTGATTTAAATTACATACCGGGAGAAAAACTTGATGCTTTTCATCCACTCCCAAAATTAATCTTCCTTAAATTGTACTACCTGCACACTAGACTCAGTTCCCTCAAAGTTATTAAAAGAAGTATTACCAGCTGTAACTGAACCTCTTCTAACTATAGTTAACTCATCCATTACAATAGGTCACATGCCCAAATCATGTAAATTAGCAATTATCAAACCTCTGATCAAGAAACCAAATCTTGATCCGACTGTGCTATCTAATTATAGACCCATTTCAAACACATCATTTATATCTAAGTAGGGTTGCAGCGGTAACCGGTTTCACGGTATACCACGGTATTAAAATGCACGGTTATCATATCGTGTGCGTTTGCTTATTACCGGTAAAAAGCAAGCCAGCGGAGAAACTGACCCGCGCATGCGCAACTCCGCTCCGGTTCAGCTACTCCGCACACAGCGGTGAGAATGGCAGAAAGTGCATCAGACTTAACACATTATTTAACAAAAAAAAGCTAAACTAAAATCAGCGGCGAAAATGACGTAATCGCGGTGGCTCCGCCCGGACATACTTGGTCTCGCGCGCTGTCGATTCGCGAGGTCGTGCACCTCTCGAATTTTGTAACTTTGCGCGCGCTGCGCCTCAGCGCAATGAACAAAGTCATGTTTGCAGGGTTCATACACCTTTATAAGGTGGAATTAAAGTACTTGTACGTAACTTTAAAGGTCCGTTTCAATATTTCCCAGCACCTTAAACTTAATTAAGTTAAGTATTTATAAATTTACTCGAAATAATTCGCTTATTTAATCACATTATTTAATGGTTGTTTATTTCCAAAACGCCCAATCTTAACGTCTTCACGTTCTCTCATGTTTCGTCCTGGAATTACAAGAGGCTCGTATTTGTTAACGTAAGACAAAAGAACTGTGCGGAGTCGCGAGCTACGGTCACTAGTGAAAGTATAAACCTAGCTTTTTAAGGTCCTTTCTTTCACTGGATGTGAAAGACGCCATTAATTTACATGCGTTCATTTTCAAATTCTAACGTGCCTGTTTTTGATATGTTAAAACCAGACTCGGTGTGAAAGCCTTAAAATAGAAATCTCTATTGTGAGGATCATGTCAGAAATAAATCCTCTCTTCCTGCAGTATCTGGTTATATTCTAACTTGGAAGTACAACGGACGTTTACAACAGTTGTTGATCAGACAGCGACCCCGGCTGAGTTTATCAGATATTAAATAATTTAAACTTAAATAATTGTACTGAAATCCATGATTTAGGTTTATCTAATTTTGCAGTATTTATATAAACATGTGTACAGCTTATTTTTTTAAAGGACACATTTTGTATACAATAGTTCCAGGTTTCTACAATAAATAGTTAATTGAACAAAAATAACTTGTTGTAATTTCTTTAAGGGTCAGTGTATCTTTTAATAATATACAAACTAACTGTGATACCGTGATAACCGTGATACCGCGGTATTTTCTGAGACGGTTATCATACCGTGAAAATCTCATACCGTTGCAACCCTATATCTAAGATCATAGAAAAAGCTGTTGGCCAGCAATTATGCCTATATCTGCATAGGAATAACATATTTGAGAAGTTCCAATCTGGTTTTAGGCCCCATCACAGTACTGAAACAGCATTAGTTAAAGTAACAAATGATCTCCTCCTTGCATCAGATCAAGGCTATGTATCACTGCTAGTGCTTCTTGATCTTAGTGCAGCTTTCGACACAATTGATCATAGGATCTTGCTAGAAAGGTTAGAACGCTGGGTTGGAGTCTCAGGCACAGCCCTTTCATGGTTTCAGTCTTACTTAACAAATCGCTATCAGTTTGTAGAGCTCAATAATATTTCATCCAAACGTACAATGGTTAAATATGGGGTCCCGCAAGGCTCCATCTTAGGACCACTATTATTTACATTATATATGCTACCATTGGGCACAGTTATAAACAAACATGGTGTCAATTTTCACTGCTATGCGGATGACACTCAACTTTACATATCAGCCAAACCCGATGACAAACTCAGTTTAGGAAAAATTGAGGCCTGTGTAAGAGATATTAAATGCTGGATGTCTCTAAACTTCCTACAATTAAATGAGGACAAAACAGAAGTTCTCCTTGTGGGCCCTAAGGCCGCAAGACAGAAAATTCCAAATTTAATGCTTAATCTTGCAGACTATCCCATTACACCTGGTACAGTAGCCAAAAACCTAGGCGTCATACTCGACTCCGACCTATCATTTGATAAATATATAGATAATACTACTAGGATAGCTTTTCTACATCTCCGCAACATTGCTAAATTAAGAAATGCATTATCACAGGATGATGCAGAAAAATTGGTGCACGCCTTTGTTAGCTCTAGACTAGACTACTGCAATTCACTACTGTCAGGATGTTCAAATAGGAATCTAAATAAACTTCAAATAGTTCAAAATGCCGCAGCTAGAGTTCTGACCAGAACTAGAAAATTTCAGCATATTAGACCAGTCCTATCAGCCCTGCATTGGCTCCCAGTTAAATTTCGTATTGATTTTAAAATTCTATTATTAGCATATAAAGCACTACACGGGCTTGCTCCTGAATACCTTCAGGAACTTATTTCCTACTATGAACCCCCACGTCAACTAAGATCACAGGGTGCTGGTCTGTTATTAGTTCCACAAATTAACAAGGTAACAGCAGGGGGAAGAGCCTTTTCTTATAAGGCCCCCCAGCTTTGGAATAATCTTCCTAAATGTGTCCGGGACTCTGACACAGTCACAATCTTTAAATCTAGGTTGAAAACCCACTTATTTAGTCTAGCGTTTGATAATTATTATCCCCCTTAGATAAAGGTACAGATCCAGGGGTTCATAGACGAAGGGTTTTATGGTAGACTGGGGTGCTGGTGCTGTCATCCTGTCACTGCTCGTGGTCACTCAAGTTTGTTGACAGTGCAGTGGACGGATGCCATTGTCTCAGAATGCCCCCAAGCCTATGTTACCTTCTGGTTCTGCCTTTTTTAGCTAGGCTGTAATAATTTAACTTGGTGCCGGAGTTGCTGCCACACTCCAGAAATGTTTATAATTTTACCTGTCCTGTATATGTCCTCATACAGAGCTAATTTTCCCTGTTTCATTTCTCCACATGGCTGCCCGCCTGCTTGAGGAATAATGAGATGAGGAGAGACAAGCGATCCATCCTGGGCCGGCCACCTCCTGCCTAACCGGATGCCTACACCATGATGGACATTATTACATCTTTTATATTCTGTCTAAATGGACATTATTGCATCTTTTACATTCTGTCTATATTGTTGTTGTTGTCATGGTGACCGGTGTCGGCCAGAGGAGGATGGGTTCCCCCCCTGAGTCTTGGTTCCTCTAAAGGTTTCTTCCTCATGCAAAAAATTAGGGAGTTTTTCCTTGCCACTGTCGCCTTTGGCTTGCTCACTGGGGGCTAGGACTCGGCACTTGTAAAGCTGCTTTGTGACAACAACTGTTGTAAAAAGCGCTATATAAATAAAATTTGATTGATTGACTAATAATTGATAAGTGAAAGTGAAAATATGTTTTTTGTTCTCTTGTTTTGTACACTGCGTGTGCGTTCGTGTGTGTGTGTGTCTGTGCATGCTTTTTGTGACTCTTGGTAGTCTTGAAGTTCGTTTTGCATCCTGCATGGCCACATTAATGCATTTTATTGTTCATTCTGAATGCTGGCTTTTACTGTTTTCTCTTGAGCATGAAGCTGTTTAATTTTTAATTAGCTTGATTTGAACAAGCAGATATCACAATAGTTTTATCCATTAAATTTGAGTTCTTCACAAACAATTCAGTGTAAGCTTTTATTTGTTTTATTGCCTTTGAAATCTTTGTTTTGATTCTAAATATTTTTTATAAATAATTCACTAATGAAGTTTGCTTTTATTATTTCCCTGGTCTTTATTGCTTAATACGTTACTGAGTTAAATTTGGGTTTCTTGCATAACATAGGCATTAAACAAATTTGACAGTTCTGTAAAAGTGTAGTTGTCTGAAAAAGATCTTTCACTGCTGCTTAAATTAAAATTAAAATCTATTTGTGATTTTCTCCATAGGATGTGTTTAACGTGCTTAAATGCCACTGTCAAAAATAGATACCATCTTTCTACTCAGTTCAGTTTAAAATGTGTAGTATTATTTTTCCTTTTTTGTTACTATTTATTTATTTTTACAATGAAATATATATATATATATATATATATATATATATATATATATATATATATATATATATATATATATATGAGTGAAAGCAAGAATGACAAACTGGCTATTCCTACACATGGTTATATAATACAGTTATATGAAAACATTTGCAAATAAATATTTATATATAAATATTAATTATAATATTATTCATATTATATATAATAAATTAAACTCCGTTTGGCAAGAGGTGTCCAAACTTTTGCATAAGACTATATGTGATGTTTGCTAAAAATAAATATATAATATAATTTGGGCCGATAACGCCAATAACCGCTGACAACTAATTAAATTTAACATTTAATATATGTATACAGATAAAAAACGGTCTGCAAGAGAGTTAAAGTAGTAGTCGGCCGTTATCGGTGTTAACGCCGTTAACGGTCCACCACTAAATTGCTCCCTATCACAGAAATATTGTACTATTTACCATATTTACAATTTACCATTATATTTACAATATAGTGCACTATTTCTGTAGTATGGGGCGAATGCAGAGGAGTGATCTCGTGATCTGCCATGCTTAATTTCTTATGCAATCACGTGACAGTCGTCATTTCCTGGTCTCAGGGATGAGATCGGTCTCAGAGAGGAGGTGGCCTGAGAGGAGAAATTTACGGCCAGACGGCATTTTTTTATTTAGTTTTAGTCTTTCGACTAAAATGTCATTTAGTTTTAGTCATAATTTAGTCATTGGATTTGTTTTTAGTCTTAGTCTAGTTTCAGTCGACTAATTATCAAAAGAATTTAGTTGACTAAAATATAAATGGTGTAATGGTCATTATATACACTTGCACAAAATGAAACATTAACCAGTTACAGAATATTATTGTTTGTATGTGCAATATATGCAAACAAATTTCCAAACAACTTTATTGACCTGAACTTGTAGTTATTGACCATAACAATAACAAAACATTGATTACCAGTAGGCCCGCTCTACCTGAAAACATGGAGTTTGTTATGAACAATGCATATTACATTCTATATAAAACTGGGTTCCATAAAAACATAAAAACAGCCCGCAGATGTCGTTTCATTTGTCGTATTTTTCCCGACATCATTGTCCCACATGGTTTACACACCGTCTTGTTTTTCTCAAAGTCAAAGGAGAAATGTGTCCATATATCGCCTCTTATCTTTCTCCCTGCTGACATTGTCGAGTTAACTTCAAGTTGAATTTCATGAGTGACCACAGTTCACAGGCTGGTATGGTGTTCCCGGGTTGTGTGTGATGTGAAGACGTTAGTTCTGATTGGACGGTTACCCGGTTTGTCCTGCCTCTCTGTGTACGCTTAAGTAGTTACGGTTGGATCTCTACTTAACTAACCTTTCTCAAAAGCTAAATCAGATCTCATTGAATGTCATCGCTGGCCAATATTTTCGTCTCGTTTTCATTCGTTGACGAAAAAGTCCATTATTTTCGTCATCGTTTTTCCCTTCGTATATTTTTTATTTAGTTATCGTCTCGTTTTCATCATGAAAAAAAGGTTTGTTGACGAAAACTATGACGAAAATTATTCGTCAACGAAATTAACACTGGTGAAGGCTATTTAAACCGGTGTGGCCTGTATATGAAAAATTCTTATGATAATGAAAATAAACACCAGTTTTTGGTGCGAACGGGTATACCGCCCAGCACTAGGATATCTACACACACTATATTGCCAAAAGTATTTGCTCACCTATGAGCTTAAGTGACATCCCATTCCTAATACATAGGGTTCAATATGATGTTGGTCCACCCTTTGCATTTAGAACAGCTTCAACTCTTCTGGTAAGGCTGTCCACAAGGTTTAGGAGTGTGTTTATAGGGATTTTGAACATTCTTCCAGAAACACATTTGTGAGGTCACATACTAATGTTGGACGACAAGGCCTGACTCTCCGCTCTAATTCATCCCAAAGGTATTCTATCAGGTTGAGGTCAGGTCTCTGTGCAGGCCAGTCAAGATCATCCACACCAGACTCTGCCATCTATGCCAGACTATGCCATGTCTTTATGGACCTTGCTTTGTGCATTGGTGCACAGTCATGTTGGAAGAGGAAGGGGCCAGCTCCAAACTGTTCCCACAAAGTTGGGAGCATGGAATCATCCAAAATGTCTTGGTATGCCGACACATTCAGAGTTCCTTTTACTAGAACTATGAGGCCAAGCCCCACTCCTGAAAAACAACCCTACACCATAATCCCCCCTCCACCAAACTTTACACTTGGCACAATAAGGTCAGACAAGTACCGTTCTCCTGGCAATCACCAAACCCAGACTCGTCCATCAGATTGCCAGTTGGAGAAGTGCAATTCGTCACTCCAGACCATGAACCTCCACTGCGCTAGATTCCAGTGGCGGCATGCTTTACACCACTGCATCCGATGCTTTGCATTGCACTTGGCGATGTATGGCTTGAATGCAGTTAGTTGACCATGGAAACCTATTCCATGAAGCTCTCTGTGCACTGTTCTTGAGCTAATCTGAAGGCCACATAAAGTTTTGATGTCTGTAGTGATTACCTTTGCAGAAAGTTGGCGACCTCCTCACACTATGCACTTCAATATCTGCTGACCCCGCTCTGTCAGTTTACGTGGCCTACCATTTCATGGCTGTCATTCCCAAACACTTCCATTTTCTTATAAAACAGCTGACAGTTGACTGTGGAAAATTTAGGAGTGATGACATTTTATGACAGGATGTGACCTATGCAGCAAATCCAATCAGTTTCACCTTGGAATTCACTGAGCTCTTGAGAGTGAGTCGTTCTTTCACAAACGTTTGTAAAAACAGTCTGCGTGCCTAGGTGCCTAATTTTATATACCTGTGGCCATGGAAGTGATTGGAACACTTGATTCCGATCATTTGGCTGGGTGAGTGAATACTTTTGGCAATATAGTGTACCTATATTTTTACATATGTACATATCTAGCATTCGGTTCAATTTACTCATCTCAAAGCTCATCTTAAACACATGAGGATGCCTCTTCTTTTTCTTCAAATAGAAATGACACCTCAAATGTTATCAGCTGTGTAACTGTGACTGGACCAGTTGGTGATCGGTTTTATCTGTCAAAAGCCATTTTCATGGCTTGAAAGGAAGCTTTTGTTAAAAATAGCAGTTAATAACGCTCTGCGTGTACGCTGAAACTGTGTTTATAGCACCACCTGGTGGGGATTTGTGATGCATATTTCCTCTGTCATTGACCAGGGGAAGTGTTGTATGAGAGCTTCTGCTCACTGTTGCTAGAGGTGTACCATGAAGCACTGGAATTTTTCAGTTTTACTCATCTTTGGGATTTCTCTTCAAGTGAACTGAAAAGTACACACCTTAGGTAAGTCTTAGGTACACACTATCATGTCTTGGCAAGATTCCAACTTATTTAACTTTTAAGACTGAAATATGGATATTACAGTCTCAGTTTTCTGGAAATTCCAGCAGTCCAAACTGAAATGTGAAAGAAAGTTGCATTTGTCACGGACTGTATAGAATGAATTAGAGGTTAAACTTCAATACACAGTATCCCCCGCATGAGTTTAAAATTATGGTAAAATATACTGAGATTACACTATCTGTGTGTAATTGTTTTTTAATTTTAATGTCCATCTCATTGTTGAAGTTCTTTGTTGCGGATATTCTTGAGATCTATTTATCTTAGTGGAACTAACCTGGTTAAATGAAGGTTATTATATAAATATGATTACTGAATTGACAATAGTCAACAGGTTCAGATTAAATATCACTAGACATCCCCGGGCCTAAGAGTGCTGCTTCAATGACTAATCAATTAGTCCAAATATTGTGTAATGTGACGATAATAGTTTGTGTGCGTGTGCGCAGAGTGGCATACACTGTAAAAAATAAAACCTTGGCTAAACATAATAAAATTAAAATCATCATTTGTGACGACAACAATCAACATGGCTGCCTGATCCAGCTGCTCTGCCTCATTTTCCTCAATATTCTGGAAAAAAGAATAAGCCATAGAGACAGCTAGAAGCAGAATACCTAAATCCTGTATCCTTACATTACAACTACTTGTACACAACATTTTACTGAAGAGATGACATTTTATCTTGATAGTTACCCTAGAGAAATGGTCAAGGATCTTCACACAAACAAAATAATTGTAATTTCCAGGTTGAATGGCGTGATACTAACAATAATGTAAGACTGTATAGGCTAACCACATATACACATCATATTCAAAGGCAAGTAGAACTTTTCTGTGCAGTTTCAGCAACAACAGTCCGTCAGCTAGCTAGCTATACTAGCCGAGTAACCTAGCTTTCCCTCTACATGGCTGTGGGACGTATTTTGATCACACAAAGCTTACCCAACATGTTTCCTTGGTGGACCAGAGGACAGTCTGTTGCTTGGTGTAGGGAACACCGAGGTAGATTTTTAGCTAACTAGCTAGTAAGCTACAGATTCGATTTACAATTCTGGCGCCAAGGGCACTATTGGTTAACGTCCGGTAGCCACCTGTACCAGTGTTGCTAATAATTTTTCATTAGGTTAATTTAGCCAGAGCCATATAGAGATGGCTCTGAATTTAGCTAAATGTAAGTGTGCCTTAGGTAATTAGTTATCTAGTCTAACAAGAGTTTACGCCAAAAAATAGGCTGGCCAAGAGCAGGTAATGTCACTTAAACTAACATTATCAATATAGCTAGCTACAAGTTTTATGTATTTTATTTACCAGCCTAAGTGTTCTCCTCCGTGTTGTCTGCTCAGCATTTCCACCTGAGGCTTGAACCCCCTCTGGCTGTTGCAGTTTCCGCGGGAAGGTCCTTCTTGGTTTTTTGATTGGTGGAAATGTGGAAATTAGCGATCAGATTCATTAGTGCAGGGCTAATCAGCTATATTTTTCAATATTTTTTAAATTTGGCAGATAGCTCTGACCTGTGGTCCGTGGGGGTGCAACGTAACACTCGTGACGGAGTGTTTTCTCAATAGCCCTGAAATAAATGCTCCGGTTTTTAATTAATTGTCCCGTCAAAATAAAAAAATATTTTAAATAATTTTTTCTGGGTCCGGATGGGATGGCATTTGGGTCCGTATCCAGACCGAGGTCCGTTGGTTGCGGACCACGGTAATAGAAATTTGCTGAGTTAATCGGGAATGAGATTGGGTCCGGACTGGACTGCGTTCGGGTCCGGATCTGGACCGCGGTCCGCCTGTTAGTGACCTCTGCATTAGTGTGTACTGAGACGTTTTAAAGAATGCGCACGCGTAAGTGTTTCTCATTCAAAAAATATGAGTTAATGAAATGAATAATTCCGAATTTAAATCCAGCTGACTTTTTTATACAGTATCAGTGTAAAATAGCAAGTTCAAACTGTAGGTATACATTAATTACTTGCATTCAAGCATTTAATCTAATATTTGTTAACTACTAGAGCAGGGGTACTGAAATAGAAATGATGAGGGGCTACATTTTTTTTTCTATGACTGAAGGGGCCATTTACGGGGGCGGTTGAACATATTTGGGTATCTGCTATCTGTTTATTGTTGCCATGGAGGCAATCCCCAGCCTCGTCTTGAGATCGCGGTGCGCGATTTCAAAATAAGAGCGGATAAAGCGATTGAAAAAAATAATAATTAAAAAAAAACTTTTCAAAACAGAAATAGATGGCCCGCTGGCCGCTATTTGAGTATGGGGGTACTAGAGTGAAAAAAAAACACTTTAAATGAACAATACCACGATTTACAGTGTATAAATATAGAATGCAGGGAATGCATGTTCACAACTCAGGTTCTAGGCCTTAGACTATGAACCGTTCAAGCATCCTTTTTTATAATCATGTTATATTTTAAACAACCACAGAAGATTAATCCACCACAGAATTTACAGATTTAGGTAATTATACATATCCACCGGAGACCGGGTATACATTGTACACATTGTATACATATACATTGTAACATGGGGGAGAGTTGTAACACCATCAGTTCCACCCATCACGGATAAGATAGGAGTCATATGATCATTCCAGTATTTACATAATTCCTCCCTGATCCCACATGGTGAATATCAAGGCTGTAAACAGGCACATGCCGATTCCATCTAGAAAAAACAGATTTTGAGGTGAGAAAGTACATTTCTGAATCAAGACTATATTTTGTTTAGTACTTATACTATTGCAGATAAAACCATATGAATTATATTACATTAAACTGTTTCTCAGGTAAATTGTGATGCATTTTTCCCCTGTTAATTTAATATCACCTTGCTAATACAGCTAGTTAAACAATGGCTGACAGAGGTGGGGTGGGTTGTAATACAGCTTTAAAACATGTTACAGCCATCACCTTACATACAACTAAGAAAACTTTCTTGATTTTTAATAATTTTAAAGAAAGACTGAAAGTGCAATTATTTTGTAAAGTTCAACATATGTGCAGTCTTTTGTCCAGAGTCATGAGTTACCCCAGTTCAGTATTTGAGAACACCGAGGCACTTTGAAACATAACATTAACACTCCTGAGAACAAAACCAAACGGAGACTGCAGTAATGCATTTGATTAGTCCATTTCTCTCCCCTGCAATCGGACAGACATTTCTGTACAGATGTCTGCATTCAGAGTGAAGGACGCTGGTCTGATGGTACTGAGTACTCAAGGAGAGTAAGAGCTCATATCAAAGTCTTTACCTCAGTGTTCTTTGCAGCACAATTATATCTCCATTTTCTCTTAAATATTTTGCATGTATTAAGTTTGTTATTAATGGCACCAGATGTGTATTTTTTAATTTTGGATTGCCTCAAACATTTTGCACCCATTTTTTAATATTTATTTTATTTCTGTGATCGTAGCACATGTATTTCTGCAGCGCATACTTTGCAGAGATCTAACTTGACACCTGTAGGCTTTATTGTCTACTCGGCATGAATGAACTGTATCAGTTGATCACTTACGCTGGCACCAACACAAACTGTGACAATAGAGAGAGTCTGACTGAGTACAACAGCAGTGTCACTCCCTAGTTGTGTCTTTTACATCATATATCTGTGTAATCTCCTATGAAAACAAGGAGAACATTTACATTTAGGCACATTTATTAATAAAGTAAGACCAGAGTTACAGAATTCTCTAACTTCTGTCTCTTTCATTCTCTCTCTTCACAGAGTGGAATACGAAGATCACAGCAGCAGACGAAGTGGTCATAGGAGACACGATGATGATGACGGGGTGCTATCAAAGTCAAAGTCTAATTTATTTATATAGCGCTCTTTACAACATTTGTTGTCACAAAGCAGCTTTACAAATGCATGGGTGCAGATCCCTAAAGAGCAAGCCAGGGGTGACAGTGGCAAGGAAAAACTCCCTTCCCGTGGGGAAGAATCCTTGGGAGGATCAAGATTCAATATGAACTCTCAAAACAGAATCTTCCTTTAACTGCAGCTAGTAGCAGTCTATATTTAGTTAAACCTACCTCGCACTGACTACCTTAAATATACCTTACACTGAGTATTTTAGTGCCCATTGGATTGAGCTTTACAAATACATCCCAACTATAGAAAATCTATTTTAAAATCTGTTTCAGGACATGTGTGTGTAATGTGAGTTAGGTACGGTTAAAATGGCCTGAACTTGTTTATGAATAGCCAACATGTTCAATACATATGATTTTTATCGATTGCTGGGACATAACCCCACCTGTCTTCGATCACCTCATAGTATTGGTCAGGTTACGTTGGAGTTCTGTTTCGAGGGGCTGTAGGCAGAAGCATTCATGACACAGTTGTACATCACAGTATGGCCACTACTGTGGGAAATGTGATAGACATTACAGCCGTCATGAACACCACGAAGATGAGGAGCAGTATGACGTAGACAATGGTGGACATGTCTCAAATGAGCAACTCTCAGACTCCACCAGTGAGTTAAGGGTTCACAGAAGTGGCATCCATATGCAGTAATCACATACTCACATGTGATATCTCCGTACATTTATTGCCATTAAATTATACTGATAATACGCTTGAGACACTGACTTTGAATTTTACTACAATGTGTCATGCAGCCTAGCTCCTTAGATGCTCCTTTGGCACCTTTCGTTGTAGAAGTAGATGCCTCCCAGGTCGACATAGGAGCTGTACTATCACAACAACTACCCAACTCTTTCATGCTCCCAGTAGCCTACTTTTCACACAAACTCACTCCTGCTGAGCGATTGTGGCATAGGTGAGAGAGAGCTGGTAGCCATCAAACTAGCGTTACAGGAAAGGTGACACTGGCTAGAGGGACCAACCATCCATTCTTGGTTATCACTGATCACAGAAATCTTGAATACATATGCAATACTAGGACATTATCTGCCAGACAAGCATATTGGTTGCATTTCTTTTATAAGTTTAATTTTTCTATTACCAATCAACCATGTACAAGAAACATTAAGGGGTATGCACTAGCTAGAACTTACCAAGATGAGAAGGAGACTGTCTTACCCGAAAGATTAATTGTGAGATTGAAAAATAAATTGATACATTGCTAGCCAACACTGAAATACTTGCCCACCTGGAAAGCGATATGTACCCCATCCTGCCGTGACTGTATCTTGACATTGTCACACATATTTCTGACTACAGGTCATCTGGGAGAAACGCACACCCTGCAACTCATCTCAGGATGCATTAGTGGGAGACAATAGCAGCAGATGTTCACTGGTGTGTTTCATTATGTTCTATATGTTCACAATGCAAACACTTAAGACTCTCCCAGCAGGCAAGCTCCACCCTCTCCCTCAGTACCCAAGACACTGTGGACACACCTGGCCCTGGAGTTTTTAATGGATCTACCAGAATCCCAAGGACACACCACTGTGCTCACACTGATTGATTGGTTCTTCTGAGGAGTATGGCATAAGACTTGTTCAAAGTAATTAGATACTGTATAACACAACTGGCTAAAAACCTACAGAGTCTTTGCGTAAAATAATTCATCCAGAAACACTGCCATTGTGTTGTGGCCCACTTTCGTTGTGTTGTGACTGGATTTGCAGTGTTTCTGAATTTGCACCGCGCTTCAGAAATGTAGCATACGTGTTGTCATTTTGATGAATTTGCTTTGTGTATTTGCAGCATGTTTTTCTTTTGCTGTGCATTGGGCTTCCAGGGCCACCATACAAATGGATCAAGCACAGTGAACGGAATCACCCAGATTTTGCAGAAGTACAAAACCAGGACAGATTGACAATGGGGACCAAATCCTAACTATGCAATGGGAGATCATGTTTCGCTGTCTACCAGACAATTCCAGCTATAGGGAGAATGGCATAAACTCAAGCCCAGATTCATCAGACCTTTCAGAATCACTAAATTTTGAATTGACCTTTCAGCTTGATCTTCCACCTCACTACTGCACATCCAGGTCTTTCCACATGTCTCTCCTCAAACTCAAAGTCATTTCAGGTCCCCTAGATAAGGCCACAACCAACATTGTCCCACCACTGACTATGATGGCACACCCATATTGTCTGGAAAATCTTGAATTCCAAAGAAGAGGTTTGAACATGTATTACTTGGCAGACTGGAAGGGCTATGTCCCAGAGGAACAACGCTGGATTCCTGCCAGGAACATACTAGACAAGGGCCTGATCTCAGACTTACACCAACACTACCAAGACTGCCCTGCTCCCCACCCCAGAGGGTGTCATGGAGGCTCCCAACCTCACCATCTGGAGCATCCTGGAAGGTCGCAGGGGGCGGAATACTGTCACGCAGCATAGCTTCAGAGACTCCAATTCCCAAAATCTCTAGCACCACCTATCCTGTTCCTCCTCCCCTGATTGTCTTTACACTTGTTCCTCTTTGCCTATACTTCCATATTACTAAGGAATCTGCGTCAATGACTAATTGCAGAAAGTATAGCAATTGTGTTGTATCTGATCTCCTTCATGGTTCCACCTGTTTTCTTACTCTTTGGATTTTACCTTAGTGTACTTTTGCCTCTGATTGTTCCTCTGTAGTTTTGATCTGTTTTTGACACTGATTGTAGATTCTGTTTTTATCCCTTTGCTACTGATCTGGTTTTGACCCTTGGACTGTCTCGCCTCTGTTAAAAAACCTTCACCGTTTGAAGTCTGCACGCGTCTGCATTGTGCTATGCTCCAGCCATCGCACAATGGAGCAATTGTAATTTGAACCTGTGGACCTGGAAGTTGTAAGGTGGAAGTGTAAATGATGGCTTAAACCACCGTGGTGGTGCATTACTACAATATGAAGAAGGCAGCTAGGTAGTTTTACTGGACTGCCATACAACATGTAGCATTTTTCACAGTACTGTCTATAAATGATACGATCTTTCAGGCTTAGTTATCAAAAAGAATCATAGAAAATTCAAGTTGAAGGCAGTCTCCTGCCTTTTAATGTAGCCCCATCCCATGATATTCTTGGCAGTGTCTTATAAATTATTGACATGGTAACATGATCCTTCATATTACATTGCCATTTGAATTTGATGCACCTAGCCACACTGAAGACGTGTTTTGTTCCTCACTGAAAGCTCCTTAAATGGTCTTTGGCTGGTGTGTTATGAGGTGACATTCTACACACCAGTGCTGGATTCAGGTGTGATTTACCTGGTTAAGGTCTGTGTTTTTGTTTGTATGATTCTCCTGTTTTTGTCTAGTAGATAATCAGTGATGGATTATTTGCATGTTGTCATATTCAGTACATACTTGAAACAGTTATGCATGAACAAGTATGTCAGCCCTGTGGGAGTCAGTATAATTAGGCCCCAACAATCAAATTATGACCAAATGTTAATAATTTTAGATAAGGTTAGAAAGAAAACACATTATAATAGCGGTATGTATGAATGTATGTGATAATTTTTTTACATTCGCATGGTTATTCATGACTTCCAATTTTAGTGCACTATGAATATGAGGTGACACTTTGATTACCATTCATCAACATGCAGAAAATCTGAGAATACATGAATCAACTTACCTTTATGGATTAAACTCTTCTTTAAAAAGCTACATGCTTGCAAAGTCCCATCTTCACGGTTAGTATAATAATTTAGTAATTCAAAACAACTTGCCCGGAAGAGTGTGTAAGTGTGTAAGAGTGTGTAAGTGTATCTTGGCTGCATGAACAGTATGTATTGTATTTAGAATTGTAGAGGTTCTTTGCACTGTGGGATCAACAAGTCTACAAAAATACAAACTCCACCTCCGAATCATACCAAAGGAAAACTTCTGCTCTCTGGAGGTAGAAGAGGAGAACTCACTACAAGTGGAGGAGGAGAGCTCTTGTTCAGTCTTTCATGCATAGGGCTCTAGTCTGCTCTGGATTGTAGCTTTGCTAACGCTCCGGCTGACAGCAAAAAACAGCAGTGTGAAGAAAACTGAGTGGAAGGCAAGAGAGCACAATATAATCATCAAGAAATGCCAAAATGGTGTAGAAGATATTAAAGGCACAAAGAAGTGGTAGACGAAAGAAGATAAAGTTTCTAAAGGAGAATAATTAAGAAGGACAAAGGAGGAAAAGAACGAGAGATCTGTGACCAGGCACATGTGCCAAATATCCCTGAAATATTCCTGAGCACGTTCTTGAACATTTATCAAATAACACAAGGATGGATCAGGGAAGTTCTGACTCAGTATCTGCATCACAAAGTGTTCTTGACTCTGTTTCTCCCTTCTCCTCTAGTCTGGACTCTTGCACTACTCTACCGGGCATCTTCGAAGGTAAACCCATGGCATTTGATGGTAGTAGTAACAAATCTACTTAACTCCTGTTTTCATCTCAGGCTGGTACATATTTACCCTTAAAGGATTGTATACTACTGTGCCCAAAGTGTTTTGACAGGGTAGAGTCTGCTTCTCTTCATTTAGACTTTTAAAAATTGTTTGGTTTTTGAGATTGTTGTTGTTGGTAGCATTAAAATAATTCCTTAGTCCATCTTTTCATAGTCTATAATAATGTCCTTTACATGTTCATATGAGGTTCCTTACAGATGACGCGATCTCTGCTTTGAATTCAGTTGAAGTGTGCTTTAAGCATAGCAAGCTCAATCAGCCAAATGTCTGCCCTTTGAAGTGCTGAATCATTCATTTTATCCTCTTGTTTGAATGACAAACAGCTAAAAGTATGTCGCGACCATATAATTGTATTTCTTAACTGAGCACAGTAAACTTTCATTCATTGTTTTAAATAACTCAAAATAGAAAACAAAGCAACAAGGTAATTGATGACTGAAAAGTGTAAAGGCTTTTAAAAAATGCTAAAAGTGGCATACCACAGTCAGATACACCCGTGCTTATGCTGTGGGATCAGTCGGATTACAAAGAGCCAGCACCTAGAGAAAAACACTGTGTGTGTGAATGTGTGTGTGTGTGTGTGTGCGTGTGTGTGTGTGTGTGTGTGTGTGTGTGTGTGTGTGTGTGTGTGTGTGTGTGTGTGCGCAGTGATTATCCTTTGAGCCCTCTGTGCAGGCAGCCAGGGTACTGAGGAGCAGTCTTACACTTACCCAGAGTGCTGTAGCCCATCCATGGAGACTTTTACTGTGAACACTGATTTGCTATATGAAGTTGGTGTTACTTGTGATTCTTATAGTCAACATTAATTATGTGTGTTTGACTTTGAGTTTAGCACAGCTACATAGAGTCTGAAATTAGATTTAAACAGTTCCTTCAGTGGTAGAAGAGGAGAATATATAATTATATGATTTTTTTAGTAAACAAAGAAACTAATAAATGAACACAAAATCATATTCATTCATGTTTATTTTTCTTTTATCGTGTTATAATTTCAAAGTCACCCTGGGACAGGTTGCAGTGTATAGATTGCTCAGTATACACCAAGGTCTAGTTTTTTGGCACCTATGAACAACAAGCTTTGTGTCGGTTTAGCAGCTAGAGTGTTCACTGCTGAAGTAACAGAGATATGCAAGAACAGGCTGAAAGCACTGGAATGACTGAAGTCCTGCATTTCCTAGCTGGAGCTCAAAGTTGAAGCAAAACAAATGAAATACTAAATATGCTGACAGCTATTAAATTTAAGAAACTTTTGACTGAATGAAAAAGTGAAACTGAATGAATGATATTTTTTATATTTAGCACTTTATGGTTTGCTAATACATACTAATATGTTGGTTCTTTTGTCTTAGGAATTTTGGATTGAACATGTCATCACTTTGATCTGTGTTGATCAGGTGTTGATCTGTATTAAACCCTGTGACGTGTGTGTGTGTGTGTGTGTGTGTGTGTGTGTGTGTGTGTGTGTGTGCACCAGTCTCTTCCACTGCAGAGAGACTGCGTTGCATCCTTAGAGAGGAAGATGGCCGCACACCGACACTGTTCACTGAGATGGACACACTGCAACAAGAAGGTGGTGAACTGGAGTGGAGGGAATCGGCCAGGTGATACGTTCTCTTATAACACACCGAGTACAACTAGCCATATCTACACATGCACACACACACAGTGCGCCTAACCATTTCTACATATGCACACACACACAGTGCGCCTAACCATTTCTACACACATTTAGAAACATGTACATATTAACATAATTTTTCTCCTTATAAATTGTGCAAATTGAATGCATTGGTTCATCATTTCAGATGTCCATATACAAAAACCAGTGTATGAGTGTACAGTTGTGAGCTGAACAGACCTGAGTAAACCTTTATTTTGATTACCTTACAAGGGTTTTCCCTGGTGCACAGTTAGGGAATAAGAACGCACATTGTGTGTTCATTTCAGTTGTGATTCTGCTGTGTGGAGATCAACATTGCTCCTTCTACAAATAATCAAACACAATCTTTATTATACTGTTGAAAGCTTTTCTGTCCCCTCAGGTGGGTGAAATTTGAGGAGAAGGTGGAGGAGGGTGGAGAGAGGTGGAGCAAGCCCCATGTTTCCACGCTGTCACTGCACAGTCTGTTTGAGCTACGGACCTGCTTGCAGACTAGTAGCATCCTGCTGGATCTGGAGGGCTACTCGCTGCCTCAGATCGTCGGTGGGTTTTACCATCCAGCAAAAGAGGATGCCCAGCCTCAGGACACTGAGGCACTGAGAGAAATGCCTTTCTTAAATATTACCATTGAGCATCTGTATCTTTCTTGTGTCCAGATGAAATAGTAGAGAAGCAGATTCAGGATGGCTTGATCACTGCAGAGCTCAGAGAGAAGATCAGTTTTGTCCTGCTGAGGAAACATCGACACCAGACCAAGAAGCCCATCCATCGCTCGCTGGCTGATATCGGAAGACCCAACCTTTCAAACAGAGGTCTCGTTTGGACATGGATTTTGTTAGTTGTCATGATGAGGCTGTGGAGTCACTACAGCAGCTACTGCAGCCTCCTCTCTGTCCTACCTCTCAGACAATCATTAAAAACAGGCAATTAACAAATAATCAAAGCAATATTCTAATGATCACTCTCAAACTTTCTTCCAATTAATTGGTTCTTTTTAATTATTTTAGATTTCTTCATAGTTTGTATTGATTCTTTCGTGTCACCTCATTTTGTCTGTCCCTGTCATTCCTGCTGGTTAGTCTCTCTGTCTCTTTCCATAAACCTCTCTTGCTCCCCCTTTCTTCCCCTCCTCTCCCCATGTCTTTCTCTCTGACCCCTGGTCTGTATCAGACTGCCCTCCATGTAGTAGCCCAAGCTGTGTGTCCAACTTCCACCATTCCACTGAAGACCTGCGAGGTCACCAGAGTAGGAACCTGAGGGAGCTTTGTGAGTCTATGCTTCTGCCATGACCTGGTGCCCATGACTACCAACATCTCATTTTCTGTTCTACAGGTCCAGCTCTGCCTTTTTACTATGATTGATCTTTCAGCAACACACAGAATGTCTAATGACCAAGAATGGCTGTTATGAGCATGCATTTAGAGCTGATGATTTGTTTACCTGTTTGTATGTTTGAGATATAATGATTATTGTGATAATGCCAGATTTGAATCATATAACATATTGTGACTGATAAGCTAGTTAGTTGTTGTCATGGACACTGAATAAATCTTGTGCTGTTATAATCAGGATAGATTATGTAATTATCTCATAATTATGTAATTATCTGTATTTCAGATCATGATCAGAGTCGTAGTATGAATGACATCTCAGTCACTCTGAACACTGACCAGGTATGGGATATTTTTTCTAGGAACAAAAAAATATGAAAACCATACTTGTGTATTCTGTGTGTTTATGTTGATAAAAGGGAGTGTTCATTAGGAGGGAATAAGCAAGAGGTCTCAATCTCTGATGAATCTGGCCTCAGTTGGTACAAGCTGGAGAGTTTGTGGTAATTTGGACATGTTGGGGACTGCAGCCTAGCCCTTCACAGGACCATGAAGATGGCACGGGCTATAGATCATTACGGCAGGGGACATGCAGGAAGTGGAACATTCCAGGTTAAGGGAGTGAGAGGACATGAAATCACAGGGTCTCTTCCAATATCCGCCACATCATATAGACAGCACATCAACACCAAGAGAAGGGTGCTTAATTCTTTATTTTCCTATGTTTTATTTCTTAGATTGTTCCCATAATTAAATAATCTGGAATAGATACAACATATTGAAGTCAGTTCATGTGACATTCTGGACGCAGCATGTTTGTGGGGATCAGACGGCTACAGTGCACACTGCTGGAGTTCAGAGTAGTAGTTATCACCTCCCAGTATGAGCCTGAGTACAGTTTAATGACTTTCTGCCCCTTAGAGTGACACACACCACTCACTCTGATGTTTTCACTCCCTCTCTGCATGTGACACACACCACTCACTCTCACTCACTCCCTCTCTGCATGTGACACACACCACTCACTCTGATGTTTTCACTCCCTCTCTGCATGTGACACACACCACTCACTCTGATGTTTTCACTCCCTCTCTGCATGTGACACACACCACTCACTCTCACTCACTCCCTCTCTGCATGTGACACACCCATTCACTCTGACGTTTCCACTCCCTGTCTGCATGTGAGACACACCACTCACTCTGACGTTTCCAATCAATCTCTGCATATGCCGCTCGGCCTGATCACATTTCATCAGCTTCAGCGGCATTCTTTGAGTCAGAGTGGTATAAGACAAACAGCAGTTAATCTCATAGTGAAATGTTGGAGAAAGGATTTTCAAAATCACAGATTTCCTCTTATTAATTTATTATTATTATTATTATTATTATTATTATTATTATTATTATTATTATTATTATTATTATTATTATTATTATTATTATTTATTATTATTATTTATTATTTATTAGTTATTTATTCAGCAGGTTTGGGCAGTCAAGTTGCTAGACCACATACCACTGCATTAATGTGTGAAACCAAAATAGGGATAAATTCAAATTCAAATTTCCTCACTAACTTATTAACATATTGAAACTAATGTAATTATCTCATTTACTCCAGGGAACCTAAATTCATGATTGACCATCATCTAATCAGAAAACAATCTTATGGTCACTGGTGACCTTTCAATGTCTACATGTACTTCACCAGACAGTCTGGTGACGTGCTGCATGTTCATTGCATAGGTAATGCATAGGCCCTGTTAAATTGATCTGTAGATTTATGAAACAAATGTTTTTGTAAAATCTCTCTTTATAGCAGTACAGTACATAACCATAGGCTGAGTTAAGCAGCTGTTGGAGCAACCACACACAGGCACAGCAGTAACTCCACCAGGCTTTAGGATGAGATGTATTCTTTGAATGAATTTTCTTTTCCCCCTATTTTGCATTTCTATTACGTATTTTATGGTCATAACCTTTACTAATATCTCTATGTTTATTTGACTTGCATTCTTGTCTTCACATTTTAAGAGGGATACCTGTTGGACAACTAATGTTTTTGTAAACATCACATTGCTCCTACACTTTTATGGAATTTTCGGTGTCAGGCATTGCACGGTTTCCTTTCACAAATACAGGAAATTACTTTTTTGTTATCAAAGCTGCTTTTCTCAGCCAACACTCTGAGCTCTAATCCATCTGTGATTTGTTTGCTTCTCAGTGTATTAGAAATGTCTGGTTTTCCCAAATGTGCATTTCTTATGTTAAGAATCAAAATTACTTGCTGCGCTTTTACAGACAGATCTTATGTCTCGGTGTGGATTTATTTGAACTGAATCCAAGGGTCTGAGGAAAAGATATAAGAATCCAGATCTGCAGCTCCCTGCTGATTCCCAGAAACTGGAATTATCTGACAAATATCTACCACTATTATTTGTCCCAGATCTACACTAAAACACAAAACATCTAAACACAAAAGTACTATTTGAATACAATATTCTTTAAAGAAAAACCTCTGGACACAAAAATTGCTATTCCATCATTCATTCAGAAACAGAATGATCAAACTGACTTTGTACTTATTTTAAAGTGGTCTTCTGTAATACTTGGTGATATAGGAGAAATGTTCTTTTTTTACTGGATATAGAGGGCACAGTAAGTCTAGTGTACCGGTGGCACACAAAGTAACAGTCTCCCTTCCCAATAACCATGGTTTGATATTACTACGCAAGCCAACCAATGTAATTAACATTTCAGTATAACTATAGCATTTCTACGTATCCTATGTCCATCCCACTCTCACCTATATGTGAGCATGTATGTTGACAGGGTAGCAAAGGGCCACAAAAGAGGCAAGTCAGGGCCAGAGAGTGAGACTGAGAGAAGGGAGCTTTTTTATATTTCCGTCAGAAAGAAACTCTGAAACCAGCATTAGGAGCTTAAGAGGCGATTTTAACCTAAGCACTAACCATTCCACAGACACATGCTCTGTGGGGACATACAAACTGTGATTGTATGTGTATATCCGTATGTACCTAAATAAACCCTCAGTGGTCATAATACCAATGTTGTGCTATTATTTTATTAATAATACTCTTAAGGAGGTTGTTCAGCACTGCCGATTCACCTCAGTGTTCTGTACTAATTACAGAACCACTTACTTTGCAGTGTACAATTGTCAGCGCTGGCTCCAGGGCTGCTTTGGGCCTGTAGGTGGGGCCTGGAGGTGGAGGTGGGCCTAGAGGTGGAGGCTCTAGGCTTGGGCCTGGAGGTGGGGGAAGCTCGCGAGTCAGCTCTTGTTGGTGCAAATAGCAGGGATGACCTGCACCTGTCTTTCTTTCTACTTTCTACTTCTCACCGCTGAGTTGTTTGTAGCCTCTTACTATGCATTTGCAGCCAGCCTTCTCATTTGGTACAGAGTTGCGCGGATTTTCATGGTTTCACTTCTGCGCCGCTCCCTGGCCTATCTCAAGCTTTCCTTCGCTGTTTTTTTCCGCTATCCATTTTCGTTGGTTGTTTTGGGAAGAGTATTTTGCGCTTTGCTTGCTTTAGAGAGCCAGATACTTCCCTTGGCATCTTTGTTTGTCTCTTTGTTTTATTTTTATTTTTTGTTGTTTTTTTTTTGTTTTACGCATTGCGATTTTTGGCGTCTTTTCTGTTGGTCGCTCCTGTTTTTCCCGTACCTCGTCTTTTCACTCTTCTCCTGCATCGTTTTGGCAGAGGACCCTGAGGAGTGTAGGTTTTTTTTCTGGCAGCAGAGAGCGGTTGGGGATCCAGCACTCTGATGACAGTTTATCAAGAGGGGCTTAGCGAAGAGCTTAAGGATGAGTTAGCTCTACGAGAGTCATCCTCCGACATTGAAGCTCTTATCAAACTTTCAGTGAGGTTAGATAACCAACTTCGTAAGCATAGACAGCAGCGGCAGCCCCAGCACCTATTGGCACTGCTGGGACCCTTCCGCTGTGTGACTTAGATAACAACGGCGAGAGTGCGGCGGTGAACAGCCTATACAATTAGGGACCCCCATCTGTCGCAACAAGAAAAGCAGGCTTGGATACAAAAAAGCCGGTGCCTGTATTGTGGTGAGGCGGGGCTTAAGAGTACCGGGTGCCCTAACATTCAGGGAAAAGAGCAGGCCCGGCAGGAGGTGGGGAGGCTCTGGCGAGTCTTGCTAGTCCTTCCCGGCTATGTGGTCTGACGCTCTTTGTGACTCTGTCATGGCGAGGGGTGTCAGACAACAGGTTGCTAGCATTTGTTGATTCGGGGGCTGCTGGCAACTTCATTGACGCTTCCCTGGCCTCCACACTAGGGTTCCCGCTGGTGTGCATGGACACACCTTTCTCGGTGGCTGCAGTGGACGAATGAGCCCTCACGTCAGGAATGGTATCTAGTCAGACTATTCCTCTAGACATGATGATAGGGAAACATGTTGAAACTATCACATTGTATGTGATTAGTGCTTCCAAGACCTGGTTGATCCTCGGTTTTTCCTGGCTCCTACATCATAACCCGGACATCAACTGGCTCAAACTGTTGGTCAGGCATTGGGGTTCGGTATGCCAGGGGTCCTGTCTGACGGCAAGCCCTCCAAGCTCTGTCTATAGGACCGCAGGAGCCACTTGACTTAAAGTCAGTTCCCACGGAATAATACTGGTTACAAGAGGTCTTTAGTAAACGAAAAGAGGTGTTTTTACCTCCTTACTGTCCCTTTGACATCGCTATCGACCTCCTATCCGACACAAGCCACCCCAGGGGTCGGCTCTTCTTGCTTTCAACTCCTGAGCAAAAGACCACCCTGGGGCTCATCCAGCCTTTAACCTCACCTGTTGGTACGGGGTTGTTTTTTGTGGGGAAGGAAGATGGGGGGTTGAGGCCGTGCATTGATTACAGGGGGCTCAATAAGATAACAGTTAAAGACAGCCACCCATTGCCGCTTATGCCTACTGCATTTGAGGCTCTGCAGCAACCTACTATTTTCACCAAATATGACCTGTGCAGTGCCTACAACTTGATTCGGATGCGAGAGGGGGATGAGAGGAAGACCGCCTTCATCACCCCCTCAGGTCATTACGAATATTTGATGATGACGTTTGGACTCATGAATGCACCATGCTGTGTTCCAGCATTACATAACGTAAATGAGGTTTTGAGCGAAGCCCTGTATCAGTATGCTTTCATCTACCTTGACGACATACGGATTTATAGACGGCCCCGTTAGGAGCATGTCGCTCGCTCACTCCAGTTGCTTCTGGAGAACCACCTCTATGATAAGCTAGAGAAATCCACCTTTCATACTGAGGATCTCATTCCTAGGGTTTCTTGTGTCTAAAGGTAAGCTGTCCATGGATCTGGCAAAAAAAAAAACTGGCCCATTGGCCCATACCGACCTCTGTCCGACCTTCTCTGAATTTTCAAGTGGCTTCACTTATGCGTTGAGTCTTTTCTGTTGTTCGCTCCAGTCTTTCCTGTACCACATATGGTGTATTTTTTCTATTCACTCTTCTCCCACATCATTTTGGCAGAGGTTTTCATTTCTTGTTTCTTTTGTGGTTTGGCAAGTGGGTTCACCCTGTTTATGTTAAAAGCCCGCGATGTTTAGACTGTCACTCTAATCACATCAATACAATAATAAGGTCTAATGTAGTCCTTGGACCAGCCTCATTGGTGTACTAAATGCCTAATAGAGATTATAAACTACTTGATTTTACTAAGAAACTATGTGTTCTTACTTCTGAAGTTATAATGGTTTACTTCACTATAATTTTGATCGCCAGCTCAAGAACAAGTTCATGAAGAAAATCCCCAAAGACGCAGAGGCATCTAATGTGCTGATTGGGGAGGTGGACTTCCTGGACAAGCCCTTTGTGGCCTTGGTCCGTCTTGCTCAAGCCACTACATTAGGTGGCCTGACTGAAGTTCCTGTGCCAACCAGGTGACAAGCTCATTGCAGCTTTCTCAATTTTACGAGTCTGTATTCCAGTCACGAGCATTGTGCCTTTCAGCACTATATGTTGTCTCAGTACTGTACATTTCAGCACTATATGTTGTCTCAGTACTGTACATTTCAGCACTATATGTTGTCTCAGTACTGTACATTTCAGCACTATATGTTGTCTCAGTACTGTACATTTCAGCACTATATGTTGTCTCAGTACTGTACATTTCAGCACTATATGTTGTCTCAGAGCTGCTCTTTCCCCAGGTTTCTCTTTGTGCTGCTGGGTCCTCATGGTAAAGCCAAGTCTTACAGTGAGATTGGCCGTGCCATTGCCACTCTCATGGTTGATGATGTAAGCATGAGCAGAGCTATTATGTCCCTAGATGTAATCAGATATTGTTATAGAGACATGTATGCTAATATGTCTCATTTATATAATGTTGGTGATAAAATATTGTCTTATAATAATATAATCCTATTAAAAAAATCTCCAGTACCGTTTTAGTCATTGTCAAACTATGAGTAATATGAGTAATAATTTAATGACAGCCCAAAACCATATTTTCTTGTAATGAAGTTTCCCACATTTGGTCTCTCCAGCTCTTCAGTAGTGTGGCATATAAGGCCAGAGATCGTGAGGACTTTATTGCTGGAATTGATGAGTTTCTGAAGGAGGTGATGGTGCTTCCACCAGGAGAATGGGACCCAAAGATCAGAATTGAACCCCCAAAGAATGTGCCTTCAGCAGAGATGAGGTATGGGTGTGTGAACATGTGGGAAGCATGTATGAACCATGGTCACATTTGTCATGATGCCTTCTGGACAATAGGTATGAATGACTACACTCTGGCTTAGAAGCTGTATTGTTAAAGGACTTGAGCTAATAAACTTACTTCATGCTCTTTGTGCAGGAAGTCAGTGTTTTCATTAAATGAGTTAGGGCAGGCAAATGGAAGTGTGGGAGGAGGATTAGCAGTGGATAAAGATGAAGAACTGCCAGCCACTCAGCTTATGGGAGAAGAACTGACCTTCACAGGGAGGTAGGCTATGAAACCTTTCGACTCCGGCGCTTCGGTGCATTTGTGTGGAGAATGAGTTGTAACATTTGCAGTGGCTCTGTTCACAACTTTCAGTTTGACATTGTGTGTGTGATGTAGGTTCTGTGGTGGCCTTTGGCTTGACGTGAAGCGGAAGCTACCATGGCTCCTGAGTGACTTCTACGACGCCTTTCATATCCAGTCCATCTCAGCAGTGCTCTTCATCTACCTGGGTTGCGTCACCAATGCCATCACTTTTGGAGGACTCCTAGGAGACGCTACTGACAACTACCAAGTAATATTCTTTAGTAATGTGCAGTAAGACACTCTGGCACATCCTCCTCACCTCAGATCCTCTGAATAGGGCAGAACAGTCCTGAAGGTAACAGGGAAAGTAGACAGGAAAACAAACCAGTTTAAAGATTAAATATAACTCAGTAAATCAGGTGCAGTGCATTAGGGGTGTTGTTATCATGCACCTCTTCACTTCTCCAGACTGGCGCACTGCTCAAAGTCCAAGATGGATGCTGTGAGTACAAGTCACTGCATCCCCACTGGAGGGTAAAGGTGCCTTAGGGACATTCCACTCTCTCCTGACACAGCAATGATAGACATCCAAGGGTTTGGGTTCTGTATACATGAGTGTATAACTGAGGATTAAGTGTTCCTTCAGATGTTTTAACCAATTCTACGATGAGGGATAGGGTTGCCTTTAGAAATACATCAATAATCTTCAAAACTACTATCAGGTCATCATGTTCCCTGAACCATTTGAAAGCCATGTATTTGTTTCCATTTGTGGGCTCATCTGAGCATGTAAGTGTGAGGCTGATAGATAGGCCCAGTTTCTATAAGTGGCACACAGCTAGCTTCAAATGAACATTATTGTAAAACAATAATAGTTACATGTCATGATTGGGGAAATAAATCACCCAGTAAGCTTCATTAGAGTCCATTTTCATTCATTCTAGGGTTAAGTTTAGGGTTTGCATAAACCGTCGTGAAACATTGTGTGAGTAGTGATTTGAGAAGATGTGTCCATTCACTACATGTTCTGAATGAAGGGCATGTTAACAATTCAGAGAAATATTCAGAGAAAAGAAGTATTCAGAGAAAAGAAGGGGACATTTTGAATGTTACACACTTGAAGGTGAAGTCTGGAGCATCTTTTAGAACACAGTGACACTTGACTTGAACATTCCTCCTGGGTCCTCCAGGGTGTGATGGAGAGCTTCCTGGGCACTGGTCTGGCCGGAACAGTCTTCTGCATGTTTGGTGGTCAACCCCTTATCATCATAAGCTCCACAGGACCTATACTGGTGTTCGAAAAGCTGCTGTTTGAGTTTTGCAAGTAAGTGCAAAAGAGCATTGACCTTAAATCACACGGCGGCTTTGAATTTGCTCTGTTTAAGGAAAGTGATTTGAATTTTAGTTGAAAAATGAAATATATTTGACTTTTATAAATTTTCCCAGTTTTGACATGCGTTACGCTCAGCATTTCTTCTCCTGATGAAGATCCGACTTTAATTAGGTTTACGAGTGTCCTGCTGAGCTCAGTTGTCTTGGCCACATTGCCTTTACCCTCTCAGAAGTTACAGCATGGACTACTTGGAGCTGCGTCTGTGGATCGGTCTGCACACCTGCTTTCAGTGTCTGATTCTGGTGGCGACGGATGCCAGCTACGTGATCAAGTACATTACGCGCTTCACGGAGGAGGGCTTCTCCAGCCTCATCTCCTTCATCTTCATCTCTGATGCCATCAAGAAGATGGTGGAGGCCTTCCACAACTACCCCATCAACACAAACTTCAGGCCTGACTCCATCACAGCCTACAAGTGTGAATGCCTAGCCCCAGGGCAAGGTGGGCCTCAAAGTGGAAATGTCTTGGTTACATTTCATTGGCCATTTGGTGCGGACAAAGGAATGTGATTAGTGTTGGGTTTGGTCACCTTGCTTATTTGTATTTGCTGTTGTTGCACAAATGCTCAATTCGGTCATCTCACTCACATGTCATAGAGTTTCTCTATATAGTACTGAGAATAGAGACGGTGTCTTAGCTCACATTCTCACATCTTTTTGTATTCTGTATTATTCCTTTTTTCTGAACTCAGGGGTTCTCAATTCTTCATCTTCAGTAGTCTCAGACAATCTGACTGGTTCTGCATTGGTAAGACAACTGGTTCTGCTAACAGGACAACGGTGTTCATTGAATTATTGTTTTTTTGTTGTTAGTAGAGCAGAAAGTCAAATTTATTTATATATCACTTTTTACAACATACATTGTCACAAAGTAGCTTTATAAACACATGGGTACAGATCCCTAATGAGCAAACGAGTGGCAACAGTAGCAAGGAAAAACTCACTAGGTTGGATTTAGGAAGAAACCTTAGGAGGAGTCATATCGATCTTATTTTAAATGAAAAGAACTTAGCTAATAATTAAAATATTTGAAATGTCTTATCTTTGTTTAGATCATATATTTAGATTGCATCATGTGTTTAGATTGTATATAGGCCTATATATATATAACCTCTACCATCTGCAGTACAATGATCATATATTTAGATTGCATCATATGTTTAGATTGTATATAGGCCTATATATATATAACCTCTACCATCTGCAGTACAATGATCATATATTTAGATTGCATCATGTGTTTAGATTGTATATAGGCCTATATATATATAACCTCTACCATCTGCAGTACAATGATCATATATTTAGATTGCATCATGTGTTTAGATTGTATATAGGCCTATATATATATATAACCTCTACCATCTGCAGTACAATGATCATATATTTAGATTGCATCATGTGTTTAGATTGTATATAGGCCTATATATATATATATAACCTCTACCATCTGCAGTACAATGATCATATATTTAGATTGCATCATATGTTTAGATTGTATATAGGCCTATATATATATAACCTCTACCATCTGCAGTACAATGATCATATATTTAGATTGCATCGTATGTTTAGATTGTATATAGGCCTATATATATATAACCTCTACCATCTGCAGTACAATGATCATATATTTAGATTGCATCATATGTTTAGATTGTATATAGGCCTATATATATATAACCTCTACCATCTGCAGTACAATGCCACAGGTGTGGAGTGGAGCCAGATGAACAGGAAGGACTGCTTAAAGAATGGTGGCACCTTGGCAGGCAGTTCCTGCAGCTACATCCCTGATCTGGCTCTTATGTCCCTCATCCTGTTCTTTGGGACATACTCCATGACCATTTCGCTCAAGAAATTCAGATTTAGCTCATACTTCCCCACCAAGGTCAGACTAAATTTGTTTTGTTTGATCTATAATTGCTTTTTGTACTGGGCTATTTTTAATATAATATTGACAATAATAATGATTGCTGTTCTTAAGTGTTGTTTTTTTATTAGTGTTATTGTTGCAGTGTTTATATGTATACTTTTTATTATTGTATTGTATTATTAGTGATGAATTCTTGCACTGGCATAAAAACCAGGTTGTGATATTAACCGTGGCAGCCATGAGGCTCGTCCCTTTTCCTACTTTTTATATACACATATTTTTTGTTGAGTCTCTTTTGACCCCTGTTCCCATCTTCCCATCTTCCTCCATATCCCCCTTCCCCAGTTGCGCAACCTCTTTGCGGATTTTGCCACTGTCATCTCCATACTGGTCTTCTGTGGCCTGGACCACCTCGTTTCCCTGGACACTCCCAAACTGCATGTCCCCACTGACATCAAGGTTGCCCAACTCTCCTTCTCTGTCATAATCGTGTCCTCAGAAAGAAGACATTTTCTTCATATTTATACTACCTATCTGTTTCATAATGAACTTGAAATCTAATTATTTTGCATAATCAACTGTGGACTAGCACAGCTCTCTACAACAGTGTGAGTCCTGCCTGCTGCTCTTCTGCCTCTAACATGGGGTTAAGCTGTCTCCATGTACATGTATATATATGTGTTTGTCTTTCTCATTCTTACCTGTAAATGTGTATCTTCAGAAACTCATTTGTGATTTTGAAATCTTCACATCAATCATGACATTTGTTGGTCTTGATATGTTAACTGGGCTTGAAACACCTAAGCTTATTGTGCCCTCAGAGCTTAAGGTATGCACATGGTTAGTTATTCTTATTCTATTCCATGTCCTCAAGTGTTCCTTCGTATTACAATACTTCTTCTTCTTTCGGCAATTCCCATTTAGGGGTCGCCACAGCGGATCAAACTCCTCCATCTGGCCCTGTCCTGAGTGTCCTCCACTGACACACCAGCCACTCTCATATCCTCTACCACTGCATCCATAAACCTCCTCTTAGGTCTACCTCTACTCCTCTTGCCTGAAAGTTCCATCCTCAAGACCCTCCTACCAATATACCTCTCCTCCCTCCTCTGTACATGTCCAAACCATCTCAATCTCGCTTCTAACTCTATCTCCAAAACATGCTACATGTGCTAATCCTCTAATAAACTCATTTCTGATCCTATCCTTCCTCGTCACTCCAAATGTGAATCTCAACATCTTCATCTCAGACACCTCCATCTCCCTCACCTGTCTCTTTGTCAGTGCCATTGTCTCCAGTCCATACGACATAGCAGGTCTCACTACTGTCCTATAGATCTTTCCTTTCATTCTAGCTGACACCCTTCTATCACAGATCACTTCGTATTACAATACACTAGTTTTATTTGCTGTAAAAATATAAAGACCAGATTGCTAAGTCTGTTCTGGATCTTTGGTCTCACCGGGTCTTATCTACTTTGCCCTCTCTCTGTGTCACTGTAGCCGACCCGGCCAGATCGCGGCTGGTTGATCTCGCCCTTTGGGAAGAGCCCCTGGTGGTTGTATTTGGTCAGCTTCTTGCCAGCACTTCTGCTCACAATCCTTATCTTCATGGATCAACACATCACAGCTGTCATCGTCAACCGCAAAGAGAACAAACTCAAGGTTCAGAGGAGTGAATTAAAGAATAAAAGTTTTTTCTCTTAAACATCTAATTAGAGAACAAATGTGGTATTTGTAGACAAAAAGCAACCTGAAATATTACTATTATTTTATATTTGACCTGACAAAACTAGATTTTGTTGTTCTCCTTTTTGTATCGTATCCATTTTTTTTCTTCCACATGCTGCACTTGAGCAGAAAGGGTCTGGGTACCATCTGGACCTGTTCTGGGTGGGGCTGCTCATGGCCGCCTGCTCCTTCTTTGGGCTGCCGTGGTATGTTGCAGCCACGGTCATTTCCATTGCTCACATCGACTCTCTTAAGATGGAAAGTGAGAGCACTGCCCCAGGGGAGCAGCCTCAGTTCCTCGGTGTGCGGTGAGGGCCCCTTCCAGTAATCTTAAGTAATTTATCCTGTAAAATTGGCTGTATATATATTCTTGTATTTATGTGAGAAACAATAGTTGCTCTGCCTTTCCCAGGGAGCAGAGGTTAACAGGTATCTTGGTTTTTGTACTGACTGGAGCATCCATTTTCCTCGCTCCCATACTGCAGGTGAGCCTTGGCATCAGGATACCAACACACAGAAGTGTGTGGGGTATGACACCAGTAGTTGCACTCAGACAGAAGTGTGTGGGGTATGACACTGGTAGTAGCACTCAGACAGAAGTGTGTGGGGTATGACACTGGTAGTTGCACTCAGACAGAAGTGTGTGGGGTATGACACTGGTAGTAGCACTCAGACAGAAGTGTGTGGGGTATGACACTGGTAGTTGCACTCAGACAGAAGTGTGTGGGGTATGACACTGGTAGTAGCACTCAGACAGAAGTGTGTGGGGTATGACACTGGTAGTAGCACTCAGACAGAAGTGTGTGGGGTATGACACTAGTAGTTGCACTCAGACAGAAGTGTGTGGGGTATGACACTGGTAGTAGCACTCAGACAGAAGTGTGTGGGGTATGACACTGGTAGTAGCACTCAGACAGAAGTGTGTGGGGTATGACACTAGTAGTAGCACTCAGACAGATGTGTGTGGGGTATGACACTAGTAGTAGCACTCAGACAGAAGTGTGTGGGGTATGACACTGGTAGTAGCACTCAGACATAAGTGTGTGGGGTATGACACTGGTAGTAGCACTCAGACAGATGTGTGTGGGGTATGACACTAGTAGTAGCACTCAGACAGAAGTGTGGGGTATGACACTGGTAGTAGCACTCAGACAGAAGTGTGTGGGGTATGACACTAGTAGTAGCACTCAGACAGAAGTGTGTGGGGTATGACACTGGTAGTAGCACTCAGACACAAGTGTGTGGGGTATGACACTGGTAGTAGCACTCAGACAGAAGTGTGTGGGGTATGACACTGGTAGTAGCACTCAGACACAAGTGTGTGGGGTATGACACTGGTAGTAGCACTCAGACAGAAGTGTGGGGTATGACACTGGTAGTAGCACTCAGACACAAGTGTGTGGGGTATGACACTGGTAGTAGCACTCAGACAGAAGTGTGTGGGGTATGACACTGGTAGTAGCACTCAGACAGAAGTGTGGGGTATGACACTGGTAGTAGCACTCAGACACAAGTGTGTGGGGTATGACACTGGTAGTAGCACTCAGACAGAAGTGTGTGGGGTATGACACTGGTAGTAGCACTCAGACAGAAGTGTGTGGGGTATGACACTGGTAGTAGCACTCAGACAGAAGTGTGTGGGGTATGACACTGGTAGTAGCACTCAGACAGAAGTGTGTGGGGTATGACACTGGTAGTAGCACTCAGAAGCGTTTAAGTAAATGACCACTGCGATGCTTTTTTTTTTTGCATCTGGTCCATTGCAAGATATAATCTCATAAAACCCTATTAGAGCAATACACAGCACATACTATGTCCTTGCCTGGGCTTCAAGATAATTCTTATCCATAACTGAAGGGCTCAGGATTGATTAGAATAATTTAAACAAAAACAAAACTGTGAAGGAAGCAAATGTGTCTGAAAACAATTCTCAATCCCAGCTTTGAATTCAGTGCCCAAATCTCATGCATTGATTTTTACAATTGGGAATGTCAATGATCCATAGACATTAAGCTCAACAAGCATGTAAAATAACATGTCCATTTTGTAACCCTACATACAACCCCTTTGTTGCTTCATAATGTCAATATTATTAACCAGTTTCCTGCTGTCTCCCAGTTCATCCCCATGCCAGTACTCTATGGAGTGTTCCTGTATATGGGAGTAGCCTCTCTCAGTGGCATGCAGGTACACACACACACACACACACAGGTCTCACATAAATTATTTGCTCACATGCATTTGTTCATATACGTGTTATGTCTTTTGCTCACTCATATCATGTAGTTCTGGGAGAGGGTCAAGCTGTTCCTGATGCCGGCCAAGCACCAGCCAGACTTTGTTTTCCTTCGACATGTTCCTCTGCGTCGTGTGCACCTCTTCACCATCGTACAGATCACCTGTCTGGCTGTGCTCTGGACCCTCAAGTCCACTGTGGCTGCCATTGTCTTCCCTATCATGGTAAGATTCCAGCTGTTCACCTCCATCTGGAGCTGTTAGAGCAAGGTGTTAGCAACACCAAGGTTGTGGGTATGATTCCCAGGGAGGTCATACATATTGGTCATAAATATGAGCAATTGGCAAAATGCAACGAAAGAGTTTAACTTTCAAAATCCATAACATTCTGAATCAAATTAGTGTATTTCCTCAAAGCTGGGGGGGTGGGACTGAGCTGAGCTTTGAGGGGTGTGATTTTGCATTTTCAGAGCCCTTGACCACTTAATATGTCAGGGCTCTATTCCGCTTGCAGATTCTTGGACTGATTGTGGTCAGGAAGATGCTTGACCTGGTCTTCTCACAGCATGACCTGGCCTGGTTGGATGACGTCCTCCCCGACAAAGACAAGAAGAAGAAAGAAGATGAGAGAAAGAAGAAAAAGAAAACCAAGGGCAAAGATTGTGACGATGATGAAGAGGTTGGCAGATACCTTGTCCTGAACACACGTACACGAATGCTCTCACCCTCTTTCGCAGCCTAAAAGTGTGGTTGGTGTATGTTTTGCAATTGATTATTAATATATTAATATACAATATAAGTACTATTCATTTGTAGTGTTAATATTTAAAAATGTACTATTAGATGTAGAAATAATTTATTTTTAATTTATTAATACACTAATATTTCTCCTTTCGCTCCACAGTGTTGCTGAAAAGGCTCTTGTATAACATTTACTACAGTCTGTGTGTGCCACTACGTCTGACCAGCCCACTGCTTTGTCATTTGCCCTGGGGTTTCCAAGGCTGATGTATTTACTCTGATAAGGCCTGTTTTGCTGGATTGGCTTTCCTGTTGTTCGTTGCTTGTGTTGCAGTTGCGCTGTGTGTTATTCCCTAATCTGGGGTGTGATGACTCTGTGTGGGTACTTTGTGGTGACCATGTGTGGGTACTGTGTCTCCGCCAGTCGACATGTCCCAGCAAGAGTTCTCACTTGGTGAAGATCCCCATGGAACCAGTGCACCCACCAGTGGATCCACCAGTGCACTCACCAGTGCACCCACCATCCTACCCTGACCCCACTAACACAGGTCTCCCTGCACCAAACTGTGAGGAAATTTTAAAGCTTCTTCCACTATCACCATCCCACATTACCATGTGTACCCAGTGACAACATATAACCAAGTCTGATGAACAAGTCTGATGTATACACAACATACAACCAAGTCTGATGTATATACAGCATTCGACCCAATCTGATGTATACACAGCATACAACCATGTCTGATGTACAAAACTGATGTATACACCACATACATCAAAGGCTGATGTATATACAGCATTTTTCAAACTTGTTTGGTGAGTGATGGTGCTTGAAAATGAGTTTTTGATTAGCCACCATTTGATTTCATTTCAAGCCTTTTGGAAGCAACTAAATAAGCCTGAACCAAATGTAAAATAATATAATCTGAATATGAACATAAAGTGGCCACATTGCATTATTGCTGTTGTGCCTCTAACGTTGGGCAATAACACTGAATATTGCAATTCCTCAAAAATGCATTTTTGTGATCAGTTATTTGGAAATGTATAGTGTAAACCAGGGGTGCCCACAAGTTTTCAGATTGGCTACCATGTATGTCAATCTAAATACAACCGTCAGTGCAGATGGATGATAGCCTGTCATTCATCCTCTACTTTTTAATATCATGCGATCTACCCACACTTGATCGCGATCGACGTAATGGGCACCCCTGGTCTAAAGCTACTATAGTTTCATTCTGTAGTTACTGACATATATGTCCTATCATATATGCTTCATTCTTTCTTTTCATTCATCTTTGACCTGACTTCCCATATTGTGTGTGTGTGTGTGTGTGTGTGTGTGTGTGTGTGTGTGTGTGTGTGTGTGTGTGTGTGTGTGTGTGGGTGTGTGTGTGTGTGTGTGTGTGTGTGTGGGTGTGTGTGTGTGGACACAAAGAAGAATCACTCTTATTCTCCCTGCACGTCCCCTGAGTAGGACTTGAATCATAGGTACTGATCAATTTACATCCCGTACAGTGAGCTGATGGTGCCACATGGTAACTATACAGCAGGGGTAATCAATTAAATCTTTCCGCGGTCCATTTTTGGCAGATAGCTCAGACCTTAGGTCCGGGTTCGCGGTGGCGAACGAAAGCAGTTGAGCGGGGGGGGGGGTTGAACGTAACACTCGTCTGAAAATAAATTCTCCGTTTTAAAATATAGTCTCCCGTTAAAATTTTTTGGCATTTGGGTCCGTATCCAGTTAATCAGGAATGTGATTGGGTCCGGACAGGACGGCGTTCGGGTCCGGATCCGGACCGCGGTCCGCCATTTGGTGATACCTGCTATACAGCCAAAAAATGTATGGAATTAATATCAACATTGTTTTTGTCACGCTCTGCTTCCGTAAACAATTTCACACTATAAAGTGTTACATTTATACCATTTGGCAGACACTATTATCCATAGCAAATTTATTTGTATGACAGTGTGTATGCTCAAAAGTATGACTGTATCTGTTGCTATCCCATAGTGTTGGGGTGTGATTGACATTGAGGGACAGTGCGTGTGGATTTCTGGGATTTGTAGTGTTGGTTATAGGTGCATCTCTTCCTTAGAGTGGCTGTGAGCTTCATAAGCTTCAGGTGTTTTTGTGTTTATTTTTCTGTGCTGTAATCCCTGAATGTGGAGTAACTCCATCTAAACATGAAGGGTGGCTACTCACAATCTTCCTGCATTTTTTATTATGTTTTTCTTTGGTCAGAAAGGAGGGGCATGTCACCCCGAACCGGACACTAATAGTGAGAAGAAACAGAATGTCCCTCTTTTTCATACATGCTAACCATTTTGCTTTCACTGTTTGTGTCAGCAGTATAGGGTATTCTACACACCTGCAGTTAAATTTACATTTATAGGATTTGGCAGACGCCCTTATCCAGAGCGACTTATATTTTTATCTCATTTTTATACAAGTGAGCAATTGAAGGTTCAGGGCCTTGCTCAGGGGCACCTCAGTCATGGCCTCAGGTCTGGGAATCAAACCCACGACCCTCCGGTCACAAGACCAGTTCCCTAACCACCAGGCCACGACTGCCCAGTTGAATGCTAGTTGAATGAAAAAAAAACTAGCCATAAGTTCAAAAAAGGGTATTTGTTCTTAAGAGCTAACGTGACTCAGGCTGAATTCCAATAAATAACATAAATGTTAGCACAGTATTGTGGGATCAAATAAACACTAGATTGGTGACTTTGTGGAGGTTTGTATGTAAGAAACAGAACAGTATGAGAGATTGTGGTCTGCTACTAACCACTCGGTGCTGCCAGTGTTTTGGAAGAAATATATAGGTACATTCATACAGGACAAAATAGTCCTGGGTATCTAGGGGTATCTAGGGGATAAATACAATGATATGAGTCTCAGTTTGACTACAGATTGCAAATTTACAGTGGTGTGTTAAAAGATGCAGCTACTTATTTTTTTGTTTAGCAGAAGCATTATTCTATCTCAAATTATTAGTCTCAAAGTAAATTCTGCAGACTGATTCCTTGTGATTCTGGTTCTTTCCTTCTTACATGTTCTGAGGTGAAATGACAATGAACCTTGAAACATGCACATATATTGCAGCTATTAGTTTTAAGGAATTCACTTCTTTTTCATTTACCAGTATGATTTTGTGTAAAATCATATTTGGATTCCATATTTGGAAACAAAATTGGATGCTCCAACACAGATGGATCCTTTAACCTTGTTGAGAGCTTTGTATAGGTGAAGTGGTACCTGACTGTGCTCCATTTTGCTGTATAGTGGCACACTAAATTAGTGTTAATTTTAAGTGCACCCAATAACTGAATATATCCACCATTACAAATCTACCCCAAAAAAATTGTGACCACTATATAATTTGCTTGTTACCTTTTTTGAGCACACATACTAAATGCCCAGTGCCTCAAACACCAAGTCACATGATAGCTTGACTCTTCTCTCCATTCCATTGCTGAAAATCCTAAAATGCTTCTAATTCACGAGCGTCCACATACTGCTTCATTATCAAAGCATCATATTATCTGTACCCACCATTTGCCTCAAAGAATGCAGACAATGCAGTCACAGTCAAGGCAAATAATTATATGTAGCAGTAGAAATTATATGTGTACTGCAACTGGTGCCTCTGGTGAAACCACCCAATGAACCAACCAACCAATAACAAAAGAAACTCAGGGTTTCTGGGAAATGTGAATTTCCTCTTCCAAGAGATCACGTAGATTCACTATTTCTTCATGCTACATGTTTTTGTCTGTTGCACAAACAACCTCCACTGGCCTATCACCATGTGTCTATGTGCGACATGCTTAACTGTCATTCTTCCACACACTCATCACTGCTTCACAAAGTAATCCTGTGCATCTGTGTGGGTGCAATCTCTGGTCACAGTTCTTTCTCTGGTCCAGTGTCACTCTGCATGTGAAGATCTCCTTCCTACCTTCTCCGATTCAGCCTCCACTCCTTCAGTTTTCACTCTTCATACCAGCATTCAGACGGAGCCTGAATATGAGGAGACTTTCCCAGCAATGTAACAATGGCACTGACAAGAGCAGAGGCCACACTTTAAACCAGCATATAAACTGAAACAGTAATCTATGTTATCGGTTGACAGTGCCCTTTAAACACTAGACCTACTAAATGGGCAAGACAGGTGCTTCTGGCAGACATCCAGAAGTGAATGGCGTTAAATGTAGCATTCTCTGTAAGTAAGATGTCTAATACATTTAGACACTTAAAATATTCATCTAAGCCTGATTTTGCTTGGTTTGTTTTAGTTCGTTTGTTTTTACATAATAAATACAGAAGTTAAGTATTGAAATGTTATCGCTTCTCAGTAGTCCTTCTCAGTAGTCCTTTGAATACATTTAAATGAAAGAACCTAAATGTATAGGCTACTGACTGACCTAAAATGACATTTTATGTTTAATATGCATTGTGTTTAACCGCTGTGTAATTACAAGCAAAATGTTTTCTCTAGTGGCTTAATAATACTACTGATACATGTCTATGCATGAGCATATATGTATGAATTTGAAATGAATTTGTAAAGACATGTTAATGCATGTTAAAAATAAAGACATTTAAAATATATATAAATGTGTCTGGTTCTGAATGTGCTGTGCAGAGCTACTTTAAGGTGGGGTTATGAACATTCGTACCGCTTTAGCAATGCCCTACCGTAACACACAGCATGTGAAGTATGACGTATGTGTCACGGTCACAGCTCCGGACCCTTCCCTGTGGGCGTGTCGTTATGTCGTCTGCGTGCAGTTATGTCCATGTTTGTAGTTCCATGGGTGTGGGTTGTCTGTGAGCGTGTTCGTAGTTGCACCTGTGCCTTGTCTCGAGATCACGAGGGTTTGTGTTAATCACCTATTTAATGTGCAATCGCGCAGTGTCTTGTGCTCGTCTTTGTCTAAAGTTTCATGCCAGTGTGAGTGTTGTTGTTCTGTGCTTGCACTTTCGCATTGAAGCTGCGTGTTTTGTGTTAGTAAAAGTCTGTGTTTGCACCGATTCCGTTGTCTTCGTGTCTGCTCCTCCGCACGTCACAGAAAGACGAGCCAACAAAGATGCCAGGATACACGTCGGCACGCAAGAAGGGGAAGAAGAAGACCAAGCGCCATCACGCCTCTTCCCCTGCACGTCGTCGCGACGTGCAGGTCCCAGTCGAGGGGATGCAGCAGGACCGCGTGTGCGCCAACCTGCTGCGCCAAGCCCAGGCGGCTGAGACCGAGGCGGAGGCAGAGTGCTTCCAGCTGGCCGCATGGAGGGTGTGGAGCGAGCTGCACTGCCCTCCGACCCTGGCATACTCCGAGGAGGAGAACAGCGCACCGATCCTGGTATTCCCTGAGGAGTCCAGTGATCCCATAGTGGTGGGTGTAGGCGCCTTTGCTCTCACTCCCCCCGAATATGAGTTTGGGAGCGAAGACTGCGGAGAGGAGGAGAGTCTCCCTCCCTCCGTGTGTTCGGACGAGGAGAGCGAGGGCAAAGCCAGCTGCCCTCCCCCCACGTCTGCAGCTCCCCAGACGTCAGAAGAGGAGAAGGTCGGTCCCCCGTCATCAGTGTGCTCCGCGCCACTGGTGTACTATGGGGAGGGCGAGAAGGAAACTAGCCCCACTCCGATGCCAACAGGCACCCCGAAACGGCGGAGGATGAGGTCAGTCCTCCCCCATCTGTGTACTCGGAGTCCACAGTGTATTGCGGGGAGGGGGAGAACGTCAGTCCACCTCCGTCTGTTTGCTCCGAGTCAACTGTATTTTACGGGGAGGGGGAGACCGCCAGTCCACCCCCGTCCGTTTGCTCAACCCCCTCCGGGTCTAACAGCGAGAGCGATACAGAAGACCGTGCCTTGGTTAGCTCGGAGGACACTGTGCATACGGAGAAGGGGTGTCCGCAAGGTGAGGGGGTTCCTTGTGCCCCGTCGGAGAGGAGCAGCATGAGCTGGTCACGCTACCCGGCCTCTGAAGAGCCAATGTCGCTAGGTCGGGGCGACTCCGAGGGAGAAGAGAAGATGGAGACGGCAGAGGGCGAGGTGGCGCTGTCCCCAGGAGCACGAGTGGGCGGTGGCACAGTTCGTGGCCCGATGTGGGGGTCCAGATTGCCCGCCGAGGTGCCGCATAGAGCCGCCAGTAAGCGGCGAAGGGCATGCACTCCAGTCGCTCCCAAGAAAGCGCCCGAGGCATCCCGAAAGGAGAGACCAGACGCTCGTCCCGTGGGAGCGTCGGGTAGCGCCACGGGGGCACAGAAGTCGGTCCCGAAGACCGGAGGGGTTCCGCCGCCTATCCCGCCTGCGACCCCAGGAGGAGTCGCACCACTGCTAGCGCTCTGGCAGGCAGCTCGGATGATAACATGGCTGCCTGTCCCTGTTTGTGTGTCTGTACCACTGTGTTTCCCTAATTTCCTGTTCCCTCTTGTTCCTTTCGTGTTTAATGTTCCAGTGTGTGTGTCAACGTGCCCGTGTTAAATGTATTTTCCCCTGTCTTCCCAGGGAGGGTGTTCTAGAGCTGCCCGCGGCGGTTCCCACCATCGGGGGAGATGGCTCTCGGAGGCTCGTGATCCCGGCGGTTCCGGACCTGCCCGTCGGTGTAGGTTCGGGGCTTTCCAGCTGCGCAGGACGCTCCAGGAGTAGCGAGCCCCCGGTGGCAGGCTCTGTCACGGTCACAGCTCCGGACCCTTCCCTGTGGGCGTGTCGTTATGTCGTCTGCGTGCAGTTATGTCCATGTTTGTAGTTCCGTGGGTGTGGGTTGTCTGTGAGCGTGTTCGTAGTCGCACCTGTGCCTTGTCTCGAGATCACGAGGGTCTGTGTTACTCACCTATTTAATGTGCGTTTGCGCAGTGTCTTGTGCCTGTCACATGCCAGTGTGAGTGTTGTTGTTCTGTGCTTGCACTTTCGCATTGAAGCTGCGTGTTTTGTTAGTAAAAGTCTGTGTTTGCACCAATTCCGTTGTCTTTGTGTCTGCTCCTCCGCACATCACAGTATGCAAGCAGTCATATGCATTGCGTATTAAACAAGTTAGTCACTTTTGGTGTACACTTCGGGCACTTCGGGACATACAAAAGCTAATGGCGCCACAGTTTGGTTGGTGTTTATATGTTGCAAAATGTAAATGATATACAAACAAATACTATAAGCTTTACGATTGTCTCTAGTTATTATTTATACATTTAAAAACCTGCAACCCAACACATCTACCAAACGTGGTGCATACCAAACATGGTAACTGGGGGGTTGAATCAGGTGGGTGTGTATATAATGGGCAGAGAATTGTTTTTTATTATTATTAATTATTAAAAGGTTTATTTTAATATAAGCACACACAGGTTGGCGGGCTCATCCTCCCTTGGTATTCAGCGGAGGTCCCCTCTACCCACTGCTCCCTTTCAGGCGTGCACCTTACCCTCTGAGGGCTTTGGCATGAATACGGGCCAGCGGTGTGTGGCCAGGACCTCCCTGGGTGCCGAATGGCGATGCCCCGCGCCCCTGCAGCAATAATATTACCAGCTTCAGCTGTGCCTGGAACAGGTTGCAGGAGGTCCACAAGGCAGCTTTCACACTCTTATGGGTGAGCGAGTGCCTGAAATTCTGCCGCTGGTAACTTGTCCACACCTTGGCCCACCCCGTTTACTGATATTCGGTAACCTCGTGGGTGGACATTCCCTGTTGGCAGGCTCAGGCATTGCAGGGGGCCGATAGCGGACCACAGGTCCCCGGCCACCCTGCACTCCCAGAGCACATGCCCTACAGTTTCGGATTCGCCACATCCAGGCTGTGGGCACATTGGCGATGCCGCCATGCCACGGGAGTGCATGACCGCCCGCACCGGGAAAACCTCATAGGCCGCTAGCCAACACAGATCCCTCTGGTCGTTTGGCAAATCCGGATGAGCCACGTTCACCAACACTCATTTGGCCTCCTCCCTCGTGAGTCCCAGGATGGGCGTCACCTCCTCCTGGTCCAGTATGGAGTGTACCAACATTTTTGCATTAATCAAAACTCCTAAGTCAGCCTTTTCCATGTTATATCGTTTCAGAAACCTGTTAATAAAATCATACTGAGCTGGAAGATTAAAAGCCACAGGGGTGTACAAATCCAGGGTTAAATGCCCCAGCCTCTTAATATTAGCTGCCATCCAAAAGTATGCCATAGCTGCTGTTTTGTGTGACGTTCTGTTTAGATTCATAGCATATCTAAAATGTAAAGCCACAAATTTTCTTTCTACAAACAAATAGGCATCCGGGAGGCCTTTCCCACCATTTTCTCTTATTTTCTTCACCACTTCTCTTCACAATCTCTCCCACTTAGACCCCCACAAAAAGTAAAACAAAGCTCGCTCTATTCCTAAAAGGAACCACCTTGGAGGGCTAAAAAGAGAACATGTTAGAAGAAGCAGAGGTAAAATGACAGTCTTAATGATTGGTAAATATGATTGGTAAATGATTGGTACACAATCACACAATCAGACTAAGTATAAGGTAACTAGAATGAAAATTCTGGGTGTTGATATTGTCATTGTAAAATGTCTTGTGATGAACTCCAGGTTTTCATTCTGTGTCGGAGCAATGATACTGGTACTGTAGGCTCCGACTGTAGTGTTACTCCCCAGGTGCACCTCGGAGAAGAAAGATATGTGATATGGTAAATATGTAACAGATTAATCAAAGGCCAAAGTAAACAGATAAGTCTTTAGTTGAGGTTTAAACATTGAGACAGTGTCTGAGTCCCGAATAAAGGCAGGAAGATTATTCCACAGTTGTGGAGCTTTAAAAGAACAGGCTCTTCCACCTGCTGTTATCTTTTTGATCCTAGGAACAGTTAATAACCCTGCGTCCTGCGAGCGAAGTGAACGTGCTGGATTGTAATGTTCAACAAGTTCACTAAGATAGTCTGGAGCTAAGCCATGCAGTGTTTTATATGTTAATAAAAGTATTTTACAGTTAGTACGGACTCTAATTGGCAGCCAGTGTAATGACGACAGGCCCGGCGCCACGGGGGGCTTAACTGTTTGGGCACATACCCCAGGTTAAGGGAGGAGTTAATCATATTAAGTAAGGGCCCTGCAATGGCTGGGAGTAGGTCTTTAAACAGACGGGTTGGAACTGGGTCGAATATACATGATGTAGACTTAGATGAATTAATCAGTGTTGTGAGCTCTTTTAGCGATGTAGGATTGAAGCTGTTGAATGCAATGTATGTCACTGTCGTATTTTTTCCTGTGGCTAACTTGACGCTACTTTGTCAAGCGGAAGGTTATACTAAAGGTTATAATAAAGGCGGAGCCCCTCCCCCTCTGCGTTCAGTAGGGGTGGGCGATACTCGGAATTTTGGTATCGATACGATACCGATACGATGGTCAGTATCGCCGATACCGATATCGATACTTCCAAACCGTTGGGGGGGGGGCGATAATTTTTACTTGAAATTATAATCCATTAATATAATAATTTATATTAAATTATATATATTTTTGCTGATGCTGGTCCAGCGTGTCGCGTGCCAGTGATTATGCCTCGTGCCAATGGTGGCATGCGTGCCATAGGTTGCCGACCCCTGCTGTAGACGGTCAACCAGTTTCAGCTGTGGAAAATTCAATTAAAACAGGCGAATACACCACAATTAAGCCAACTACAGGAAAGTCTGATGTATGGAAGTCATATTCCATTGTAATTAATGGAGAGGGAAATCGGCTTGTTGTGATTGATATCAGAAAGTGTTGGTGTACGTCACCTGACGGCATGTGTTTGGACTGTGGTAAGAAATGGGACAGCGCGATCCATCGCTATATTGCTGATTTAATAAATACATAAGAAAATTTCAAGTACTAAATCTAATTAATTCAATTCATATTAGGATTGCGGGCAGGGGAGACAGAAATGTGTATGTGGCGGGCGGGTGCGGGATTAAAACAAGCGATTTTTTGGCCGGTTCCAGCAGGAGCGAGACTAAAACAAGCAGGTGCGGGCGGGAGCGGGATTAAAACAAGCGATTTTTTGGCGGGAGCGGGACTAAAACAAGCAGGTGCGGGCGGGAGCGGGATTAAAACAAGCGGGAGCGGGATTAAAAAAGCAGTCCCGCGCAGACCTCTAAACTGCAGCAAAAGAATCGATATTTTCGCTGTGGTATCGATCCGATACCGATCCTCACCTTTGTATCGATACTATCGATATAAATATCAATCCGCCCACCCCTAGCGTTCAGTACACTTTTGGCTCGGAGTGTGTGAGCGAGCTGCTGCGGGGTAGTGAGGCTACCAGTTCAACAATAAACTTTGTCTCCCGTCTCTTATGTACCTAAACAAGTTAATACTTCTAAAAGGATGTCTACACAGCCTGCAGGTAGTCGGGGAGAGTCAGCGTCCCACAGAGCAAATAATGAGAGGTCCGCTGCTGCTGAATCAACAGAAGCTATTCAACTCAGTAATATTTTCGGAAGCGTAGTTACTAATACCTATACTACCAGTGATGGCTAAGTTACCTTAAAAAAGTAATCCGATTACTGATTACTGATTACTCCTTTTAAAAGTAACTTAGTTACGTTACTGATTACTTGATTTTAAAAGTAACTACTTTAGATTACAAGTTACTTTAGTAGTTACATTCAGCAGCAAAAATAATTTTTCCAATACTCACTTTATTTGTAAACGTAATACAAGCGAACTGTTCAGTCAGACAGCTATTTGTTGTGAAACGAAATACCATTACAATTTCAAGCATTTTAAAGTAGGCGACGTTAGTCAAAATTTCAGCACTTTTCAAACGTGGCACACAAAGCAACATTAAAGTTCTTCAGGTAAATGTTCCTTCCCCTGTTTTTGAGGGGTGTTTCTTTATACTACCACATATCGTTTCGGGAGGACACGCAAAAAATGACTTGTAAAACGTGCTCGCGCTTTCACAGGGTCGCGCGCAGCGTGCGGAGTCGAGCGCTACAGTCAGACGCAAAAGTAGAACTGAGCCAAGAAGAAAGCAAAAATATATATTTTTACTAGGGAAAATAAAAATAGTAACGCACAGTTATTTGGATAAGTAACTTTAATCTGATTACTGGACTGGAAATAGTAGCGCGTTATATTACTCGTTACCGAAAAAAGTGGTAAGATTAGAGTAACGCGTTACTAAGTAACACGTTACTGACATCACTGTATACTACTGGGGTTGGATTGGCGGTTAGGCTGTGATGTATTGTGACTCTGTAGTCGGATATTATCTATTTTATTATTTAAAAAGTTTAAAAATTCATCACTAGTGTGTGTAAGTGCTGTATTAGAACTAGTGTTGTTGATATTTCTTGTTGTTTTGACACGGTCACGAAGAGAAATCTAGGGTTATTTTTGTTGTTTTCTATTAGTATCGAATAGTATGAGGTTCTAGCTTTTATTAGGGCATATTTATATTTTACTACGACATCTTTCCATGCGATTCTAAACACTTCTAGTCAGGTATAGCAATTCCACCCACTCTACAATGGGGGCAAACCCCATCTTTAGCAGGACTTTTATCAGGTACTGGTGCGAGACTCGATCAAAAGCGAAAATCGAAATTTAGGACTAATAACCAATTTTGTCTGTCTCTCACAAAACAGATCAGTATCAGGCTGTCCGTGATCCTCCATCCCGGAACCGTGCAGGCTTGATCCGGGTGGATCACGTCCCCTAAAACCGTCGACATTCTAAGAGCTACAATCTTGCTGAATAACTTACAATCACAATTCAATCAATCAATCAAAGTTTATTTGTATAGCGCTTTTAACAACTCAAGTTATCGCAAAGCAGCTTTACAGGGTTTACAAGGTTAACAATACTATAGGTCCAGAACCCTAATGAGCAAGCCAAAGGTGACAGTGGCGAGGAAAAACTCCCTATGAAATGTAATTCAGAAATGTAATAGGATGCCAATTCCTAATGTCAGTCTTATCTCCTTTTTATATAAAAATAAATATATTTATATAAAAATATAAAAAGATCTGTACCCATCACGGTGCCACAGCAGAGCCACCAAGATGGTCAGAGATCCCACCCACCCAGCTCACGGACTGTTCAGTCTGCTGCCCTCTGGAAAACGTTACCGCAGTATGCGGTGCAGGACTTCGAGGCTGAGCAAGAGTTTCTTTCCGCAGGCCATCAGACTGCTAAACACCTCCCAACGAGCAGACTGTTAAACCCTTGGACGCCATCAATATACATTTAATGCTGCAAATTGTGTGCAATAGACTCATTGTTTTTTACAATTATGCACTTTACCACCTTACACATTTCAAGTTTACACATTTAAAAGTTTACAGGGTTGTTTATTTATTTTATATAACTTAGGTTAGTTATTGTTATAACGTGCAATATTATGACCTTGTGCAATATACATATATATATATATATATATATATATATATATATATATATATATATATATATATATATATATATATATATATATATTCCCTCTAAGTGCAATATGTCTGCAAAGGATTTATTTATTTTATAGCAAATCTACCTCCTATAGTATACCTCACTACTGATACATACATTTTACTGCTTATTTTGTTACTTATGTCATGTTAGTTGTATGTCTTGTGTTGCGCTTTTATATCTGCACATTCATTGTAAAGTCTGAATGACAATAAAGTTCACTTTGACTTTGAAATGAAACTGTCCTTGATCTAGGTTTGTCCAAGTTTATAAAATCATTAAAAACAGCCAGGAGGTCTTCCGCTAAAATGTCCAAAAAGGCCAAATAAAACTCCATGGGGAGCCCATCCTCTGGGCAGAAGAAGATGAAGAAGGCTGTGTTCGAAATACCCTACTACATACTACTGGCGTACTGCTTGGGCCCCAAATCAGAATGCAGTATCTAGTATGCTATTTCGAAAACGGGCAATTCCCGTTTAGGGGTCGCCACAGCGGATCAAACTCCTCCATCTGGCCCTGTCCTGAGTGTCCTCCACTGACACACCAGCCACTCTCATATCCTCTACCACTGCATCCATTAACCTCCTCTTAGTTCTACATCTCCTCCTCTTGCTTGGAAGTTCCATCCTCAAGACCCTCCTACCAATATACCTCTCCTCCCTCCTCTGTACATGTCCAAACCATCTCAATCTCGCTTCTCTAACTTTATCTACAAAACATGCTACATGTGCTGATCCTCTAATAAACTCATTTCTGATCCTGTCCTTCCTCGTCACTCCAAATGAGAATCTCAACATCTTCATCTTAGACACCTCCATCTCCCTCACCTGTCTCTGTCAGTGCCATTGTCTCCAGTCCATACGACATAGCAGGTCTTACTACTGTCCTATAGATCTTTCCTTTCATTCTAGCTGACACCCTTCTATCACAGATCACCCCAGACACTTTATGCCATCCACACCACCCTGCCTGCACTCTCTTCTTTACCTCTCTTTCACTTCCTCCATTACTCTGTACCCTCGAACCTAAGTAGGTAAACTTGTCAACCTTGACCAAATCAACTCCTTGTAACTGGACCTGTCCACCGTCTGCCCTCTCATTCACATACATGTACTCTGTTTTACTCCTGCTCACTTTCATTTCCCTGCTCTCCAAAGCATATCTCCAACTTTCCAAGCTTACCTCCACCTGCTCCTTACTCTCACTACAGATCACAATGTCATCAGCAAACATCATAGTCCAAGGGGATTCCTGCCTAACCTCGTCCGTCAGTCTGTCCATGACAATTGCGAACAGGAAGGGACTCAGGGCTGATCCCTGATGTAGTCCTACCCCCACTTTAAACCCGTCTGTCATTCCTACTGCACATCTCACTGCTGTCACACTGTTCTCATACATATCCTGCACCACCCTCACATACTTTTCTGCTACTCCTGACTTCCTCATACAATACTACAGCTCCTGTCTCGGTACTCTATCATAAGCTTTCTCTAAGTCCCCCATACTCAAATAGCGGCCCGCGGGCTATCTATTTCTGGCCGGCGAGCTGTTTTGAAAAGTGTTTTTTTTTTAGTAATCTTTTTTTTCAATCGCGCTATCCGCTCTTATTTTGAAATCGCGCACCGCGATCTCAAGACGATGCCGGGGATTGGCAGCAACAAACAGGTAGCAGACGGCCAAATGCGTTCACCCCCCCCCCCCCCCCCCCCCCGACAGTTTACGTTCACCGCCACCCCCCACCCCCCAACCGGCCCCTTCAGTGATTGAAAAAATTAAATGTGGCCTGTCATCATTTCTATTTGAGTACCCCTGCTCTAAGTCAACAAACACATAATGTAACTCCTTCTGTCCTTCCCTATACTTCTCCATTAACACTCTCAAATCAAACATAGCATCTGTGGTGCACTAAGCTGGCATGAAACCATACTGCTGCTCTCCTCTAAGCCTAGCTTCCACTACTCTTTTCCAAATTTTCAGGCTGTGACTGATCAACTTTATTCCCCTGTAATTACTACAGCTCTGAACTTCACCCCTATTTCGAAAAAAGCCATTGTTATAAATTGTTACGCAGCTCGTGGGCCGGAGGTGGGCGGTCTTGCGCGTGTATATCTGATCTACGTCAGCGCGGTTCACGTAAAGGTTTGGCAAGAAATGCTAACTTCCGGTTTATAGAACAGAGAAGACAGTGAAAGGAATAATAAACAGCAATGGGGGAAATGTTTGGTATCACGAACACATTTAGTTCTTATTCTGTGACGCAGCTAAACGAGTTGCTTGAAGATGATGAAAAGCTCAGTACGATTATTAAAGGAGCGGATGAGGTAAGCACTGCCTTACACCGCGCACTGGGCAGCCTAACAACACAGTGTTGTCTTCACTGACAACGCTATTGGAAAAGCTATTTTACTGCCTATCTCAGCTGATCATGTAGGTAGGAACGTTATTGCAGAGTCTCATAAGTCTTCGCGTTCAACCAGCTGTTTTGGAGTGTTGATTTTCACGAAAGATAAGAATAGCCAGCCAGCCAGATTGCTTTTTGAGGCTGTACAAGAGCCGTTTTCTTTGTCGTCAGTCTTTAAAGTGAACGTTGTATTTGTGTTGGCTTGATATAGTACATAGACGCCCAGTAAACGTATATGGTTATGTTTGCCTTTTATTAAAATGTTATGGCTATTGAGTAAACATTAGGCTTAAGACCGACTTCTGTTGCCAGTTTTGCCATTATAATCATGTGCGTGATAACAAAGCGTATGCGAAATGCTTGTGGAATAGGTGCTACCGTTTAAGTGGTGTACATTTCTGAGACCCTTGTAAGTAAATTTGCACAAGCGTGGAGGCGAACAGTTGTTTAGTACAGGTAAACGAGCCTTTGTCATAAAGGTTTCATTCCTCATTCCATTTCAGTTCTCTAAATGAACACTTGAATCGGTAGACTTTGGAGCATTCCGAAGTCATAAAGAATTTCGTAACGTATTTTAAGTTCCTCGATATAAAAGTTTAATTCGTTTTTATTTAGTAAGAAAAGCACCTTTCTCAAAATGACTTTGTAGAGTGTTTTATCAAAATGTACAGAAATCACATACACTCCAAACACAGTTGTAGATACACTTGCAGTTTAAAAACAAAACAAAAACGAGATGCAGCAAATATGAGTACGACTATCAGCAACATAAGGGAGAAAGATAATATTGTGGGGGAAATTGTTTTGAATTGTGTTTTGAATAAGTAAATAATATATCCGTGGAAGATAATTCTAAGGTGTGGATCCAGTAAAGCACAAATTGTTCGTGCACTTGGTCCTAATGAACCACTGGCCTGATTCACATATTCCTTGTGATCCAGCTCCCAGTCACTGGATCAGGAATAAGGTAGGTAGCTTTAAACTGTGCAGGAGTGTCACCGCCTATCAGATCTACAGCTTTGCAAGGTTTAGTTCTGGTAAACCTGTTAAATTATATAAATTAATCTTCCTGATATCAGTCAACTGTTGTTGAACTAGAGCAAGTGTGTAAACCAAACCAAGGGTGCCCAATCTTGGTCCTAGAGATGTTTCAGTCTAATCATAATGTAGCACAACTAATCCAGTTAATCCAGTTCTTCAGTAATATTAGAGCCACAAGGGTTGTAAATAAACCTCTCTAGAACAGTACATCTCTAGGACCAATCTTTGGGAATCCCTAGGCTTGGTTATGGATTCTACTGCATTTTTTAATCTAAATCTTAAAAAAAAAACATAATGCACAGTGCATTGACTTTTTAAACTGTGATGTGTTGTAGTACATTAGCTTGATAATGGCTATAGGCTTTCCTGATTGCTATTCTATTTCAATCTTTAGATGCTGGAGGTGCAGCAGACAAAGGAGATGACCCTTGCTAGTAACCGCAGCCTAGCAGAGCAGAACATCACCCTGCAGCCTGTCCTGGACCAACAGAAGATGCATCTAACCAAGTGCTACTGCTGTTTACAGGAGCTCTACGAGGCCTACCAGCTCCGCAAGTCCACTCTAGGTGAGCTCATTTCACTCTGGATCTACTTGAACCCAAACTATATTACAGTTAGGAACTGATTTGTTCCATGCCTCAAAATGTAATATAATCATACCAAAATGCAGGTTTGACTGTCATCTGCAGATTTTGATTTTCGTGTTTTGTTTTAAACATTGCTCATGAAATCAGACCAAGCTTGGACAAAGCATTTGATGTAGCCCACTTAATTAACGTCTTGTGTGTTGTTTGAACAAAATTAACTGTATAGTTTTAACCTCAATTACTCACCTTGTTTGTATTGTTGCACAAGTGTAGTCCAGAGCCAACGTCCGCATGCCAGGACTTCAGGTGTGCATGAGCATGAAATATTTTGAAAATGTTACAGCTTTCTGTTGGCTAAGGACTTCCATTTTTTATTATAAAAGACTACAGTTCAGGGAAAAGTTCACTGGACACACTGTTGGCCTTACTGCAAGCTGAAGGAGCAAAGATTGAAGAGGAAACTGAGGTAATGTCAGCTGGAATCAGTGCTGAAAGATAATTGAAACATTTATGAAATACTTGTAATGTAACTTGCCATTGCAATAACTGGCCTCAAATTGTCCTATGGTTGTTTTAGAACATGGCAGATTCTTTCCTTGATGGAGATTTGTCGGTGGATTCCTTCATTGAAGCGTACCAGAACAAGAGGATGCTGGCTCATTTGCGGCGTGTGAAGATTGACAAGCTGCAGGAGATGGTGCTCAAACACTTCCAGATGCAGCAAGCTTCTACTAATAAGCCTCTGCAACCTCATAATGCCAACTCCCCAGTGCCCTTCCACAACCAGGCCAACGGCTCCCCAGTTCCTGCGAGACCACCACCAACCTATCCAGCAGGTCAACAACCAGGCTTGCCATACCCAGCAGCTCTCTACCCTTCTGTCCCTATTCCCTCTATGGTGCCATTAGTGTCAAGCCCACTTCTACAACAGCATTCACCAGCGCTCTACCAGACACCCAGCGCTCTACCCCCAAGGACGGGCTTTATCGTGCAGTGATGTTCTTTATGTGTTCTCTCTTTTCCTTTGATGGAAAAGTATAAACTGGGCGTTTTCTAAAAGCACTTTGATCATACAGCTTTGGGTATCTTACCCTTAGTGATGAGAGATGGTTTACTATGAACCATTCTTGCTTATTTACTGACATCTGCAGTTGGTATGTTTTTCAGGGGTAAATTGCAGTAAATTAATTTTGTCAACATATTCCTAAAATGAGCCTGTCGGGTAAAATGTAATTTTATATAATTCTCTTATGAAAATTGCTCCAAACTAAAATGTAGACAGACGGATAAAAACAAACAAAAAACCCCCACCAAAATCAAAACACTGCAGATACATATTTTTTTGCGATACTAACCAGCTAAAACTTGATGGCACTTATGGTGATGGAAATCACATGTAAAGTATGACCGTATAATTGTCAGAGAACATGTATGATGCAATGTTGAAAGTGTTGAAAAATGTGTTACTGGATCATATTCAAATTGAAGAGTTGAGAATACCTTTTTTGTGTGCAAGGAAACGGATTAGGTTTCAGTTAAACATTTTGGATTATTGGGTGGAACTGACCAGCAACCAAAGACATTTCCTTTTACTCATTGTTACTCCACAAATTTTTAATGTAATATAGTGATCTAAACACCCTGAAATCTCGACTTATTACAATATTGATCCAATTGGTTATCTGATCTGTCTTAAATATAAACTTGAAATGTTTCATATTTTAATCATTAACCAAGCCGGGTAGTTGTGCTATTTATTTTTGAAAATTGATGCCTATGAAACTGTTCTTGCTAAACCTTAAGAATTACATGACCTGTAATCTTGTACAATGACATTTCTGCTATGCAGACCTTTTGAACTTTTCCATTGATTTTCCATTCAAGCCAGATAGAACACAAGGTGCATGTACAAGCAATGAAGTCATGACAAAAGCTGTTCCATTCAATGTTTAATGTACCATATACCAGAGAAGATACAGGCAGGTCTTTTATCAAAATATTTACAGAAACTACTAGTATAGAAATCAACTACCATCATGTTGGGATGTGAAACTTCCATAGCTTTGCTTAATAAGAATTAATATGGATGAGTGAAGCCCTGTTAGATTCAAAGAACAGCCATAACTCAAGTGTGCCTTGCAGTTAAGTCGTCTTTCCCCCCCACCATTGTTACCTATAGAACTTGAGATCTGTCTCAATACACTAATGGTGAGAATCATCCTAGTATAATGCATGCTATTAGTCCATGTGAAAAGTATGTTGTAAATTTTAAGGTAACTTTTTTTTTTTTTTTTTTTTAGAAAAATAAAAATTTTTCAGCATTGTGTTGGCACTAATCCCCACAAGATGACTGTTGCCCTCTAGTGGATAAATGAAATTCCTATTCAGGACATTTTAGTTCATGGTTCTAATTGTTGTTCTTTTACAAAAAAAAATAAAATTAACAGCTAGATCAGACTAGACTAAATTCACTTACACAGCCATCCACACATGCCAAAAACCTCAATATTATGTTTAATGAAACAGGCTTATTAAAATATGCATTAGGAAAAAAGACCTTCTACTAATGTAATTGTTTATTTTCAAATTCACATTAAGAAGCAGAGAAAGCAATGAACATTTTTTATTAATAAAGATTGAACACCTAAACAAACTTAACATTTCCATGTCAACTTCTACTCCTCTCCTTCCTCTGCCTCTCCTTCAACTGAGTCGACACCCACCTCCTCATAATCTTTCTCCAGAGCAGCCAAATCTTCACGTGCCTCAGAAAACTCTCCTTCCTCCATCCCCTCTCCCACATACCAATGCACAAAAGCTCTCTTTGCATACATCAGATCAAACTTGTGATCGAGGCGGGCCCAGGCCTCAGCGATAGCAGTGGTGTTGCTCAGCATGCAGACCGCCCTCTGGACTTTGGCAAGGTCGCCCCCAGGAACCACAGTTGGTGGCTGGTAATTGATCCTGGTAACGTCAGCAGTGTTTGTTAACAATTCTATGCAACTTTCAGAAATAAACACAATGACAGCCTCCTCATTCAAAAATAGAAACACATCTGTTATCAAATATTTTGTAATTGGCAATGACAGCTTCACTAGTGAACCACCTAAAACTAATTTACATTGAAGCCTGTGGGGCACCAATCAACAAACTGAATAGTCATCTTGGTCTTGATGGTCACGATGGCAGCATTGACGTCTTTAGGAACAACATCACCACGGTACAGCATGCAACAGGCTATATACTTTCCATGACGAGGGTCACGCTTGACCATCTGATTGGCAGGCTCAAAGCAAGCGTTGGTAATTTCCCCAACAGAGCTGCTCATGGTACGCTTTCTCCGCAGAGATGAATGGCGCATATGTGACAAGTGGGAAGTGGATTTGTGGATAAGTGTAGCGGATACATATGTTAGTTTATGGATGTGTAAAGGTTAGCGGAGGGGAGGTGTAAATGGACACAAATTAAATATTATATCGCGATCGATCGCCATGTATAAGCGCCTCCGCCGAGCAGAGCGTTGAGCAGCGATTTCGATTGGAGGATCGTGCTCTATTTTTTATTATGAATTTTTTGCTGATGCTGGTCCAGCGTGTCGCGTGCCACTGATTATGCCTCGGCGTGCCAACGGTGGCCCGTGTGCCATAGGTTGCCGACCCCTGCTGTAGAGCCTTTGAATATTAAAACCATTGTCGAAATTAAGCTCAGATGTGACCAGCAATGGAGCGCAAGTAAAAGAAGGACGCAATCACACAGTTTCATTGAAAATGTAGGAGTTCATGAATAAAGTGCACCAACGCAAAACCCGTAATTAGAATTCTCTGATTCCTAAATAAATTGATTTATATGCTCTGCCTAAATAAGTATTAATTTGACTCTACCAGCCTATACCTTGAGCCATTCTTAATTTCCACTTCTGGACACTGAATGACACATAATGCACAGACAGGTATGAATATGAGGTCACAAAAGCACATATGAACATGGTTACATTTGGTAAGTGACACAACTTAATACATGTATATGTATATGCCTACTATAGCACATTACATGTTGATACTCGGATAGATATATAAATCTTAATTAGATATTACACTGGACTACAAGTGTATTGATAGATCTCCAATAATGTAGCACATGGAGAATATGTAGGTCTCTATGACCTTAACACACAGAACTTAATGAGCATGCATATTTAAACAGCAGAACACACAAGAATATGTATATGCATGCATGCTTTCACAATACAATTCAAAGCTACAAAGATAGGTGTATCTAACTACTGAAATTATAGTAATACATGGATATGCATCAATGTGGTGTGATTATATAACCACAGAGATTCTGATAACATTACTTAATGCTGAATACATGAAAGATCACGATTAGTTTCTTTATATTAACCACAGATCACATCATGTCCAATTCAGAGATACTTTGTCCTGGTGCCTGAAGGCTGGGAAGCTGGATATTGGTTCCATGCATACTTGTCATTTCCTTGGGTGAAAGATAGTCATGTTTGGTGTCTCTAGACTGCATCCGCCGAGCTGGTTCCTGTAGGCTGAATTCCAATTCCGTGTACAGTTCAGATTTGGAGTTACAAGGATTTCTGAGATATTGCACCTTTAGTTCTGGATCTTAACACAAGAATTCAAGGTGTTATAAAATGGGGTCAAACCTTGGGGAATCAGATAGGCCTTTGATTTAGGTTTATAAGTGTAGAGCTCTGTGCCCTCCTGAGAAGGGTTGATGCTGGCCAGAGCACGTTAAGAGTCTTTGTTTTACTCTCAGACGATCAGATAAGTTAAGTCTTCCTAAGCTTTTTGGAGAGGAGAGCCATTAGGAGTAGGGATTCCTTGGTGATTGTTACCGAGCGAAGGACCAGTGTTTATGTTTACATACACTTAAAGAGCTGTGGATGGGTTAGTCTCTTGCTTTCCAAGGTGAATGTAATCCACTTTGTGATTTTGCAATGTCTTTAGCTGTCTCCGCTACATAAGGGACTAGGTTGGTCTGGAACTCCGTCAAGTCGACATTGAGGGCGCCATCAAAGTGGAGTGAGGCCGTGATGGAAGAGACGATCTGACCGATGAGCCTGTTGAGGTTGGTGTATGTGGGCCGATCAATGTCCAGGTTATGGCGGCAGATGTCATATATGGCCTCATTGTCCACCATAAAAGCGCAGTCGGAGTGCTCAAGTGTGGTGTGAGTGGTCAGGATGGAGTTGTAGGGCTCTACTACTGCTGTGGAAACCTAAAAGATGAAGATCTTTAAACTGTCATCATATTTGCAGAAGGACTTGCATTTTAAGGTGAAATACCACAAATGTCAAACAATGTTGCTTCCAATGTAAATGCAAAACTACATTTAAAGAAACGTAAAATATTATTTATATATATATTTTTTCTTCACAAATATATATATGCAGGTTGCCTGATGTCAGGGGGGGCGAAAGGGGGCGTCGCCCCCTCAGGCGAGGTGTCCCGCCCCCTCAATGTAAATAATAAGACCCATTTATTTTACAGCAATTGCTACATGGCGCCCCCTCAACAATCGTTACACGCCACCCCCCGCTCAACAATTTACGTTCGACACCCCCCCGCTCTACAACTTACGTTCGCCACCCCGAAATTTTCTGACGCCCCCCCACTGTATATGTTCTGGCGCTGGCCCTGCCTGATATGAATGCGGCCTGATACCTGAGGTGCAGGGTAAATAGCAAATTTAAGTTTGGATTTCTTGCCGTAGTCTACCGACAGTCTCTCAAGAGGGAGGCGAAGCCTGAGCCCGTACCACCCCCAAAGCTGTGGAATATGAGGAAGCCCTGGAGCCCGGTGCACTGATCACACTAACAGTGTTCAATGGAGGATACAGGGAGAAGGTGCAGAATACAATTTTAAACTCACACTTTGGAGGACACAAAATGTCTTCTAGAATGTCATGAGTGAAGAAATGAACCATACCAGTTTACGAACGTGATCAAGTACCAGGTCAACTATTTCTTTACCAATGGTGTAGTTGCCTCTCGCATAATTGTTGGCAGCATCCTCCTTCCCAGTGATGAGCTGCTGAGGGTGAAACAGCTGCCTGTAAATACCTGTGCGAACTTCATCTTTAAATGGACAAAAAAGCAAAGCCATGCTTTTACATTATCATATACATACTGTACATATAAACACACACACACTCTTCATTCAGAAGCACTTTACTTGCACAGCTGATAAAGGACCTCTGTCACACACACGCGCGCGCATAAAGTGAGTCTATCTGGTCCCATCAGATATCGCTTTGGAAAAGTGCATGACGACCAATAATTCAACATAAATAATATGCATACATATTCATGTTCTTAATACTTATTCTTCAAAAGTAATATTGTTGCGACTTTACTACATATTACAGCATATGGACGGTACATCACCACTGACTCCCATTGTGAATTTTTGAAGCCACCCAGATAGCAGTCATGGGTCTTGGATGAGCCTGCGCACTAGACTGTAGGTGGGACTATCTCTGCCTCAATTTGTTAGGATACGCCCACCACTATGCACGGAGTCACATGAACTTAACCAGAGGGTCTGCTAGAACTAAGCTAGCTAACAACTGCTGAACAAAGATAGACTGAATCCGAAATGCCATACTTAAGCAGTAGGCACTAGATTTCAGTGCAGTACATTCTGCTCAACTGTTAAAGCAGTGCATTCCTTCAGTAGGTGACTGGGCAGTTTTCATAACCTCAGACATACTACGTCCGCTATTTTACCCATGTCATATATGGCATATGATGTACTACTACCATAGTTAAATACCGCTATTCATTAAAAGTGCTATTCCATATTTTTTCTGTTTTATATTTTTACGACATTTAGCCTACCTCATTTGGTCATGGGTTTAGAATCAGCATCAAGACGTCGTCGAGAAGTATCAGTTACAATAATTAACTTCAATTTAGCCTTAATAATACCAAAACTAGTTATATTTATATTTGCATAATTTGGCATTTCACTAGTATTGATGACGAGGTGAGGTGAATCCACTTTTGTAAGTCGCTCTGGATAAGAGCGTCTGCTAAATGCCGTAAATGTAAATGTAAATCCATCCAACTTTGTTATATCACCATGACACTTAGGCAATCAAGATTTAAAATAAACTAAAACAGAATGAACATAAAATAATTAGACCTACAAACCACTTCTAAACCAAATAAACTTTAAATCACAAGGAAAAACTCCCTAAGGGCATGAGGAAGAAACCTTGAAAGAAAACAAGACTCAGGGGGGGAACCCATCCTCCTCTGGCCGACGATTAAGTGTCTATAGTTAAAGTAAGTGTTTCAGATATCATTACCATCATAGTTTTTATCTTTATTTTGTGGTTGTACAGGGTGTCCACGGGGTCTTAAAAACTATTAAAAGTTGATAAATCAATTTTGGATTTTTGGATAATTAAAAAGTATTAAAAAACCTTAATCGCTATTTTGGGGGTACTGAATTTTCATTGATATTTTAACTTTGGCAAAACAACAAAAAATATGCATGAATATTTATTTTCCTCCCCGCAACTATTAAAAATAACATGACGCCGTCACCTGTAAAGCATCTAGAGACAACCAAAATCACAAATGGCACTATAGGATTATTAATGGCCCAACTGATCAAGTCCAATAACTGATGCGCGGAGCTCAGACAAAGAGGCTGGTGTTGATGCTCCAAAGGTGTTTGTTTATTGTGAAATAACGAACATACCACACATGCGGCTACAGATGCTACATTTATACATAAACATCACATAACCACCGTCCCAGCATTAACGAGATAATGTATATCGATCTAGACATAAAGAAAAACTCAAGAGTTGAAGCAAACTAAAGAGTGATTAGAATGCAAAACAAACGCATTGAGGCACATGTCATAAATACGGTGTTTACTGTTATTTATTATTCACCAGTTTAAGTTGTCCTAGGTGATGAATAGCTAAGAGTTAGGCTACTTGTTTCTTGTCATGACCAAAGTTATATTTTAGTATATCTAGCTCTGGTTGAATTTATTCTTTTGACCTTTGTTACTGTATCAGAGTTCTGTTGTATGGTTGTGTTTTAAAGATTAAACTGCAAATTACATTAATTTTGTAAATTAAAGATCTGTTGCTGATTGCAACTTAAGCCTGGTTCACACTACACGACTTTTCAGTCGTCAGGTTTTTGTGCCGTTCGCACTACACGACTGGTTGTGCTGTAATCGCAAGTCTTTCAGTTGTTGTGGCTTTCACACTACATGACTGATCGGCGACGCGGGCTCACGAATTACACAACTGGGGAATCGCCGACTCATCTGGCTGCCGTCCAAAAACGCGAGAACACGAAACGAAACTCTCGCGAGAACCAGCAACACCACGTAGAAGAAAAAAAAACAATGTACATGTACTCCACATTTTCGTTATTATTATTTTTTTTTACCGTTTAAACACTCCATAGTCCCAAGTGAACATAAATATAATCAATCGCACTATTTCTCCAGTGCTGTCACAATAACTTAAACCAGCCCCGGTTCTGGACTGCCTTGCTTGGGGGGGCAGTAAAACATAATGAGGGGGCATGTTGATAGTCATGTTTATGAAGCCAGAAATATATTCAAGGCTTGATTTGTGCATGAATGATGACTATTGATACTGGCTTAAAGTGATGTATTAGGTAAAGAAATAAAAACGCAAATTTTCGAACTTAAAACTTAAAACACAATGATTAAAAAATACATGTTGATTATGTAAATGGAGAACAAAGATTATAGAATTGTATTTCATTTCAATACTGCCATTACTAATAGAACAACTCTATTTCTTGAAAGGCTGACAAATGTACCTATACACAGACTGAGAATATTCAAACATGGAAATAGGAATGAGTGAGAATATTTATATTACTGGGAAATTAAAATATAAAGAAAACAAAAGAATACAAATTCTGTTATAAAAGGGAGTATTCGTCACATTTCTATTTTGAAAAAGAAAATAATATGAAAGTACATAAAATAAGAAATCTATCTACTGCACTTTAATGGTAAAAAATCTGGTAAAGTATTGAAGTTTTTATTGATGTTATGAAACGTACTGGTACAATGCGGTATTTATGCACAGTATAACAATACTGGCTGTGATGGCGAGGAATCGTTTAAACCAGGGATGTCAAAGTCAAAAACACAGAGGGCCAAAAAAACAAATTTGCTACAAGCCGAGGGCCGGACTGGTTCAATGTTTATTAAAACATATTGAAATGATTGCACATAGCCTATTGAACCAAGACCTAACACAGTGTATATTATTTAATGTTTAAATGAATAAAGCACTATTTTCTTATGGATCTGTCAGTAATTTCAAGTGAAAACATTTTTCAACAGGCAAACAGATAAAAGCAAACTTCCTTCAAAGAAAAATCACATGAAGACACACAGAAGACACACAGGTTTACCTTTTACCTCCGTGAACATGTACTCTGCCTCCCACCTGGCTTGAAACCCATTCTCAGTGTCCACCTTACGTTTAGTCATTTTTGAGAAGGGGGATAGCTGAACGTTGATGTCTGCTCTGACTGCTGATTTAGGTTTATACTTTCGCGAGTGACCATAGTGCGCAACTCCGAATTTTAATGTTGCTTTGTGTTGCAGGTTTGAAAAGTGCTGCAATTTAGGCTAAAGTACTTGAAAATGTTTTAAATTGTAACTACTTCGTTTCACAACAAATATCTGTCTGACTGAACAGTTCTCTTGTATTACGTTAACAAATACGAGCCTCTTTCCAGGACAAAACATGAGAGAACATGAAGACGTTAAGATTGGGGAAAATAAACAACCATTAAATAATGTGAATAAAAAGCGAATTATTTCGAATCATTTCGAGTATATGTATAAATATTTAACATATTTAAGTTTAACGTGCTGGAAAATATTGAAATGGACCTTTAAAGTGACGTACAAGTGCTTGAATTCCACCTTATAAAGGTGTATGAACCCTGCAAACATGACTTTGTTCATTGCGCTGGCAGAGCCACTGCGATTACGTCATTTTCGCCGCGCGGACCCTCGCGACGCTTCGCGCTGCAGTGACTTCGCGGGCTACCGTTGCATTGTGGGGAATGTAGTGTTTGTGCGTACAAAACACCATCGGGCGGCTGTGGCCTGCTGGCCGGTTCTAATAGTAATTCAATATCATCCAGGGGGCCATAGATAATCAATTCACGGGCCGGATCTGGCTCGCGGGCCTTGACTTTGACATATGTGGTTTAAACCATGAGCCGCGACGGCTTGCACGGGGGAAAGAGCAGCCTCGCGCGCTGTCGTGCACCTCTCGAATGTCATGTTTGCCGGGTTCATACACCTATACAAGGTGGAATTAAAGCACTTGTACCTCACTTTAAAGGTCCAGTTCAATATTTCTCAGCACGTTAAACTTAATTAAGTTATTTATACATATACTCAAAATAATTCGCTTTTTTAATCACACTTTCAAAACGCCCAATCTTAACGTCTTCACGTTCTCTCATGTTTCGTCCTGGAATTACAAGAGGCTCGTATTTGTTAACCTAAGACAAGAGAACTGTTCATTCAGACAGATATTTGTTGTGAAACGAAGTAGTTACAATTTCAACATTTTCAAGTACTTTAGCCTAAATTCCAGCACTTTTCAAATCTGAAAAAGCAACATTAAAATTCGTCAGGTAAATGTTCATTCCCCTGTTTTTTATTACCACATATCGTTTCGGACAACACTGCGCGGCAAGTATTTAAACGCTTCCGCCGTTCGCGCAGGTTTAGGAGAACCAAGTTAGCCTAACCGCTAACGGCTAATAAAATAATTTAAACAACACCTATGTAAGAGGTGAGTAACATTAACGAAAAACCACAGTTAAGCAAATATTACCATGTGGAAGTCAGTTTAAACTCAGAAGAGTGTTTACCAGTATACCTGTCTTTCACTCACACTAACAGAACATATACTGCCGAACTGAACCATTTGGGGCGGTCTGCCGATTTTTATATGACTCACAGAGCCAATCAGGAATAAGCAAGGAAATATCTTCACGCTGTAAAGCAAAATGCATTTTTGTGATTGGTTCAGAGATAATTTAAAAAAAGCCGTTGCTTGCATTGTGCTTGGGGGGGCAAAGACACAATTTGGGGGGGGCAATTCCCCCCTCTGCCCCCCCCTAGCGCCGGCCCTGACTTAAACACAGTGTTGTAGTAAAGTTGTAAGAAAGGTGAGGATTTTGTGTGTTTGCTGGGTTACTGTTTTGAAAGTATTCTTGAAAGTTTTTTACATTCTTCAGAGATATCTTCAGCGGTGCCGCGGTTCTCTCTCCGCGTTCCCATTGGCTGTAGCTAGACGCTGCTGCCGACTCTCAGTCGCCGACTGGGCTAGATATTAAACATGCTAGATATCTGCCGGTCGTCTGCGACGAGTCGGCGACCAGTTCATAAACAGCCCACTCGCTACCTTCTGCCATTTTTTTCTCTGCTCCGAACGCCTCTGCTGCTCCAGTTGAATGATGGGATAGGACAGTGTGCCGCAATCGCATATTTCAAAATGGCACCCGATTCAGCAAGCCATCCGGGTACTTTTTGCTTACTGTTTAATGCCTACTGTGTATTCAGACATACTATCCTTTATCTTGTAGCCTACTGCTTTGACATACTGAATAGGAGGAAAGTATGGCATTTCAGACGGAGCCATAGTCTCACTTAAAAATATATATATACGTGAAAGAAGCTATTAGCTTGGTTGGTCCTACTGTCAGCCATGTCCTATTATCTGCCGTGTCCCATTATCCATGTACTGCATATTTTCTGTGTGTCTTATTATAGGGCTTGAAAAGCCCTATATTGCTATTCCTCATACTTCTTCTTATTATTGTTCTTATCCAAATTTCTGCAATTATTGCGGCCCGAACCGCCTAACGTACTGACTCCTACTACGAAGGTCTCGGCTCTGACACGTGTGCTATCCATTTTTGGAGTCGATTAGAGGTATAGATTTTAATAGAATTGAGTTTAAAAAATTTTAAAAGCTCTATTAAAATGAATGGTGGAATGTTCAGAATTTCAAATCTTAACTGCCAACAATTAGGGCGTACTCACACTAGGCTCTGTGATCCGGGCCCGGGCACGGTTGCCTGCCGAAGCACGGTTCGTTTGGCTAGTGTGAGCGCTCCAACCGTGCCCGGATCAGTTAACCGTGCTCGGGCCCGCTTTGAAGAGGTGGGCCAGGGCACGATTCATGTGGACTCGGGCACGGTTCGCTTCTAGTGTGAGCGCTATCCGTGCCCGGGCCCGCTTGGTGCCTCGTCTGATTGGTTCATTTCGCTGGAACTCAAACATGACATCAGTGATGCGACGCTCACGTTAAACAGTCATAGCGGCAAAGCGATTAGCAGACAATCGTTGTGTTAAATTATCGATAAATCTGTGCTTGCACCGTGTTTCTGCACTCCCAAAACGACTCCAAAAATACAATAAAAAGAGAATCGTGAACTCTATAGTGTTGTGCGAGCGCGCTTTTTTCCAAATAAAGCGGCGTTGTGATGACGTAAGCGTGCTCGGGCCGGGTTGCTGAAGCGAGTGTGAGTGCAGGCCAGAGGGGGAGTGGGGAGGGGGGATAACCGGGCCCCAGCACGGAACCAGCAAACCGTGCCTAGTGTGAGTACGCTCTTAGAGTGTGTGCTGGCATGAAAAATGATCAAAACTCTCCTGGATAAACTGCTGTAAAATCCTTACACCTTCACCTAGAAGCTCCATATATATAAATTTGAAGGAAACTTATCCTTTCTGGCACGCCAAAAAATCTAATCATTTGATCAATTAGTTTTAGAGTTATGAGCATTTGTTTGGCACTAGACACAGAAAATTGGCCCATTGGCCCCATATCAGAATCAGAATGAGCTTTGTTGAGATCTTTGTGTGTTTTTAACTTGTCATAAATCAGTCATTTTTGGGTCAAACCACATAAAAATACATCAAAATCATCAGCAATGGGTCCTCTCTCACACAATCTCTTCGTTGAAGCGATAGGTTAAATGATTCCTGAACTACAACAGTTTGTTCGGATGGTGCAAATCACATTAAAACAAGGCTTTTCCACTCAGTGAGAGTGTCAGTTATTTTTTTAATGTCTCTCTCCCCCTCCCCCACACACGCACGCGCACACGCATGCATCTCTCTCATAGCCACTCCACACAGACACACACATACATACATCTCTCATACCCAGATGGAGCAGAGGGGGCAGATGGAGGAGAGGGGCAGATGGGGCAGATGGAGCAGAGGGGCAGAAGAGGGAGAGGGGCAAATGGGGCAGATGGAGCAGAGGGGCTGATGGGGCAGATGGAGCAGAGGGGCAGATGGGGCAGAGGGAATAGAGGGGGCAGATGGAGGAGAGGGGCAGATGGAGTAGAGATGGCAGATGGAGCAGAGAGGCTGATGGGGCTGATGGAGCAGAGGGGCTGATGGGGCAGATGGAGCAGAGGGGCAGATGGAGCACATGGGGCAGAGGGGCAGATGGAGCAGAGGGGCAGAAGAGGGAGAGGGGCAAATGGGGCAGATAGAGCAGAGGGGCAAATGGGGCAGATAGTGTAGAGGGGCAAATGGGGCAGATGGAGCAGAGGGGCTGATGGAGCAGAGGGGCTAGGGTACACCTTTTCAAGCCCTATAGTATTTCCTTCAGGAAATGCAAGTCTAGTTGTCAATACCATTGCGAATTTTCAAACATTTTTAAGATAGGGTTTTAGAATGTGGTGGCCGATATTTAGGACATCCATGTTTCCTCACGATAATAGCAGCAAAGTAACCAAAATATTACGGAAAGAATTTTTCATTAAGTCAAATGAGTCTTGGGCATTAATATACACATATCACATATGTGTAGTAAAATAGAAGAATATTTTTTTAGTTAACTTAAAATGTTGGCCAATAATTGAGCTACTACAGAGTCAAATATAAAAAGATATAAGAGTTTAAAACGCCAAGAATATTTTGTTTGATTAAGTCCAAATTTGAAGGTCTTCAACTTCATTCAATCCAATTTGCTAAACTAGCTAGCTAGCATAGTTTGCTAACGTGAGGGGATTTAGTTAGCTAGCTAGTCAGTCAAATATCAAACTGAGCCACTTACCGAAAGACATTGAATCTAAAGGTCTGTTAAAACAACGTTTATTGTAATGAAAAGGTAGAGATAGTAACGGAAGGGGATTTGACAGCCCAAAAAACTTGATGTGTAACATAAATTCAGTTTGTCGTCAGTCATTGGAATGAGCGAGGTTAAAAGTTATACTGCAGCCAGCCACTAGCGGGCAGCTGATAAATGAAGAATACACTTTCCACCCGTTGTTGTCGTCAAGTCCACTAAAGTCAAATATAAAAAGATATAAAAGAGTTTAAAACGCCAAGAATATTTAGTTTGATTAAGTCCAAATTTGAAGTTTTTCAACTTCATTCAATCCAATTTGCTAAACTAGCTATCTAGCATAGTTTGCTAATGTGAGGGGATTTAGTTAGCTAGCTAGTCAGTCAAATATCAAACTGTGCCACTTACCGAAAGACCTTGAATCTAAAGGTTTGTTAAAACAACTTTTATTGTAATGAAAAGCAATGGTAGAGATAGTAACGGAAGGGGATTTGACAGCCCAAAAAACTTTGATGTGTAACATAAATTCAGTTTGTCGTCAGTCATTCACTTACATGGAATGAGCGGGGTTAAAAGTTATCCTGGTGCCTCTAGCGGGCAGCTGATAAATGGAGAATACACAGGGCTCTCAAGTTTTGGATTCATGCCAGAGTGTGAGAGTTGTTGACGGGGGGGGGGGGGGGGGGGGTGGCGAACGTTAATTGTTGAGCGGGGGGGGGGGGGGGGGCTTGTATACGTTGACGCAATAATACACGAGAGGGAGTGCTATAACGGGTAATATCGGCACTGCTGTGCTGCGGTCGTAGGCACGAGGCCGCAGGCCGAGTGCCGTAGATCAGCACAGCAGTGCCGATATTACCCGTTATAGCACGAACCTCGAGTGTATTATTGCGATTATACCACAGTTCCATTATCGCTGTTTATTGAAAGATTTTGAGTAAAAGAGGATGAGAAAATACGACCTGTTTGGTAAAATACTCCGCCAGTTAAAATAGTTCCATTCAATGGCTCGCTGCTAAACTTACACAACACTGGAATAGCCTTACCCAATAAATATTATAGAGGTAAATATACACAAAAACAACTATTGATAAAGTTGAATTTATTAAAAATAAAGTACAACAATTATTGTCCATCCACGGCTGATCGGATGTTCGTTCAGGTATCTGTTCAGTCCAGCTCTTAAACCAACGAAGCTGCTGATGCTATATAACTCTCCCTTCACGTTTCTGACGGATCCATAAAAACGGCGTAAAAGCTGATTCATTTCATTTTTGTTGATAATACTAAAATCGACTGCAATGTCATTGCTTTTTAACCAGGATGTAAATATATTAAGAGCCCAGGACGTTTGTTTTACGGTATTAACTTCGTTTCTCTGAATTTCCAGCTCATCCAAATCATTGTTTGTAAGCGTGACAAACCTTGGCTCATTGGAGGAATCAGGCTGGTCATTTATAGCTTCATCCTCCAGTTTCAGATCGAAACAAATGCTTTCGAAGCCAATAGATTTAACGAACTCCCTGTAATTCATTTTGATAATGTTGCTGCTTGTTTGTAGTTGCGCTGTTTGGCTTGTAAACGCTGCTTCGTTGCTAGGTTACCTGTTTGTGGCGGAGTAATACATGGAGAGCTTCGGTTACAGTGCTATAACATGTAATATCGGCACTCCTAGATCGCCTCTCAGCCAATCACATTGTAGGGTCGGAACTAACTGCGGTATAATGTATATCGCGATCGATCGCCAGTGGAGGGCGACATATATATTGGTCCGGAGGTAAATAAACTAGATTTTTTTTCTCGCCGTGTGAAATCGGAGGTGTGGCGTGTGAGCGTGTGAAGACGGTCAAATGCGTGTGTCACACGCTCAATGCGTGAGACTTGAGAGCCCTGAGAATACACTTTCCACCCATTGTAGTCGTCAAGTCCACTAAAGCCCCCCAAAATGAACACCGCTCTGGGCACATTCTTTTCCACGCCCGTCTCGCTGAAAAACGTGTTATAGGAGTCATAGGAGGAGGGGGGGGGTCTTGGATATCTAGTTAGCTGGATAGCAAGCAACGTCATCCAGGCATATACTGTAGGCTATGGATATATTTTGGCAGTAATAAATTTTTCTATGTCGTCCAATATAATAACTAAGGATAGCTATACTTTTGTCATTGTAAAAAAATGTGTTTAGCCTACTGACATTTTGACTTAAAGTCAGGCCCTAACAGTTCGGTGTCCTCTACTACTGAACCCTTTCAAAAACTACTCTGAGGATCTTTGAGTTTATGTCAGATCAAACACTTGCTATGAACGACCAAAGGTTCTGCACCTACAGCCTATGTCCCACTGATATTTTTCCAGGAAAGCAGAGAGTGCCTCTCACCTATTACCTATAAATGCTACAAGTACAAATGCCCAAAGCAAAGAAGCGCTTCACAGTGCTGTTGTACTCTTTAGAATGAGTGGCCGTGTGGGAGACCTTAGTCCTAAGCAGGCTGAAGCTCTGGATCAGGTGATCATTTTGCAGCACATGAAATTACACATTAAACTCCAAAATGAAAATGTTATTACAGCAATGCTAAGTATGTCATCTGTGCGGCTTTAAAACTGCTAATATAATGAGGCATAATTTCAGCATGAACCCCAGTGTGCTGTCCTGCTTTGAAAATGGTTTTGTTGTTGTAGTTTCGTGAGAAGATTGGAGATGTATATTCCCAGCTTCCAAGTCAAAGCGACCATTATCTGCTTCGCTGGCTTCGGGGTGAGAAATTAACTTATTTTGAATTAATTCATTTATACATTAATCATTTTAAATGGAGTTATATAGACTATGAATAATACCAGTCTTTTGTGTATTTTGTAACTTGCATTCATGAAATTTCTTATCCATGTGTGACATTGAACTTACTTTTTGCAGATTTAGCCTACATAAATTGAAGCATACACTATGCTCTATTCTAGTAGCCTGCCATTCAGTCTTGAATACCCAGAAAAATAAGAATAAATATTCTTGAAGCTTTGCTTCTTTTTTATTTTGCATTCTAATGTGTAATAAAACAAAAATGTCAATGGCTTCATATCCTGTTTCTTATATTGATACCTATAAACCAAAAAGATGTTCTTTCAAAGGAATGACACTGAATGCTGTGAGCCAGCTTGCTTTTCCTGTGCAACACATTTGAAATCATAAATGGTGTGTGCTGCTTTGAAATCAGAGCAACATCTATTTATTGACTACCAGGATAGATAAGTATTTTTTATCTTTGTCAGAGTGGTCAGTCCCAACAATTTCTATGTGGTCTCAGTAATGCATGCCTTTCCCTATATTTTCACTACTGCTAGGAGTTTGTGATGTTTCAATAATATCAGGGTCTCAGTGTAATGCTAATCTAACCATGTTGCATACTGAGCATTATTACATGTGTGTGAAATAAAAGGATTTTGGAGACATAAACTAATATAAAAACCATCAACTGCCATTTTATTTCCTTGTACCTAAACAGTGACTTGTAGACACCTGATCTATAATGTTTTTTAAACATTTAAATTGGAGGTTTCTCAAATGTCTGCTTCTCCTAATGACTTTTAAGTGAAATGCAAAATATAACTTAGTGCACCAAGGGAAAAGTTCAAGGTGAAATTATTGGAGCTACATGTGCAAATATTTGCAGTTCCATTCACCTGTGTTTATGTCCATTGCAAAACCATTTGCTCTTCCCATTTGAACAGCATGGACGAGTAAGATGCACCCTACTTATTAGAACTGTGAATAAATGAACTTTCACTATGAAATAGAAGAACTCAGGTTCTCTCTCTCTTTCTCTTTCTCTCTCTCTCTTCCAATTCCTCTTCCTCTTCCTCCTCCTTGCAGCCAGGAGCTTCAGTGTCCAAAAAGCTGAAGCAATGCTTAGGAAGGTAAAAGTCACCCAATTATTTATTTAATTAGTTAGTTAATTAGTTTTTTCTTGATCATAAACTATCTGCAGGGTTTGTGACTACCTCTTTTTCCTTTCTATGGTTACAGTTTCACAAGAAGTGAAATAGCATTGTGTACTATTTTGCTTATGGCACAAATGGTTTGAAAAGCTGTAATGCTTCAGACAATAATATGCAGGCAAGCACATATATATGATACATGTAATTGTTTTTTAGCACTTGGAGTTTCGCAAGCATATGAAAGTGGACACAATCGTAGAAGACTGGAATCCACCAGAGGTCAAATTTATATAATAAAATCTACATTAATGTTGTTTCCAAGATGTGAGCATTAATTTGATCATGTATGGTGATTTACAGCTGTGATTTAGCCTTTTCATGGTGTACTAATATGACCAGGTGATTAAGCAGTATCTCTCTGGTGGAATGTGTGGGTATGACCGAGAGGGAAGTCCTGTCTGGATTGACGTGTTAGGCCCATTAGATCCAAAGGGTCTGTTGATGTCTGCAACCAAGCAAGATTTACTCAGAACGAAACTTAGGGACTCAGAACGCCTGCGGATAGAGTGCTTAAAGCAATCTGAGAAGGTATGACTTTTCAGGGTATGTTGATGTTGACTCATGTGACCCTATTTCCCTGTACAACAATGGTTTCAGAGCTATTGTTTTTGTCCAGAATTATTCACTAGTGTTGTTTTGCAAATTATATTAATCAGTTTGGGAAAATAGTGGAGTCCATCACTCTGATCTATGATTGCGAAGGCCTCGGCATGAAACATTTGTGGAAGCCATCAGTGGATACATATGGAGATGTGAGGATTTTATCTCTTAATACATTAAGAAATGCAAAACCTCTGTGAGATTTAAATTTGCACTGATCCAATTTGATTTAATTAGTATTATCTGCCTTTCATGTATCTGTGGTTTTGAAGATTCTGACCATGTTTGAGGATAACTATCCTGAAGGTCTCAAGAGGATTCTTATTATTAAAGGTGAGCGAGTGGTTGGTTTTGTTTATTTGCATGTGCTGTATTATATAATAGTTAAGATGCCACTCGGTACAAAGTATGATTACATATTCAGTACAATATACAATATGACTATTATGTCGTTCTTCCTTTTGTACTTTCTGCAGCTCCTAAAATCTTCCCTATTGCCTTCAACTTGATCAAGCACTTTATGTGCGAAGAGACCCGACGAAAGATTATTGTGATTGGATGTAAGGCTACATTTACAAATCTTTTTTTTTCTTCTTCAGAATGTAAGATAAAATGGTCCATCACAACCAATGCAATTTTATTTTTATCCCAGAAAACTACATAGGTATTCTTTATTCATTCCTATAGGGAAACTAAACAGTTTTTTTTCCCACTATCTTACAGCAAACTGGGAAGAAGCACTGCTGAAGTATATAGCACCGGATCAACTGCCTGTAGTCTATGGAGGTTCACTAACAGATCCAGATGGAAACCCTCATTGTAAAACCATGGCAAGTTTTGTCCAAAGGCATAACACACTCAGAAACCAACTGCCGCCTGGTGACACTGCTTGACTGCATGAATCATAATTGGTCTTTTCTCCCAGATTAATTATGGTGGCACAGTGCCAAAATCCTGCTACATTCGGGACTCCATCAAAGTCCAGTATGACAAGAGCATCACCATCAACCGTGGTTCTGACCATCAGATGGAGTATGAAATCCTCGTCCCTAACTGCTTACTACGGTGAGCAACAGTTCCATTAGCTTCAATCTCTCTGCCATCTTTAGGTCTTCTTTTGATAGATATTCTCTCACTCCTTTCCACTCTCCTCTAGATGGCAGTTTGCTAGTGATGGGGCTGATATTGGTTTTGGCATTTACGTAAAGACTAAAGTTGGTGTTAAACAGAAAGCTGGAGAAATGCAAGAGGTGTTGCCGACTACACGATACAATGCTCATTTAGTGCCAGAAGATGGATCCTATGCTTGTGATGAGCCTGGTGTCTGTAAGTGCAAATTTACTAAATATTAATGTTCCTGTTAACAAGACAAATGCATTGTTAGGTTTTTGCTCTGCCCTAAACTGCTTAATCTACTGGATTATAATTTTCCTCTCATTTATGATCAGATATAACAAATCCCAAAAGTTTATATGGTTTGATTTTTGACATATTATATACAACATCTCATTTGCAATAATTGAATCTTTCAGTCTTTAATTCTAACTTTGTATCTGATGGACTCTTTAGATGTTCTGCGATTTGATAACACTTACAGTATGATTCATTCAAAGAAGATTAGCTTTACAGTGGATGTTGTTTTACCTGACATGCACACAAACTAAGAAGACTAGGCCTGAAGCCTGACTGGAGAAAGAACACTTCACATCCAGAGCACTTGAGATATGTCAGATTTTAATCATTATCACTGGTCTCCACTGCTGAATGGATTTTTTGTTCAATCTAAGAATCACTTAATAACATTAAGTTTAGGTAAATTGACAGTCCCTGACAACATCTCCCTGAGTATGTGTCTGTGTCTCTCTGTTCAATAAAAAGCAGTTGTCTGAGTGTTTGTGCATGTATGTGTGTGCTTGTATGCCCAGTGGTGGATGGTGTTCTGTCACTAGGGTCTGTCCTCTCTCCCCTTCCTGCACCCCATTCAGTCCCCCAGGGGACTGTGGATCCTGGTAGAGAGTACGCTGTGCACAATTGGCTGCCGCTTCTCGCCGGTGTGTGTGTGATTGGCTGTCTGTGACTTGTACCTGTGTTAACAATTGTAAAGCGCCTTGGGTATCCTGAAAGGCGCTATATAAAATGTAACATTCATTCATTCATAATGCTGTGTAAATTTGTAGCATTAAAAATGACTCAACAGTAAAATACATAATTAGTAATTGTTAATGTAAATACTTTGTCATTTGGGGAAGCTATGGATGAAGTGTTGGATTCAACAAATGGACTGCTCAGTTGTGGAAGTGTGTTAATGGTGCAGAATGATGGTGCTATCAGGAAGAGAAATGGCTTTTCCTGCTTGTAATGGAAACTGTTTCATCCACATATCCCTTGCATGCAAAACAATTATTTGTGATATTATTAGAAACAGTAGCAATTATTTTATCAAATGTTAAATTGTTTATTTAAAAGTACAAGAACAAAATAATATTTTGTAATCTTGATTTGAGGCAGCAGAATGTTGTGTATAGGAAGTGTAGAAATGTGCTAATTTGTATTAGAATTAGTGCTGTCAATTCCAGGTGCCGCGATTAAAAGTCCTCACCAGGATTTTGCTCAGGCTTCCTGGATTATGTTGATTCCACTAATTTTACCTGGATTGCTAATTAGAAAATCTAGCAAGCTTGAGCAAAATCCTGGTGAGGACTTTTAATCGCGGCACCTGGAATTGACAGCACTAATTAGAATATATGCATTAATGAGATCCGTGGTGTAGACTCCAGCCTTACCATTGTAGCATTACAATCATGCATAACATAAAAATATATATATATATTAAAAGTATATGTGGAGCACCTGTTCTATTGAGTAAAATCTGGTTCATTTGAGGACATCACTTTCATCAATCATTTATGCCATGTAGATTTTCTCATGATACAAGCAAAGATCTGACGGATGCACGCTATTTACTACTAACCTTGGGTGTGCTTAATGTTTAATAGTGAAAGGAATAAATCCTCCTTATCATGGTTGTAAACGATTTGTTTAAAAAATAAGATTTTGCATGCTTATAAAAATCTTCATATGAAATGAATTGTATGTTTGACACCCCTGGTCTAGGCAATATACGGCGCCTTGACAATAATTTAGTCAATATTTCGGTCACTAAGACATAGAATATTGAATCTTCTGTAGTGTTGTGTCATTCACGAACGATTCGTTCAAATGAATGAATCATTTGAGTGAATTTGATCGGCGGAAAAAATACATATTTTATGATTTTTTACATGACAAAATTCCAAAATGTATAAAAATATATTATAAGTATTAATTCTAACAATTAACAAGAAATGTTATAAATAATAAAATAGTACGAATTACAGTAAATACTGCATATTTACTCTTGGAAACAAGAACCAGCATCACATGCCTGAGACGCTACTCGCTTACATGAGATTACATACAACATGACTGCTCGCTGGACAAGCACACATGCACAGAACAGTGTGGGAATGGTTATTAAGTGAATGGGAAAGGTTTATGTAGGTGTGGGGAGGATTTATAAAGCCTTAATATAGTGTATAAATACTTAAATAAATATACTAATATTGTAATTACTTCGTTTCACAACAAATAGCTGTCTGACTGTACAGTTATCTTGTATTACGTTAACAAATACGAGCCTCTTGTAATACCAGGACGAAACATGTGAGAACATGAAGACGTTGGGCGTTTAAATAATGTGATAAAAAAGCGAATTATTTCGAATCATTTCGAGTATATGTATAAATATTTAACTTAATTAAGTTTAACGTGCTGGGAAATATAGAAATGGACCTTGAAAGTGCTTGTACAAGTGCTTCCACCTTGTATAGGTGTATGAACTCGGCAAACATGACTTTGTTCATTGCGCTGAAACGCAAGTACCTGAAACGCGAAGTTTACAAACTTCCAGAGGTGAACGCTTTCGCGAAGCACATCGCGCGAGACCCTCGCGCACGGGCGGAGCCACTGCGATTACGTCATTAGGTGGGTCGGAGTCCTGCCAAGCACTGAACGATTCGTTGAACGAATCTTTGGAACGAATCTTTTTAGTGAACGGATTCTAATGATTCAGTTAATCTAAAAACTGTTTTGCCCATCACTAATCATATATATATATATTATATATATTTATATGGCGTGCACAGACATTTTGGGTGGCAAGTGCTCGGGGGGGGTTGGTGAAGGGCACTTTTTAGCGCAAAAAAAAAAAAAAAACTACAAGCACATGTTGAATGAAATTTGACTTTTATTTGTAACATTTTCTAAATGCGAGTTTACAATGGAAAGAAGTCACACAGCCAACTGATATAATTCATATCCAATATTAACTATATACAGTCATGTCCTTCAGTTAACTTCTGTTTACCCTCCACTGTCTGCAGGCCTTGTTGCATATATTTTGCAATTTAAATCAATATAGGCCTCCAATTAAGACAGTAAAAAGACCAAAAAGTAGGAGAAGGAGTTATAGGCTACTGAGTGTTGTCATTACATGATTGCAGACGGGCATTTTTCACAGGTAATGGGGAACTTCCCGTTTCTTCTTTCAGGAATGAATATGTTAATTTATGTTGCCTAACAAAACCTATACAACAGTACGTTCAGCTTAACACATAGATTTGCAAACTCTACCTTAATTATTTGTATGTGGTCGTCCTCACGTTATCTGTCATTGATTTGGGCTAGAGCGACTAGTTTATCAGGTGACCAGTCGGCTAAAATTGCTTAGTAGTTTGGTGCTGTATGAGACATTTTACTGCACAAGAAAATGATTTCAGGTTGGGCTTAGAGGGCAAACGGTACGATTTGACTTGATGTGTATGTTACCTGGCTGGTGGGGCACGGGAGAAGAAGTCTATCTGTGAGCGTGTGTGCTGTGCTGAAGACGCTTCCTTCCCCTTGCTGAACTGAACAGCTGCTGCAGCGCATCTGGTGTTAAAGGAAGAGAGAGGTCGGGTGTGTGCGAGGTGGTGGCTCATTTCAGGGCATTGTTTTTATTCGCTCAGGTTTTCAAAAGATCATTTCAAACCGACCTCAGTAAAATAATAAAAAAATAAAAAACACCGAAGTTTCAAAAGGGCACTTTCGTTGATAAAGGGCAGAGTTGGTGGTGCTTTAGCCTGATGTCTATGTGTGCACGCCACTGCATATATACCGTTCAAAAGTTTGGGGTCACCTAGACAATTTTGTGTTTTCCCTGAAATCTCATACTTTTATTTATCAAATGAGTTGCAAAATGAATAGAAATATAGTCCAGACATTGACAAGGTAGAAATAATGTTTTTTTTTTTTTTTTGAAATAATTTTCTACTTTAAACTTTGCTTTCATCAAAGAATGCTCCCTTAGCAGCAATTACAGCATTGCAGACCTTTGGCATTCTAGCTGTTAATTTGCTGAGGTAATCTGGAGAAATTTCACCCCATGCTTCCGGAAGCCGCTTCCACAAGTTTGATTGGGTTAATGGGCACTTTTTTCGTACCATACGGTCAAGCTGTTCCCACAACAGCTCAATGGGGTTGAGATCTGGTGACTGCGCTGGCCACTCCATTACCGATACAACACCAGCTGCCTGCTTCTTCTCTAAATAGTTTGTGCATAATTTGGAGGTGTGCTTTGGGTCATTGTCCTGTTGCAGCATGAAATTGGCTCCAATCAAGCGCTGTCCACAGGGTATGGCATGGTGTTGCAAAATGGAGTGATAGCCTTCCTTATTCAAAATCCCTTTTACCTTGTTCAAATCTCCCACTTTACCAGCACCAAAGCAACCCCAGACCATCACATTACCTCCACCATGTTTGACAGATGGTGTCAGGCACTCTTCCAGCATCTTTTCAGTTGTTCTGCGTCTCACAAATGTTCGTCTGTGTGATCCAAACACCTCAAACTTTGATTCATCAAACACTTTTTTCCAATGTGTGTTTTTTTGCCCATATTAATCTTTTTCTTTTATTAGCCAGATATGGATTTTTCTTTGCCACTCTGCCCTGAAGGCCAGCATCCCGGAGTTGCCTCTTCACTGTAGACGTTGACACTGGCGTTTTGCGGGTACTATTTAATGAACCTGCCAGTTGAGGACCTGTGAGGCGTCGATTTCTCAAACTGGAGACTCTAATGTACTTGTTTTCTTGCTCAGTTGTGCAGCGGGGCCTTCCACTTCTCCTTCTACTCTGGTTAGAGCCTGTCTGTGCTCTCCTCTGAAAGGAGTAGTACACACCATTATAGGAAATCTTCAGTTTCTTGGCAATGTCTCGCATGGAATAGACTTCATTTCTCAGAACAAGAATAGACTGTCGAGTTTCAATTGAAAGTTGTTTTTTTCTGACCATTTTGTGAGTTTAATCGAACCAAAAATTGTAATGCTCCAGATTCTCAACTAGCTCAAAGGAAGGTCAGTTTTATAGCTTCTCTAATCAGCAAAATTGTTTTCAGCTGTGCTAACCTACTTGCACAAAGGTTTTCAAGGGTTTTCTAAATATCCAATAGCCTCCTTACAGAGTTAGCAAACACAATGTACCATTAGAACACTGGAGTGATGGTTGTGGAAATGGGTCTCCATACAGCTATGTAGATATTGCATTAAAAACCAGATGTTTACAGCTAGAATAGTCATTTACCACACTGTAAAAAGAAATCGTAAAAAAACGGTAAACGACTGGCAGCAGCGGCTGCCAAACAAAACCTTTAATTTTTATGTAAAAAACCCTGATTTAAATTGGGAAAAACAATAAATTTACAGAAAAATTCATTAAACATTCTGCAGAGAAATACCGTTATTTTACAGATTTTTCCTGGATTATTATGATTTAGTACTTTTAATAAAGTGACAGCACTAATATTTTTGCAGAGAAATACCGTTATTTTACAGATTTTTCCTGGATTATTATGATTTAGCATTTTTAATAAAGTGACAGCACTAATATTTTTGCAGAGAAATATCGTTATTTTACAAATTTTCCCTGAATTATTACAATTAAGCACTTTCAATAAAGTGACAGTACTAAAAGTTTTGCAGAGAAATACCTTTATTTTACAACTTTTCCCTGAATTATTACAATTAAGCACTTTCAATAAAGTGACAGCACTAATAGTTTTGCAGAGAAATACCTTTATTTTACAACTTTTCCCTGAATTAGTACAATTAAGCACTTTCAATAAAGTGACAGCACAAAAAGTTCTGCAGAGAAGTACCATAATTTTACAGATTTTTCCTGTCCATATTCATCGTGACTTCCAGGACAAACTCAAATGTGGAATGTATGTTGCAGAGAAGAAATCTGCAGGATCTGGTCATTGGCCTCTCAGAAGTGAAAAGCTGAAGTCTGCCTGTTAAAAAGTTGCAGACAAAATCCAAAGTTAGCTGCTGTTAATTTTGTGCCAATAACATTACAAATATTATAGTTCTTATGAGCTGAAATATTTACCATGATTTGGTATAAATGATAAGTCTTTGAATCATCATTTACTTGGTTAGATTCTGAATCTTTGCAGGTAGAAAATTTATTGATATTGAAATTACTACTCAAAGTTCATCCTTGGAAAACAATTGATGTCTAGGGGTACAAGTGTGCAGGTTAACAAAGCTCTTTTTCAAAGAGACAAAAATGTAATACGTTCACCTTATCGGAGTCCCTTTGAAAACCTACAGAGCTTTGTTAAGCTTATACATCTGGACATCAGTTTTCATCCAAGAATGAAAACTGCAAAGCCATTTCAAAAAGGGATCAGACTTCTCTGGTGAATCATGACAATGATATCTGTGAATTAGCACTTAATCTTGGAAAACACATAAACAGTGAAGAGAGATTCAGGAGGTGACAGATCCTGAAGATCCTGTGTAGTGGTGCAGCAGGGAGAGTCACTCACCTCAACATAATGGCCAGATTGATTTGTACTGTGAGCTAGGCTGTGGCGCTCCTGCTCTGGGCTGTGTTGCGCTCCTGCTCTGGGCTGTGTTGCGCTCCTGCTCTGGGCTGTGTTGCGCTCCTGCTCCGGGCTGTGTTACGCTCCTGCTCCGGGCTGTGTTGCGCTCCTGCTCTGGGCTGTGTTGCGCTCCTGCTCTGTACAGTAAACAAAATGTAGGCCAAACTTGGTGCATATTATTTTTTTGCTTTACATATTTAACATATGAGAAAGCATATTTATTCCCTAAGGGTTAAAATGCAATGGACAAAATCTTCACAATGATCCCAATAATGGTGTTTTAATTTTTTACACAAACCATACCTGGTCTCCTTCACCCTTTCTTTCTTCAGTGCAGATCTGCATTAGCTTAACTGAGAAGTGGTCCAGCAGCAACATGAATTTTTATTGCATAGGATTTTCTCTATTAATCTGGAAAGGTTTTGACAGAAAAATGCTACAGTTTTAAATCTATTCATATTCATTTACATATTGTAACGGTGTCGAGTCAGAAGGACCAGAATGAGTCATGACACCAATGTTAGCAAACTGTTATTTTATAAGCAACACGCTAAGAGCATAAACAAGTGCCAAATACACTGATTCTAAGGGGGGAAAGGGAGGGGGAACACTAACCCACATACAACACACATCCAGGGAAACGGGGAACTCACCGCAGGGCCTGCTGGGAGGCCTGTAGACTCCACCCCTCGACGCTGCCCATTGGCGGACTGTACAATATTCAGCCACGCAGAACGTGATGGAGGCGGATTTTTTAAACCCCATTAATGTCTGTCACCCAAAATCCAGATCCAGAGTGCTAAAAATGTAGAAATTACGTCAACTACAACATGCGAGATCAGTGGCATATGGAGAAAGCTGAACTGTTAAGCACATTGATTTGTACATCATTTAATGTGAATATTAATCATTAGCGATAGAATAGTCGGCGATGTTCCTAGCAAATTAGACTTAACGTTACCTCAGAAAAATGCTCAACTATTTCAAGGTTCACCTCACAATAAAACCAATTCAAAATGAGACCGAGACCGAATTTGAGTAACTAGCTGTCGCTAGATTTAGTTATGTTCAATGAACCTTATAACAAAGACTTGATTACCACATAGAGCATTATTTAACCCATTATGTATTTAACAGTGACCAAATTAAAGTATTTTAAAGCATCGGAAAATATTAGATATTAATATTTTATTGTTTTCATCTTTATCAAATGAAACATTCAAGTGAAATGTGTTTTTAAACTGGGCTAACTAGTTAGTTAACTAGCTAACGTTGGCTTACATAAAGTAAGGACGTTTTCTTACCTGATGTCACCAATAATGCTTCACTTAAATTTTCTTCCTCCGTGCCCCGTTTCCATCTTATTTTGTTGAATCATCCAACGATAATCCGCTCAAAATAATAATTTGGCAGGCAGATGTAAAATAATCCAGGTAGCTAGCTAGCCACCACAGCTGTAGGCTGACCGACCGTAATGTCCACCGTCAGCACACTCGCTGAAACATGACCTGAGAGGCGCGAACAGTTGTCATTGGCCAGTTTCCTGAATGACAGTCAGATTAACCAATTATGGTTAAAAGCAATACGTTGAGCTCAAATCACGTTTATGCCCCTAGCCTAGAGATAACGTTTATATTTAAGTGGTTGTTCAACTTGTGTTTTTATTCCAGTGTGTAACTATAGGCACACACATTTTTAAGTTTAAAAGCCTGTTCCATTACAATGTACATCTACCAGTATATCAGTTCATCTGTCTCTCAGTGTGTTACAGGTTATTTCCTTGGTTATGTTCAAGTATAGACCCAGTGTTTAGAAATGTTTCTTTTAAAAATCCAGCACCCAAACAAACTGCCATTTTCTATTGCCATTGACTGCACAAGAACTAAAATGAGAACAGACATCAATAGAGATGGAACAATCAACAGAAATCTCCTACAGCCATTACTACAGTTACATACTTTAGATATGCCAATGTAAAAATCTAATGTCTGAACTGACATTAGGAAGTCACAATTCATTCTGTAGGCATCATAAAAATGAGCATTTTCAATTGCAGAAATTATTTTCTTTTTCGTCAAATCAATTACCATCACGTTCTGTGGCATATTAATATGTCCGAACCTATATATTTTGTTCTGTGTACATTTTTCTCCTGAACATCAATGGATCCTCTGAATTACGAAGACGCCTAACAATCAAAATATGAGTATTGATACATGTAAGCTAATACTATGAAAACCACATTCATTTCTGACATTGAAAATCATGTTTAAACCAGCAGTGCCAAAAGACATAAGATTTTGATTAAAATGACAGAGAAAAAAACTTTTTAGTTTTTACAGACATAAACCTTTATATAATCAACTGAATGTTTAATTGCAGATAATTGCTGTAATTATACATGAATCTGTATATAATTTAAGAAAGCAGAAAAATACCGTATAAATAATACTGTATTATTTCCGAAAAAAAACGAGAAAAGCTTGTAACTTGTAATTATTGTCATAATACTTAAAATAAAAGACATTTTGTCAAATTACAAATAATGTCTGTAATTTTACAAAGTTTTGCATACAATTGGAAAAAATGTTAAAATACATTAAATATTTACAGTTATTTTCCATAAAATTAGGATTTTTTTACAGTGCACATTAATAATGTATAGAGTGTATTTTTGATGCATTTAATGTTAGCTAAAAAAAAAAAAACTGCTTTTCTTTAAAAAATAAGAACATTTCTAAGTGACCCCAAACTTAGTGAACGGTAGTGTATATACTATATATGTATATACATGTATGTATATATATATACACTGCTCAAAAAAATAAAGGGAACACTTAAACAACACAATGTAACTCCAAGTCATCCACATCCACTAACCCTAACCCTAGCAACACTGATTGTGAATCAATTTCAACTGCTCTTGTGCAAATGGAACAGACAACAGGTAGAGATTTTCAACTGATTTCAAAGATTTTTATTAATTGAGATCTAGGATGTGTTATTTTAGTGTTCCCTTTATTTTTTGAGCAGTATATATATATATATATAAAATAGCCGGCCGCTGTAGTGGGCGTTGCGGAAGAACGCATTATGCTAATAGAGGGCTGTAGTGGGCGTTGCGGAAGAACGCATTATGCTAATAGAGGGCGGATCAGGGAACTAAGCGTGTGACGTCAACTACCAGCTTGCCGACAGCGAAACAAACATGGCGACAGAGTGGAGTGGACAAGGATGTGTTCTAACTTTAATTGTTTTTCTTTGGAGCTCCTTCGGTGGTCGAACTGAGTCAGCGAGTGTCGGTGGGATTCAGATATTGGGCATGAGGCTGGAGAAAAGCAATAAACCAGCCACTACAACTGATGACGGAGTCATTCAGGTAACAGAGGGGAGCAGCGTCCAGCTCAGGTTTTATGGGGTACAGCTTAACTTGGACTCCTCGTCACAGATCAGGTTTACGGAACATGGGAGCGACGAGGATGAGACCTTGGACAGACACACATTATTAAACAGGACTTGTGTCGATTTTACCAAAGACATTAGTATAAACAGCAATATGAATGTCAGCAGTCGGGGTACATCAGGTGTGTTAAGTGTAAACATTAAGCCGCTCCGCAAGACTGAGCGCGAGAGAGAGTACTGCTTATGCGTTAAGAGTGCGGAAGGGAAGTGGTATATACTGTCGGATAACGATGGCGTGTTAAGAGTTGTTGAGGAGAAAATCTCTTTTTTGCCCTTATGGCTTCAGATCATTCTGGTTTCTTGTCTCCTTGTGCTGTCAGGCATATTCAGTGGACTCAATCTAGGGCTTATGGCACTCGATCCTATGGAGCTTCGTATTGTGCAAAGTTGCGGCACTGATAAAGAGAAGAGGTACGCTCGCAAGATCGAGCCCATTCGCAATAAGGGGAACTACCTGCTATGTTCCTTGCTGCTGGGGAACGTGTTGGTAAACACTACACTTACCATCTTGCTGGACGATTTGATCGGCTCTGGATTGGGTGCTGTAGCAGCATCCACAGTTGGCATTGTCATCTTTGGTGAAATAATACCACAGGCTCTGTGCTCTCGTCACGGACTGGCAGTCGGGGCCAATACCATCGTGTTGACAAAATGCTTTATGCTCCTCACATTCCCGTTGTCTTTCCCGATTAGCAAACTGCTTGACTGTCTGTTGGGACAGGAAATCGGAACTGTTTACAACAGGGAGAAGCTGGTGGAGATGCTCAAGGTGACGGAGCCGTACAACGACTTGGTGAAAGAGGAGCTCAACATGATACAGGGGGCCTTAGAGTTGAGGACCAAAACGGTGGAGGATGTGATGACGGCCCTCAACAACTGTTTCATGATCAAGTCGGATGCAGTGCTGGACTTCAACACCATGACAGAGATTATGGAGAGCGGCTACACCCGCATACCCGTCTACGAAGACGAGCGCTCCAACATCGTGGACATTCTGTACGTGAAGGATTTAGCGTTTGTTGATCCGGACGACTGCACAACGCTTAAAACTGTCACTAAGTTTTACAACCACCCGGTTCATTTTGTCTTCCATGATACTAAGTTGGATGCCATGTTGGAGGAGTTCAAAAAAGGTTAGTTATACTGACGTGTGTCTTTGGAGCACATTGAAAGACTGAAGGCCATGTACCAACATGACTGAATATAACGATTTAACCTGTCTTGAATGTTGTGTTACTGTCTAAATGACTGAAATAATTTTTTACTCATATTGACTTTGAGGTACACAGTTTGTCTCACGTAGATAGAGAGCTTAGTCAATAACCACACGTTTTCTCAATCACTGCATTTTGCTCTGGCACAATCAATCCCATTAATAATTTAAACTGACTGATGTCATATATTTCAACTGGTTCATTGCATTGTCAAATAGTTCCATTAGCTGAACAAAATGAGATGTGCTGGTTGGAAATGAAGACTGATTCTAACGTCAAGATGATGAAACAAATGACTGTTAGCATGTATAAACTATATGTAAGCCTAGATTATGAACAAAAACCCTAACCCTAACCCTGTGCTTCTATGTCTAGCAAATATGACTGACATATTGAACATTATAATAATATACTGTAGGCTCACCTTGTTAATATAACATAATATAACTACATTCATCCAAAACAACTCTGTTGAAAGGCAAAATGTCCGATAAATGCACGCTAAGTATCCCTATCCCTATCCCTGGTGCTGACATGTAGAAGATATATGAGTCTGTTTGATGTTTGTTTAAGATGAAAGGGTGTGAAATTTGATCAGCAGACATGCTCTCCAAGTGGGATATTTTGCTGTTTAATATGAAGACTCTGGAATATATGACTGCAGGCAGTAGTGGAATCATCAGTCAGACATTACATTATATATTACTGTATACTATATGTTGCTGTGCTGCTTATAATCTGAAGTGCAAAGAAATATGTTAGTGTGTAGACTATACATGGAACAGCCCACTATGTGTTAGCATGCAGGCTCCTTATGACCTCTGAGGACATTAGGTCACTTCCCCCATCTGAATGCTCTTTTACACAGTCCATGTATTATTCTTGTAATGATGTATATTTCTAGCTGACACACACACACACACACACACACACACACACACACACACAGATTGTTAATCTGTGTTAACAATCTGTGTGTTAACACACACAGGGGCAGTCATGGCCTGGTGGTAGGGAACTGGTCTTGTGACCGGAGGGGTCGTGGGTTCGATTCCCAGACTTGAGGCCATGACTGAGGTGCCCTTGAGCAAGGCACCTAACCCCAACTGCTCCCCGGGCGCCGGGCTAGGGCTGCCCACCGCTCTGGGCACGTGTGATCCACAGCCCCTTAGTAATCACTAGTGTGTGTGTGTGTGTGTGTTCTAACTGCACAGATGGGTTCAAAGCGGAGGACAAATTTCGATTGCGGTGTAAAAATCACAATTGACAAAATACAGTACATTTAAATTTTAATTTTTTTTAAATGTTTGAACATTTAGTGCCATAGGTGAAGCCATCTGAGTCCCACAGTGTCTTTTGTTTGTAGCAAATGAAACGTTCAGCAGAGAGTACTGTCATTTTAGAACGCTCTTGTATTTGAAGTCATACGCAGACAAGAACACTCTTCACTGATGCGAGGTATAGTACCTACTATAGGAAAGAAGTGCTTGTGGTTCACTCTTAGGACTCCTGTCCATAGGGTTAATGACTGCTGTGCAAACAGATACAAATTATTTCATTCTTGTGGTGACCTTGCATTCCTTTCTCTCCACCCCAGGAAAATCTCACCTGGCCATAGTACAGAGGGTGAACAATGAGGGTGAGGGAGACCCTTTCTATGAGGTGTTGGGTCTGGTCACGCTGGAGGACGTGATCGAGGAGATCATCAAGTCTGAAATCCTGGACGAGTCTGACCTCTACAGTGAGTTTTCATGAAGGCATCTGTGCCAGTTGGTTCAGGTTCTCACAATGTTTCTCCCATGATCCCATGCTTGCTTGCTTTTCTCGATTAGCTGATAACCGCCACAGGAAGAAGGTAGACCCTAATAAGAACAAGAGGGACTTCTCCGCCTTTAAACAGGAAAGCGAGTCCAAGGTTAAGATCTCACCCCAACTCCTCTTAGCTGCACATCGGTTCCTGGCGACTGGTAAGTTCACCATCTTGAGCTCCTGGATATCAACCTACCTATGTGCTCTGAGCAAGTGTTGGGAGTGTTATTGGCGAGTGTTTGGAGTGCTGTTGCGTGTGTTGGTGAGGCTCCCCATCTGGATGTTTGCATCTCTTCAGAGGTGAGCCTCTTCAGTCCACTGCAGATCTCGGACAAGGTCTTGCTACGGATCCTGAAGCACCCAGATGTCATCCAGGAGACCAAGTTCAACGAGAACGAGAAGCGGTCCCAGCATCACTATCTGTACCAGCGCGGCAAGCCTGTCGATTATTTCATCCTCATCTTACAGGTCAGGGAACCTCGGGATTGATTATTTATAAAAAAAATTTTTTTACGTGCATTTCACCAAACCATGTTCCATATAGCAGGACATTGCTATGTCAACAACAGTAAAACACAAGTTAAAACACAAATTAAACATTATTGGAATATTTGTGATTAATGAGGGAATAACCCAGTGTTGTATATTCACAGAACTGTCGAACACACACACACAATCCAACAACCTACATCTAGGAATAAACTCTCCATCACAGTGACAAAAGTGACCTTTCAAGCATGGGTCTTAGCCGTTCGCTTGGATTGGATGGTGCGTGGCGCTGATGGCTTTTGGATGCCCCTCAACCCGTAACGCCCCGTGTCTGGTTTCGTGTTACACAACGAGAGGTGATGCGGCAGCTGTGAGCTGTTTGTATCCAGTGGAGGTTCTCACACCCGCCCCTCACTGAGCTGTGTTATGTAATGGAGGCGGAGGGCCCGCTCCACTGCCCTTGAACCCGTGCATCACGGTACTACCCCCCCCCCCCCCCCCCCCCCCCCCCCCCACTTCACACGCAAACATACAGGCAATAAATCAACAATTCATATTGTCGTGGCTTTATTTTAGCAACGAGAGCCACAGGTATGTAAAGGTGTGAGACGCATCCACTGCCACTGCATTTGCATGCCACTGTGCGTCGGTGTGAGGGGCCGTGCCACTGTGCGTCGGTGTGAGGACCCGTGCCGTGTGCGTCGGTGTGAGGACCCGTGCCGTGTGCGTCGGTGTGAGGACCCGTGCCGTGTGCGTCGGTGTGAGGACCCGTGCCGTGTGCGTCGGTGTGAGGACCCGTGCCGTGTGTGTCGGTGTGAGGACCCGTGCCGTGTGCGTCGGTGTGAGGGACCGTGCCACTGTGCGTCGGTGTGAGGGACCGTGCCACTGTGCGTCGGTGTGAGGGGCCGTGCCACTGTGCGTCGGTGTGAGGGGCCGTGCCACTGTACGTCAGTGTGAGGACCGTGCCGTGTGCATCAGTGTGAGCGACCGTGCTATGTGCCAAATTCGCAGCGGTGAGACCAAAATCGTGACTGCTTCCTTTCAAAGCTACTGGCAGACTGATGAAGGACTGTGATCTTGCCTGCTTAGAAACCCAAAAGCACTCAGAAGATTTCCGTGTTGGAGAACAGGACATGGGGTTGGAGGTTCCAAGAGGATCTGCCATGCGGTTTAGTCAGGAGTCAGGATTACCACTCTGAGTGTAAGATAGCCCCGTCCACCACCTTATGGCACTACAAACGCCCCATCCATGCTCTACATCATGTCCTTAAAAAAGGGCAACAATGAAGAGCTAATTTTTATGCTGTTGCATGATTCAAGGAAATCCTGGGTGTGCACGGTTGTGCATGAGTGTACCTGGGCGTGTACAGTTGTGCATGAGTGTCCACTGGTGTCCATGGGGACGTGCACAGCCAAATCGAGTGGCTACTGATAGTGTCAGTACCTGAGAGCTACACAAATGGAGCTCTGCTCATCCTGCATTATTCAGCAGCACCTCCTGACCAGGGATGCATGCAAGGGGCTTTGGGTTTCAGCACTATAAAGGAAATCATGCATTTACGCAGTAACACGTGGGGGATCAGAAGACAGATCCACAGGCCCTTTGGCCCCATGCTGAGATGCAACACGACACACCCGTGCCGACATGCCAGGCCCATGACTCGTTATTTTTGTACATCTGTTTGGGTGTTGTTTGATTGCCTCTTTAGCTGCATCCGAATGGCTGTTGGTCACAGCTTAAATTACAGTCAGTGGAACGTGTTGGTTGAAAGTCATTTTTAATCTAGGAACAGGTTTTTCTCCTGAACAGCACACGGTGGCCCGCTGTGCCTGGAGCTCTCGAATATTGCCACCAAGAGGCAAGGAGTAAAAGCTGAGATATGAAAGACAGCCCCGTGGATCCAGAAGGAGACGGTGGCAATGACCGTGGTCTCTCTCTCCCTGCCCCCTCTCTCTCTCTCTCTGTCCCCTCTCTCTCTCTCTCTCTCTCTCTCAGGGTCGGGTGGAGGTGGAGGCAGGAAATGAGAATATGAAGTTTGAGACAGGCCCCTTCTCTTTCTATGGCATCATGGCGTTAACCACTCCGTCCTTGGGTGAGTCTCAGCATGGGCATCTTCATGTCTCCCGTCTTTGACACTGGTAGAGAAACAGCAGGTTCTCGTGTACCTCATCTTATCAGATGCCAACTACAAATTTGCTCATGCATACTAGTAACATTCAGTTATCAGGTACATAGTTCTGTGTAGTGAAGTTAAACAAGGTGATTGGGTCAGTAGTGAGCCTGCATAGGTGGACCAATTGCACTGTAAAATGAAAACATCACATGCTGTTATGTGTTTAAGCCCAGAAGAGCCGAAACATGGATTTGCTTGTTCAACTTGTTTGTTCAAAATGCTGGGAGAGGGACATGCCGGTGATGAGGGTGGGTTCAAAAAAGAGCAGGAAACACAGCTAAATCTCTGCAGCAAGGAGACCCATTCCCATGACTGGCATATTACAATTTATTAATAATAACATTAGTAACCCCAGAAGACTATAGGTTTCCTCATATTTGGCTTTGATTAAAAAGTAAAAATGGGTGAAATTAAACTTCAAACGTATTCACTGCTGCATTTTGAACTGTGCTTAAGTAGACTGTACCTCTGCCGTCTCCAGCATCTGTCTTCATTTTAATACTGTTAAAAAGCAACTGATCCTTATAATCTATAAATGACTATATTGGCTGACCAAAATAGGCTTTACTGACTGCCATAGTGACAGTAAATTCCTGATTGGTCACAACAAGGTGTTTGAGTCAGGTGATCGTGTCATTGCACGCCCCACTGATTCTGGTTCGTCTGCTATGCCTCAGTACTGGTTACTTTGTCACATTAGCAGAGAACAGAATGGAAAAGCAGCCCAAGAACAAGCTACAGCAGCGTTCTATGCAGTCACCACGAACACACCCATTGACAAAAGGATGCGCCCATCCATGTGGAGACGCAGCGATGTTAGACCCATTTAACAATAACTGGGGATGGAGTCAGAACCAGGGGGGCACTGACACTGAGACTGCTTGGTGATGGATGTGGACTGTATAATGGTCTCTGTCTCTCCCCCTCCTCTTCTCTGGCTGTCACCCTCCACCCCACCCCAGCTGTCACACCCCCTCTCTCCCCCTTCGTGGGGTCACCCCAGCCACGGCGTCGCCTCTCTCTTAAGAGGTTTTCTCTGTTCTCTCGCTTCCCAGGTAAATTCCTGCATGTTAGCAGCTAACCAACGGGGACGATGGGCTAGCCGGGTGGCACTAACAAGGGATGTACTGGGTGGGCGGGGCTTTACATTAATAACCAATTAAAGAAAAGGAATAAAAGTTAGCCTTTTCCAGTTCATGCACTCGGGACCCATAGAGTACGACCACGGAAAAGACGCTTTGCTGGACTCATGGACTGAGTGGACTGAATTGGAGTCTGGAGTTATGTTCTCCTCCTAATTTCACTTCCTGTGCCAAGACCTCTCTCAGCCTCATATGCCCCGCCCACTAACAGATCTGACCCCAATCTAGTCGAAAAACAACTTTAGCAATTCATGCTTTGACATCGCCCCATTGCTTATTTCTAATCAGCTGGGCCTTTCTTGGATTCCAGCAGTTCTTTTAAACTTTTGGTTGAACTGCTGGCTCATTTGAATTAATCACCAGGCCATGTCTGTTGATCTGATGTAATGACTTGCCAAAGCAAGGCGTCATATAACGAACATAAGCCCCTTAACACCTGTTTTCAGGTAGCCACCACATTGAGTAAATTCTCTGAACTTATTTTTTGCCATTTGTTTGGTCTGTTCCCATTGTTTCTGTCACCGATGTCTGTGTCACTGTCTTAGCAAGGCACTGCATTATTTTCAGGAATGACACTGCAATGGTAATTTGGGTAAAGGCACTTACTAACTATAATCCAGTGTGTAGATGAATGCATAGTATGTAAAGATTTTATGGAAGAGATATAGATGGATAGATAGATCAATCTAGAATACAAAAATACAATAACCTCATAAATACAATAACCCGATATAGAGATACCTACAGTTACACACCAATTACGTACATATATTTACCAAACACAATACAATACACACACATCCATCACTGTTGTTCAGTGTCCTAATACAACATACACACACATTCATCACTGTTGTTCAGTATCCTAATACAACATACACACACATCCATCACTGTTGTTCAGTATCCTAATACAACATACACACACATCCATCACTGTTGTTCAGTATCCTAATACAACATACACACACATTCATCACTGTTGTTCAGTATCCTAATACAACATACACACACATTCATCACTGTTGTTCAGTATCCTAATACAACATACACACACATCCATCACTGTTGTTCAGTATCCTAATTCCCGCCAGTATGAATGAATGTCGGAACCTCTTGGTCCTGCAACACAGAGATAGAAATTTATTGCTACGATATCAAAGACACTATTAATAATAATAATAATAATAATAATACATTTTATTTAATGGCGCCTTTCAAGTCACTCAAGGTCACCTTACAACTCACATTAAAATAACAATAAACAGTAAACCCATACAGAGAATATATAAACAATCCACTTTGTAAAAAATACAATAAAATAAACACAGTAAATTAAATGAATAAGCAATTTAAAAAATTGCTATTACTGGGTGCTATTACTATTGCATTACTAATGTTTTGTGTAGATGTTATAATTAATTAATATAGTATTAATCTCACCACCATCATGCTCTGGGGTGTGAAGGTCAGTTTAGTCCCCCTGATTTGCCTTTGTCATGATAACATCTCTGACCTTCACCCTGATTTCCATTTTGAAGTGTGATTGCCTGAAATGGTTTAACCTTGTAGTTCGTTTTTGGTATTCTCTTGTTTTATTTTTGTGTCCCTATTAAATCCCATGTTGAGTTCTGTGTCCCAAATGCAGTGGAAACAGTTGTAAATGTATCTTGTGAGATTTCCACCTATTTTAAGATGTACATATGGGCGTATGTGCGCATGTGTATGTAGGCAAGCAGGCATGCATGTTTAAACAGGCATATGCGCATAAAAAATGCACATATGCAGTGGCTTATGATTTGCATCCATCATGGTGCTGGATGCTGCTGGATGGTGTAGGTGGTGCAGGATGGTGTAGGTGGTGCAGGATGGTGTAAGAGGTGCTGGATGGTGTAGGTGGTGCTGGATGGTGTAGGAGGTGCTGGATGGTGTAGGACAGGGGTCTCCAACCTTTTTGAAACTGGGAGCTACTTCTTGGATTCCAATTATTGCGGAGGGCTACCCGAAAAGTTGTTGGGGGGGGGGGGGGGGGGGGGGGTTGGCGAACGAAAGTTGCGTGTGCGAGTGTCAATTGCCAGAGTTGTATAGTAACGAAGTAGAACTACTTCACTACTGTACTTAAGTACTAAGATGCTGTATCTGTACTTTACTGGAGTATTATTTTTTTCTCCTACTTCCACTTTTACTTCACTACATATTTTCCATCAGTTTAATACTTTTACTCCGATAAATTTTTTACGTGCTGTATAGTTACTCGTTACAATTATAAACATGTTAGCTGGTGCTGTCACCGGGTCAAGCGATCAGGCTGTCTTATGAGAAAACTGCGCATGCTCCGGTCGCGTCTCGATTACTCTGCTGCTGCCTTCACTGAACACTTGAGCTTCGTATTTTAGGTTCACTTGACACGTCGTGACTGCGCAAGTGTCCGGCAAAAATGACGCAATCGCGGTGGCTCGCCCATGTGCGTTGGCCACGCGGGCGGTCACGTACCTCTCGATTTTTGTGCGTGCGAAGTTAGAAGGTGGAATTCATGCACTGGTAACAGCAGAAGAGCAGCATAAGTGCTGCATAATAAGCTTGTTGGCGTTTTAATGTACATATATTAAAAGGCACCTTCCTCACCTTCAACATCGAGTGATCGTGGTGGTGAGGGTGAGGAAGGAGACCACCCTGGGCCTACCTAGAGACAGTGTTTGCGTTTGCTGGAGTGAAAGTAAATTCCTATAGGATGAAGTGCCATCTCTGTCTCCCTAAAGAGTGTGAAATATTGGCCTTCAAAAATTCACCTTCGAACTGTAAAAAACACATCAATGTAAGTTATAAATATAACGCACAGAAGACACACCAGCTTGAGCTGTCAGTAAGCACTAGTTAGGTTAGATATCTTGGCTAACGAACCTAATTATGTTCATGACGTGCTGCAGTATTCACTTAACATTACCTGGCAATCATAAAGGCGACGTCACGCTGAGTTGTGTTTTTAGCAACAGTAAGCCGTGTCTTCAGGCTGACTAATCATGTGCCCATTTTTATAGTATAGTGTTTTTATAGGGTAAGGGCATTTATTGAGGGTAAACGCAGGGCAGTAGAATCCGACGGATGGATTTTACGTCCAAAATACACCTCATTTTCTCCGCTAAATTAAGGCAAACTTGTACTTCTGCGCCAAACATACGACGTAGTGGGACATAAGTTATCTGTTTTTTGTGTACGAAGTGTTAAGCCCAGTTTTTTAAGTTGCTACTTGTTTGTACATATGGGTCTCTAATCAGTCCCACCAGGATTTCGCGGGCCTTTTTTGTGATTGTTGCGGGCTAAAATGTTTGATGTTGCGGGTGTTTTTCAAAAAAATTGCGATGGAAGTTGCGGTGTGTTTTTGCTTTTTTGTGAGTACATTACAATAGGGAGTAAATGTTGTATGGTTTCCTCTATTTAGTAGTCCATTTTAATTATCTATTTACCTATTTATTCAGGGTTGGCAACTTTTCCAGATCGCTTGAAGTGAGATTTGAACCTGGAGGGGGTGGCGAACATTAATTGTTGACGGGGGGGGGGGGGGGGGGGGGGGGGGGGGGGGGGTTAGCGAACGTAAGTTGTTACCGGGCGGCCTGTAAAATGGACACAAATTAAGTATTATATCGAGATCGATCGCCAGTGGTTGGCGCCAGAGCGAACTCATAGATATGGATCAGAGATAAATAAACTTTATCTCTGACTTTAAACTTTATCTCAGTTTAAAGTTTAAACTTATAAACTTTATCTTAGACCCTCGCCGCTTGCGTGCGCTGCAGTGACTTGCATTGTGGGGAATGTAGTGTTTGTGCGTGCAAAACACCATCGGGCGGCTGTGGCCTGCGGGCCGGATCTAATAGTAATTAAATTAAATATCATCCAGGGGGCCATAGATAATCAATTCGCGGGTCGGATCTGGACAGTTTATCATGCTGCTTTCAGTCCTCTTGAACGTATATACGGAAGTAAGGCGGGCGTTTGTCGACGTCACATCAAGACGACATCAGTAATTGGTCAAATTTGCGGGAAAGTTGCGGTGATTGGCTGAAGTTGCAACACCGCCCTGAATTCGCGGGGTTTGCTTGAAGTTGCGTTGAAGTTGCAAATCGCAACATCGCGACTTTCTGGAGGGTCTGATCTATAATAGTGGCAAAAACATGACGTGGCGACTCATGACGTGGGTGACCCCTAGTTTATTCAATATTGACGGCAGCCTAACTTTTTGATTGACAGCTAATTGAGCAATAGAACACGAGAGGGAGTGTGTTATCGTGAATATATGTACATGCCGTTACTTGACAACACGTCCGCGGAGTGATACAGAGAATGAGAATACCGTGCTGTTATCACACATATCTGCAGGGTTAGAACACTTGTCAACCAGTCGGATTGTGAACTAACTGTTGTATAATTGGCGAATAATCATTTAGTGTTAGAAGGGGAGGGACAACTGTGAATTTTGATTGGACATAAATTTAAGTAGATTTCTCGATGGGACCAATTAGGTTTACAAATTTATATGTAATTCATTGGCCCTTTGGCGAGCTACTCGGAAAGGGGTGGTGAGCTACTGGTAGCTCGCGAGCGACGTGTTGGAGACCCCTGGTGTAGGAGGTGCTGGATGGTGTAGGAGGTGCTGGATGGTGTAGGAGGTGCTGGATGGTGTAGGTGGTGCTGGATGGTGTAGGAGGTGCTGGATGGTGTAAGATGGTGTAGATGTCTGGTTCTGACTGTGCCTTCCCTGCTTTGCAGAGTTCCGCTCCCCGTCTCACCTGAGTGGCCTGAACCGCTCTGCGTCCCTGAGCTGTGCAGAGAGGGTGGACGCCATGTCCATCGGAGGCAGCACCTCGCAGCTCACCAGCACGCCGCCGCCCCAGTATGTCCCGGACTTCAACGTGCGCGCCCTCACGGACCTGCAGTTCGTAAAGGTAGGGGCGGCAGTGGTACAGCGATGCCAGAGCATGTGTAGGCCAAGCACTGGGACAACAGAGTAGGACGAGGGCCGTGCACGACCAGTAAAACAGAAATCTACATTTCATTCTAATGCTTTTAAGTGAAATGCTACACAGACCAAGGCAAACAAAGAGAGACGGAAGTCTTTTCATATTCATGTATAGATAAGTGGGGTGAAGGTTAATTAGCCTCTCTGCTTAGGGTCCCTAACACTTTGGATTATTCCACTGCAGATACCGGTAACTGTTAATTGGGTCTAGCATTATATTGCGTAATCCTCTTTGTCCTTGAAGAGAATAATTTGTCAGAATTTCTTTAATTAGTTACTTTGCTTTAAATAAGTTACCATAACAGAGTATATGATTCAAATACCTCAGTTACCTGGATGTCTCCATAAATGGGTGAATGTGAAAGAGCTCTTCAGTGTTTATTTCAGACACTCTGAATGTAGGATCACATGTAAGACTACAAGCCTTCTTGTTGCACCAGTACTCAGTGTTTTGGTTTGTGTTTTTTTTTCTTATTCTCTCAGATCAATCGTGCCCAGTACCAAAATGGACTTTTGGCCTCCAAGTTGGACAGTAGCCCACAGTCTCCCACGAGTAACCATATGCGACTGGACCCTGCACCTCTGCCATCCGTGGCACCCATCCTCGCCTCCACTATGAGCAGGAGTACAGGTCCGCTGACCCCTAAGGAGGATGCCGGCGAGACCACGTTGCTGCTCAATGACAGGAACAGCCTGGCCAACCAGCGCTCCAGCCAGCAACTGTCCTACACAAACACCAACTCCACCTCGAGCCTCCACCTGAACTCCAACACCCACATCCACCCCCACAGTCACCCTGTCACACACCTGAACATCCACACCATCTCCCACACCTACGCACACACGGAGAGCACAATCTGACGAGGCCTCTTCATATGAGCTCCCAGACAGAGTGACCAAAGATGAGCACGTCAGCACCATTTCACCTTTCCTCCTCCCAGTTACGCTCAGCCAGGTGGTGCTTCACTCGTGACTGGACTGGAGATGGATGATTATAAAAAGAATCCAATTCAAGCTACAGGACCAGTACAAGGTTAGGAGGCTTTGACTAAGTTCGTTAGTGGACCATAAGAACCACTGCTAGAACACTTTTTGTTGTCTACCATCACCTCAAATGGTAGAACGCAAACAGACAAATATTTTCGAAAGTATTTCTGTAGCATGCAAGAACCATGGACTACTGGTTGGAGGAATTTAAAATCTAATAATGTTTCACTAGTATACAAAAGATAATGTGCACTTTTAAAATGTCTTAGAATGCCTATCCAACCTTTGTAGAGTTGGGGGGGGGGGGGGCAGAATGCTGAGATTTTTGGAGGTGTGTGATGGGAACACACAGGATCACTAACCTTAGGCTCCTGATACCAAGAGCGCTCCAAAGCATTTATTAGCAAGAAACTAATGGACCCCATTTAGCACAAATGATTATTTTCAAAGAGAAGATTTCATGTGTTTTTTCTTTATTTCAGTGTATTGTAATCACTTATTTTGCAGTTTAAATGGCTCTAATACATGACACGGTTCTTTGATCTTTAAATTAGATGTAAATATTAAACTAAGTGAAATCCGATTTCACTCCAGTTATGCAATATAATTAAAAGACCAAACAAAAGTGGTTTGAAAGAATATTTACAGGTGGTACAATTCACATATTTATGGGTTTGTCAGAGTACTTTAAAATCACAAGCACAGAAGGTCTAACAGCCCCAACCACAGCCCATAAGATAAGATAAACTACAGAATATATGTTATAAAAATACATTATAAATTCTATTTATTTTATCCTAAATAATTTATGTATGGATGATTTACTTTTTGAACTGACAATATTGTGAATTATTATTTGCAAGGCTATGATCTGTCCAGACTATCCAGCACTAAAATAGCTACCAACATTTTGTTACCAAATGAACACTTTTTTTGCTGCTAAAGTCGTTCTTATTTAGAGAACGTTGTGTAGACGTGTTCTCTGTAATGACTGATGGGTATGGTGAAACGGAATACCAAGAACCAAGAATACATTCCAGACCTTAAAAACACCTGTATCTTGGTGCTGAGACAAGATCCACTGTGAACTGAAATCAAACTGTACATTCAATGTACTGAACCTTCTGCCTACACACCAGATGCAAAGCTCGTAGGATACTGGAAATTGTTCTTTTCTTGTTGATCTAAAGAGGAAGGGGTCACCAGCTTGATGTATAAAAGTTTATATCGAACACTATTTAACCCTTAAGGACATTTTACTTTAATTGTCATACATTAGCAGCATGGGTAGCAAACAATCAATTAGACCCTGTTGTGAATACTTTACCAGCAGAATGGTCATTTCCTGATACTTGAGTTATAACATATAGAAACCATATAGATCAAACTGTAGCAATACTAGTTCTCCATATTTAATAATATTTAGATGTTAAACGAGTAATTGCATTACCAAAAGACCAAAGGTGAATGGATAACATTCTGATCACTGTCTGCAGTATTCATCGCTCAGCATAGGAAACTAGTGTGGTGCATGTGTAGAAGGTTTAGAGTTCTCATATATGTAGTGGCCCCCAGTTCAAACCCTGCACTGGTGGCCACTGAGGCCACCCAAGTGAAAAGATGAGTCCATTAATCTCTTGCTTGAGTTAACATGTTATTATGTTGAACGCTATGTTGTTGGTTTTTTTTTTATGTTGAACAGTGTAAAGAGGATACGTGTCCAGTGTTTATGTACCGTTTGAATTATTTATAAAATATTTTATGGCCTTTCTGAGAGGTCTGTAAAGAGAAGCAATAGACAGTTACTTCTGACAGACTACGTTCTGATGGCGTTTTGCATATCAGTTTTGCACAAATGGGGGTAATGTCTTGAATTTTACCTCAGTTGACATTGCATGTGTACAGAAATATTAAAATAGTAAATGTTAATATTTAAAGTGCATTCACTGCATTTTAAACCAAAATGTGTATGATCAAAAAGAATTTTCATAGGCATACAGTTTTAGTCCATGTGTTATTGTTTAACATGACCAAAGTTATCACACCACATTTATATTCACTGGTAAACTCAATGGCCAAAGACTTTTGCCTTTTGATCTGCCTGTATCTCTTTCATTGCAACAACCTTGCTGTTGGCTGGGTTTAAACTATGGAAGTAGCTCAGAACTAATTAAATTCCTTTGGTCTTGAGGTCCAGTCCAGTAATCTGCCTTTAATGTTCACTTTTCTGGAGCAATTATGCTTGTGTTACTATGTTAGTAACGCTTTCACTCCCAGTTTAGTTAAAGGGGTTTTTGTGTGTCGGGGGGGGGGGGGGGGGGGGGGGTCTGTTAGTTACACTTTCACTCCCACTTGAGGGTTTTTTGTGATTCTGTGTTAGTGACACTTTCACTCCAGATTGTGTTAAAGGGTTTTTTTTGTTCTCTCCCAATGACTTGTCTTCAGTTGATTTGTGAAGGTTAAAGATCGTGAACACAGCCTAAAGGCAGAGTGGCCATGGTGCAAGATTTACTTTGACTGTTTGTGATCATGCATCTCATATGTTGAAGGCCTTGCCTAGCAAACTATCATAGCTCTTTCCACCACCCAGCTACCCCATACATTTTCAGGACATGCTTGTCTTCCATGCAATCTATATTTGCCATATCAAAAGCTCATGTTTTCCACTTTTATGGAAAAAAATATTATATTCATATTATATATATATATATATATATATATATATATATATATATATATATATAAAATATAATTAGATTATTTACACATGTGTGACTACTAGGTTTCCTTAACCCCATACATGTCCATTACATGGTCAGTGTTGCAGAGTTATTGATTTTGAATTTACTTGCTTTTTTGCAATACACTGAGATTTAACATTAATACATGGCGTGCTCTATTTTATGGGGAAAAAGAATGTAATGAGCAAATGTACTGTACCTCTAGTTGTCTCTGACGGTTCTATAAAGAATGCGGATAAAGATTGCAATAATAATAAACCTTATTCCTTCTGTTTGTTTGGATAAACTTTCTCCTCTGTATTCGCGTACATCATTGCCCCTTAGGTTTGTAAATAAACTACTGTTTCGATTATTTTTTATCGTAATTTTATTAATGTAGTTACCGATATTTGGCTGTAAATTCTCTGAGAGAAGTCAGTCTTGCGATAATGTATCCTAAATAAAACTGCAGTTATACGCGACTTTGCCTAGTCGCATTTTATGTAGCAATCTCCACGTTTTTCATTCTTCATATATTGTCTTTTGATTAGAGGACCAAAATTGGTTTTAATTGTCAGATCGGTGCCCTTTCAGTCTGCATTAGCTATAACTGCGGGCATTTTCTACTTACCCAGTTTTGTTTATTTCACGTTTACCGAACATGCCACAGTGGGCGTGGCTTTCCCTTATCGCACTCTCCTATTGGTCACAAAGCCTGCAGATCGCATTGGCCCATGACGGACTACACGTAGTTCCGCCATAAAGATGTACATTAGCTCCTTACTGGGGATAACAGGGATGTTTGTGTGAATGTTTTGGGGTCTTGGGACTTCTTAGATCCAATATGGCGCTGAAAGCGAGGACGTTTTCTTCGTTATTTTCATTAGGAACAAAACAAAAGTAGGAGGGTAGCACAACGACGGGCAGGTGTCACATGATTTGGAAATAACCGAGCTGCCCAATTCCAATATGGTGGCCAGCTTGGCAGACATACGTTTCTTGTGGATTATATTGTTCGTGTGCGGGTTCGGGTTCGGCGCCCGCAGCCAGCAAGCCCCGCCGCACGTTTTCGGGTTGCGCTTAGAGGAATCTAACAATCACGTGTATATGCGCGAAAGAGTCATTATTGCTTCGTACGGATCTAGATTCAAGCTCCGATTATTTGGTTACTACCCACTTAATGGGACTTGGCCGTGGGTCGCATTTGCTGGTGAAACTAAAGATGTGCAGGCAGGTGCTGTTTGGACCCCAGAGGATCCCTGTAAGCAAGATAAACTAAGAAATTCCTCCGCTTTCCAAGTCCACGGGGAGTTTGAAGCGGACGACGAAATCAGCGGCTTGATTGAAGTTCACACTGTGGAAAGAAACATCTCTGCAGCCACCAAACTAGAGGACGATGAACGGCCGGTTTTCTACCACTTGTGTATTTTCAAAGAACCAGACTGGCAATCGGTGGGGTCGGACAGATTACGTGTAAAGTACCCCGATTTACCCCCTGATTCTGTTCCCACCTGGGGTCTCGCGATAATCACTATTGTACTCTTGTTTATTTGTGGGGTGATAAGAAACTTAAATCTGAGTTTGCTTTGGCTTGATCCTTTGGAACTATATGTGCTGCATAGCTGTGGCTCTGAAGATGAGAGACTGTTCGCCAAGCGACTAGAGCCAATTCGGAGGAGAGGCAACTTTTTGGTCTGCTCGTTATTGGTTATATGTGCCCTGTGTCACTCTGCGCTTGGTGTGCTTCTTTACCGCGCCTTTGGCTCCGTCTTACCCGCTGTGTTCACGTGTGGTGCTCTCATATTCTTGCTTGCCGAGTTGTTGCCTCACATAATAAGTTCAGGCTATGGATTCCACATTGCTCCGGGCATGATATGGCTAGCCCAAACGTGTTTGATTGTAACCTGTCCACTGTCTTGCCCCCTCGGTCTGCTTCTCGACGTAGCTTTTCGTCGCGACGTAAGCACGTGTAGTGTACGCGAGAAAATAATGGAGATGATCCGGTCTAACGTTAATGACCCTTATAACGAGTTCGTCAAAGAGGAATTCCGCCGGGGTACGTTGAGGACCAAAACAGTTGAAGACATATTGACCCCTTTGAAAGACTGCTTTATGCTACCATCTACAGCAGTGCTGGACTTCAGCACCATGTCTGAAATTATGCAGAGTGGTTACACCCGTGTTCCCGTGTATGAAGAAGAGAAGTCAAACATAATTGAAATCCTTTATGTAAAGGATTTGGCCTTGGTAGACCCTGCAGACTGTACACCCATGACAACCATCACAAAATTCTATAATCACCCTCTGCATTATGTCTTTAATGACACCAAGCTGGATGCGATGCTTGAGGAATTCAAGAAAGGTAAATAAATGTTAAATGTGCTTCAACAGCACTACTGTTATTCACTCCTTGCATCTACTCTGTGGTCCTGATCCTTTTTTTCCCCTTAGGGAACTCTCACCTGGCCATAGTACAGAGGGTGAACAATGAGGGTGAGGGAGACCCTTTCTATGAGGTGTTGGGTCTGGTCACGCTGGAGGACGTGATCGAGGAGATCATCAAGTCTGAAATCCTGGACGAGTCCGATGGCTACAGTGGGTACCGCATCTATCTCGGATGCCTCCTTGTCTCAAAAATTTAATGAGTTCAACGTATTTATCCCTAAAGACCTGCTGACTGGCCTTACCTTGAGTGCTTTTGTTTTCTGAAGTGAACATGAAAGTGAAGCGTCCTCCCGCCCAGTTAGAGATCCCTCTGGAGCCGCACTCTGCACAGGAAGAGTTCTCCCTCTTCAAGGAGCCGGATGGCGAGCAGAAAATCCGAACGTCCCCACAGCTGCTGCTCGCCACACACCGCTTCCTCTCCAGAGGTGCTGGCAAACGTCTCTGCAGGGGGTCTGAGGCGTTCGCTTAGAGGTGTTTGTGCAAGTGTCTGTGTGAAAAATGCATGCTTGGAATTGCTCTGTGGCAACGGTCAAAACTAACCTTTCTGTTGTGGGCAAATAAACTAGAAGACTGACCAGCAAAGATATTTTTACTAGCCACAAGACTTTATTTGTATTGTGTTAAGGTATGTTTCAGCTCACAAAGTAGTTATGCAAGTGGTCACTGGCTGATGAACCGTTATAGTTTTTGCACCAACGTTTACCCACATTTAGAAACCGACTGGTGTTCATTTTGGGTCCTGGTAAATAATATGGTACACGGTACATTCTGTGGTTTGAGTTTGCACATTGCCAATTATAGTGGGGTTCGTATCCGGGGCCACCTGTGGGCGTGATTTGGTCTTCAGTGAGTCAGTGTAACCCAGATCCTTTTCTCCAAATTTGAACTGACATATTTTGCAACATGCAGCCCAGGTGAATTGATGATTTACTCCTAGCACAGTACTGCAGTACCTCTTAATCACAAGATGATTGTTTCAACCTGTACTGATTTCTAACTGGCTTCCACCACTGATCATTAGGCTACGTTGTGATTTTGGTACACAAATATAGAACCCGGTCCTCACTCACCATGATTTCCCTCCTTTTCCAGAGGTGGAGCATTTCAGTCCCCAGCGTGTGTCTGAAAAAGTTCTGTTTCACCTCTTGCGGCACCCAAACGTCAACCAAGAAGTGAAGTTTGACCTGAGCAACCGACTAAGTGCGGACCACTACCTGTACACACGGAACCACCCCGTGGACTATTTCATTCTGCTGCTCCAGGTGAGCAGGACGGGGCACTAGAACTTCTGCTGGGTGTGGTCTGCAGTGGTGGGTGGCTGAGTGCGTCTGTCCTCTTGTAGGGTTGTTGGAATAAGTGGACACTTTGACTATCGATAAGATTTCCTGCATATCGTTCACTTTGCAGAACCTGTCTTTGTGCAGAGATGTATCCCAGGAACAACAATCAGTTGTTGAAATTGCAGCACAGGGACTTGTGGGATTTGTGAAGTGCTGTATGCACCACTGCTGATGGGGGGGGGTGGATCTGGGTATTTCACACGTGCGTATGGTAGTTTCCGTGAGGTATCCTCAATGCCTTATCAATTAGCTTCCACGCAAATCCAGTTGAATCCAGTTTTGTTTCCTGATGTATCCAAATTGATTTCACACTTGTAGCAAGGTTCTCACATGCTACTTGTAATACATGCTTTTAAATGTAGTGTGTGTGTGTGTGTGTGTGTGTGTGTGTGTGTGTGTGTGAGTAGGGACGTGTGGAGGTAGAGATTGGAAAAGAGGGCTTAAAGTTTGAGAACGGCGCCTTTACATACTATGGTGTCTCAGCGCTGACTGCACCTTCCTCTGGTACGTCATGACTGTCAGATTTATCAGTCCACCAGATTCAGTTCTGCCTTCACATGTGGCTCAAAATGCCACTAAATGACACGACTGACCATCACTGTGATGCCCACCACAATAAAGAAAGTAGCGGTCACTCACTGTCTTTGACCACTGCTACATTTGATCGTTTATCCACCACAGCTGATCAGTATATTTAAAAGGTGTCTGCTAGCTGAAGTCAGGTTTGTTAGATTTGCATGCTGGGGTGGAAACCGATTTTGTGCGTGCGTGCGTGTGTGTGTGCGTGCGTGTGTGTGCTTGAGCAGTGCATCAGTCTCCAGTCTCCACGCAGCACCACTCCCCCAGAGACCCCTTCGAGCTGGGAGATGCCACCAGCCCGTCCAGCTATTGTCCTGACTACACGGTCCGAGCCCTCACCGACCTGCAGATCATTAAGGTGAGCAAGTAGAGGAGGTGACTGTGTTGGTTAGCAGCTGACGTAGCTGTTCAGCTCTGTGGTGCTGGTGATGCATGATGAGTGCAGTTAATGCACAAGCCTGATGCTCTTGATCTGGTTCCCAGTGTGTACTTAGACTTGTCCATACAAACCCTTACGCAATATAAAATCCTATTTTGTCAGCACAACCTCTAAAACCACTAGTCTTTATGCTCATGCCTTTCAGGTAACCCGACTGCAGTACCTCAATGCCTTGATGGCATCTCGGGTGGCGCACAGCCCTGGTCTACCTGAAATTAAGATCTTGCCCAACAGCCAGACCAAACTACTAAACGAGAAGAACACTACCCAAGGTACAGAGTGGTGATGCTGGTGTTGACGTGCTGAGCACAACCGTAACACGTGACATTTGAATCACACTTGCTCTGTGAGTTAACAGTTATAGGCATGCCATATGGATATAACTGTAGTGCTGATTGACACGTGAGTTAATTATGGAACAAAGCTGTTGAACTGTTAGATGACGACTTTGGTTTCACTTTTAAATCTGTTTCTCTTTTCTCTTGTTTTTTATTCTGTTTCTCCCTTAATCACAACCTAGACTTTCCCCTTCAGTTTTTATTATTTGATGCTATTGACATCTACTGTTAGTGTACTTTGCATGAGGTAAACACAAGTTCAGTTCTTAGCATGAGTTTCCACACTGTGTCTCATCTTTACATGCACTGTACATTGCACAGATGTCTGTGGGCCACAAGCACTACACGTGCATGTTGTTTTGCTCTAAAAATGTTCCCTCGACATAGTTAACAGAAATAAGTTGCCTTGGTAACCATCCCTGCCCTCCCTTCTGTGAGGCAAAGATTGAGTTTCTGGTTGTGGTGAAACATTTTTCAGAGTAACTCGTTTTCATTTAGCTCTACCTAATTGCATGATTGTAAACTAACAATATACATTTTATGCAACATAAAATCTAACATCTGTGCCCATCAACTATTTCTGGGTCTGCTTTTGACTCTATTTCCCTGTATCATCGTCCGGACATCATGCAATCAGTCTAATAGAGACTTAAAAATATATATTTCCCCCATAATTCTCCCATTTATAGATGTGTTTTTGGCATTCTTTGTGTCTGTCTTTCCGATTTTAAGTTGTAATGTATACAGTCTAGTTGCAGACCACGAACCGAAGTCTCTCTGGCACTTGTGTTTCTTTCTTCTACCTTCTTATACCCAAGAACTGCTGCTCCTCACTCTGGTCCAGCTGATGAAGGCTTTATAGACCACTCCACTCAAGCCTCATCTGCAGTGTTTTCAATGCATTATTGACACAAAAATTGTCCTATCAGGGGCCCAAGCACCTCGTTGCTGCTATTTAATTATTATTACATGTTCCCTGTTTAAGTTTTTGTATTGTTTGATTTCCTTTTTAACCTAGTGTTTACACTAAAGGTGCTTTTAAACTAATGCCATTACATTCAGCTTATGTTCTGTGATGTTCGTGAGTGCTGCTTCTCTGAGCCACACTGTGAGTGCGAGCGTGCCCGAGCGTGCGGGCGTGTGCTGGCATGTGCTGGAATCTCATGGATCCCCTTCACTTTGCTTGGCTTTGCAGGTGCAAGCAGGATCCAGGAAGGTGGGACTGATGAGACTTTGGCCCTTAAAGAAGCTATCAGACTTTCTGTCTAACCTATTTAACTTCAGCTCACTTGAAGGTTTGAGTTTTAACAGCTAGCTTGACTTTTGGCATTACATTTCCCTTTGTCTTGTCTTGGAGTACTTTATCCAGATGCCATGAGTCTTTGTGGGTTTGTTTGTTTGTTTTGTTTGTCATTTTGAGATATGGTCACTTTGAGATGCCAAGTCCCCTACTTCCTGTGCCCTCCACTAGGTCACTTCCTGTCATCCTCTTTCCTTGCTACCCCTGCCGGTTTAAAGTGTCACATTGTCGGTTGAGTAATGCACTTGCCTTTCACATATTTCTGTATTCCCCTTTATGTGTGGGTTCACGATCGGTGTGGTCTTACATCAGAGCCTTCATAGTCTGTTGGTAGAAGCCCCCAGTACTCTAGACCTGCCTCTTATTTATGTGCCAGTGGACAAGTTAGTCCGCAGGGACAGCTCTGGGTTCTGGGATTGCACTTCAGATGGGAACACACTGCATAACTCTAACCCCCACCCACCCCACCTTACTTACCATATGCAGACTTGGATCTCATGTTACAATTTCACTGTTGCAACCTGTTATGAGCAGTTCCTTCAATTTCAATCTACAGTATTCAGTCCAGTTTTTCAGTGTGGTGTAGCGTATGGATGGCAACCAACCATGTCTGTGCTGTTTTAGCCCAAAGCTGAGTAGTGACTGCCACACATCCACTGCTGGTCTGGACCTCAACCACAGCATGTTCACCCAGTCATTCCTCACCAGAGTATGACTCCAGTCACCTGACAAATCTCGTACACACCAGCCAAAATATATAAACAAGCAGAACAGAATTAAAAAACTTCATGTATGCATTTTTGCACATGGATTAGCTTAAACTGCTAACTGTGAGAATTTGCTTCCAGAAATGCAGGGTGATTAATTGCTTAATCAGGTGTGTGTTGTGGGTGCAAGGTACAGTATTGCTGTAAAAAGAGGTGATTGTTCAGTAGTGAAGGACCATTTCAAGTTGGCGTCCTTGAGCCTGCATATATTTGCTAAATTCTGTGAGTGAATGTTTCCATCTTTGTTTTCAGAATGCAGTGTTCATCAACTATTTCTGGGTCTGCTTTCAACTCTACATTTATCTCTCATTGTCAGAATATCATGTAACATTTACGAGGTGCCCCAGAATTCTGAGAATTATTGCGACATAACTTTGAACATGTCAGTATTTGGGGGAGTGCAGGGAAAGATTAAAATCCGTCCATAGGAGTAAGATGCTTACTGATTTGAACCCTTATATGCACTAACATTAGTTTCCTGAGATTCCTTGCTGGTAATAGCCATTCCCAGCATGTTTTCATCAGCTCGCGCGGACCACACTGAAGCCTGAAGTTCAGCATTGATGCAGTAATACCAGACACCTGCATTCCTTGTAAGACATTATAGCTGCGTAGTTGATAAGTTAGCACGTGGTGTGCTTTTTTCATAGCCACTTGCAGACCATTCTGTTTATAGAGCCAGTTATACTCATATATCAACATTCATTAAGAAAAGTTTAATGGCCTGATTGTTTTAATGACAATGATTTTTAATGACATGATGTCTGTCAACTTCAGCTCCTCTTCCTGGATATGTTTGTATGATGTGACATCATAGTGTTGCTGGTTTTTTTTTTTTGTTTGTTTGTATGTTTTTGTTTTTTTTTCTTGTTTTTAAATTTTTTTTGGAAACAAATGGATTCACAATTTAGTTTGTTGTTGATTTCTACATTTGATTGTTTTTGTATTCTGGATTCTTTTTGGTAATGGGTATGCAAACATGAGCCGCCTTTTGGGGGACTATTAGCTCTTTGCTCTGATTCAGCAGGACTGTTCTCGTCTTTCCTTTTGTTCTGGACACATACGTTCCAGACTGTTAGCTGGTGTGTTAGTAAACACTGAGAAATGCACTCCGGTGTGTCATTTTATTTTGAATGAATGTTGATCTAATCATAATGAACATTTGCTCTGAGAACTCGGAGTGCAATCCCAAGTTAATATTTTTATATTATACATTGTACTCTTTGAGCAGTCGGTTTATATTCTCTTTAAAGAATGAATGTATATAGGCAAAACTTCTTTCTGGCTCTGCTATATTTATCTGGAAAAATTTATGGAATTGGGATCAAATGGAATTTATCTGTTCTTTCCTTCTTGATAGGATAGAGATTGCTGTATATTAATTTACTTAAATCATAGAATATATTAATGGAGAATAATTGCTGGCAGATGTTTTGATTTTTATAATTTTTTTTCTTCTTTAGGTACAAAACAATTGTAAGCAGGCATTTTTAATAGCCGTTCTAAACCTCTCTGTAATGTTGAATACTGCTTGTTGCATTGAATGCTCCCAGTTTCAACTGTTTCTTAGGAAATAAAACCAGACCAGTGTGTAAGTTGAACTTTGAACTGCTTGAAGCTGTTTGAAATGGTCATATTGGGTATAAGTTGAATTTCTTGCTCCACCACTAGCTGAACCTCAATTACACTGTTGGGCTCTTGGAGAATTGCACAGCAAGACTGAATCAGTATAGGGATTCATTGTTAATTTTATTATTGTTGTTATTGAGATGCAGTTCCAAAATTCACCTGATGAGGGTGTGCACTCCTGAGAATATAAACACTGCGGATGTCTGTGTAGAAGTAAAGGGAACAGGTCATCTTGCAAATTATTGTCCAACATTGTTGGCTTATAATATCACGGTAGGTGCAACCGAGTTTAATGAAAGGCTTGGTTACTGCTGAAAGCTGTGTGAACTGGGAAGAGCTCTGAGTGAAGCTGCTTAGCTACGTCATGGCAACCGGTGTCTTGTAATTCTGATTCTATTCCATAGTTCTATACCTCAAACAATTCCGTAGCCCTGTGGGTTTTACTCTCAGATGTTTAGGGTTTAGGGTCATAAGCATTTCAGTTACACAATTACTTCATTGTATGGTTCATGCAAGTTGTGCAGAAGCTAAAGCCTTGCCCTTACAACACCTGAGAGGACAGAGCATCTGTACGCCCTCACATCAGAAATAAACTGCTCATAAATCTGGCCTTTCAGAAGGACAGTAATGTTCTATTTTCCAGTTTTCTATAACTACATATAAAAGCTTTTCTGTTAAAAAGGCATTCTACAAACCAGTTTCAATGTTATATATAGGCCTATATAAATATATACACTGCTCAAAAAAAATAAAGGGAACACTCAAATAACACATCCTAGATCTGAATGAATGAAATATTCTCATTGAATACTTTATTCTGTACAAAGTTGAATGTGCTGACAACAAAATCACACAAAAATCATCAATGGAAATCAAATTTATTAACCAATGGAGGCCTGGATTTGGAGCCACACACAAAATTAATTCTGGGGCAGTCGTGGCCTGGTGGTAGGGAACTGGTCTTGTGACCGGAAGGTCGTGGGTTTGATTCCCAGACCTGAGGCCATGACTGAGATGCCCTTGAGCAAGGCACCTAACCCCAACTGCTCCCCGGGCGCCGGGCTAGGGCTGCCCACCGCTCTGGGCGCGTGTGATCCACAGCCCCCTAGTAATCACTAGTGTGTGTGTTCTAACTGCACAGATGGGTTAAAAGCGGAGGACAAATTTCGATTGCGGTGAAAAAAATCACAATTGACAAAAATATGGCTTTTTTTTTTAGTGGAAAAACACACTACAGGCTGATCCAACTTTGATGTAATGTCCTTAAAACAAGTCAAAATGAGGCTCAGTATTGTGTGTGGCCTCCACGTGCCTGTATGACCTCCCTACAACACCTGGGCATGCTCCTGATGAGGTGGCGGATGGTCTCCTGAGGGATCTCCTCCCAGACCTGGACTAAAGCATCCGCCAACTCCTGGACAGTCTGTGGTGCAACGTGACGTTGGTGGATGGAGCGAGACATGATGTCCCAGATGTGCTCAATCGGATTCAGGTCTGGGGAACGGGGCGGGCCAGTCCATAGCTTCAATGCCTTCATCTTGCAGGAACTGCTGACACACTCCAGCCACATGAGGTCTAGCATTGTCCTGCATTAGGAGGAACCCAGGGCCAACCGCACCAGCATATGGTCTCACAAGAGGTCTGAGGATCTCATCTCGGTACCTAATGGCAGTCAGGCTACCTCTGGTGAGCACATGGAGGGCTGTGCGGCCCTCCAAAGAAATGCCACCCCACACCATTACTGACCCACTGCCAAACCGGTCATGCTGGAGGATGTTGCAGGCAGCAGATCGCTCTCCACGGCGTCTCCAGACTCTGTCACGTCTGTCACATGTGCTCAGTGTGAACCTGCTTTCATCTGTGAAGAGCACAAGGCGCCAGTGGTGAATTTGCCAATCCTGGTGTTCTCTGGCAAATGCCAAGCGTCCTGCACGGTGTTGGGCTGTGAGCACAACCCCCATCTGTGGACGTCAGGCCCTCATACCATCCTCATGGAGTCGGTTTCTAACCGTTTGTGCAGACACATGCACATTTGTGGCCTGCTGGAGGTCATTTTGCAGGGCTCTGGCAGTGCTCCTCCTGTTCCTTCTTGCACAAAGGCGGAGGTAGCAGTCCTGCTGCTGGGTTGTTGCCCTCCTACGACCTCCTCCACGTCTCCTGGTGTACTGGCCTGTCTCCTGGTAGCGCCTCCAGCCTCTGGACACTACGCTGACAGACACAGCAAACCTTGCCACAGCTCGCATTGATATGCCATCCTGGATGAGCTGCACTACCTGAGCCACTTGTGTGGGTTGTAGAGTCCGTCTCATGCTACCACGAGTGTGAAAGGACCACCAACATTCAAAAGTGACCAAAACATCAGCCAGACAGCATAGGTACTGAGAAGTGGTCTGTGGTCCCCACCTGCAGAACCACTCCTTTATAGGGGGGGTCTTGCTAATTGCCTCTCATTTCTACCTGTTGTCTATTCCATTTGCACAACAGCAGGTGAAATTGATTCACAATCAGTGTTGCTTCCTAACTGAACAGGGGTGGGTTTCCCGAAACGTTCTTAGCGCTAAGTACTTCGTAACCTCGTATGAAACGTACGAGGTTAAGAAGTACTTAGCGCTAAGAACGTTTCGGGAAACCCACCCCAGGTTGGTTTCACAGAAGTGTGGTTGACTTGGAGTTATATTGTGTTGTTTAAGTGTTCCCTTTATTTTATTTTTTTCAGCAGTGTATATATATATATATATATATATATATATATATATATATATATATATATATATATATATATATATATATATAGTGTGTACTTTTTACAGTAGATAAAATGGAATAAAAAAATGGAGACAGTGTTTTTGACTTTTAAATCAATTTTAAACATGTGATGATTACAAATGTTCAGAGTTTGTAGAGTTGTCACAATTATATTAAAACTTTAGTTTACATTTTGTACTTCAGAATTGTGCCTCTAGGGGTCAGCTTTTAGCATGAAATACAGCTTTCAGTTCATTTCATGCTGTAGGTATCTTGGCTCTTTATGGGGCCCTAAGGAGAAATTTTTTTGGGGACACCCATACCACCACATCAGCACCAAATTCTTATGTAAATAAGATCATCATGATATCTTGGTGCTCTTAGTCCTTCAGACTAAGAAAGCATTCCTCCAGATACACTATATTGCCAAAAGTATTCTCTCACCTTCCTTGACTCACATATGAGCTTAAGTGACATCCCACTCCCCTAATCCATAGGATTCAATATGACGTTGGTCCACCCTTTGCAGCTAGAACATCTTAAACTCTTCTGGGAAGGCTGTCCACAAAGTTTAGGAGTGTGTTTATGGAGATTTTTGACCATTCTTCCAGAAGCTCATTTGTGAGGTCACATACTGATGTTGGACGAGAAGGCCTGGTTCTTAGTCTCAGCTCTAATTCATCCCAAAGGTGTTCTATCAGGTTGAGGTCAGGATTCTGTGCAGGTCAGTCAACTTAATCCACACCAGACTCTGCCATTCATGTCTTTATGGACCTTGCTTTGTGCACTGGTGCACAGTCATGTTGGAGGAGAAAGGGGCCAGCTCCAAACTGTTCCCTTAATGTTGGGAGCATGGAATTGTCCAAAATGTCCAAAGTGCTGAAGCATTCAGAGTTCCTTTCACGAGGGGCCAAGCCCAGCTCCTGAAAAACAACCCCACACCATAATCCCCCCCCCCCCCCATCAAACTTTACACTTGGTACAATGCAGTCAGACAAGTACTGTTCTTTTGCCAATATAGTGTATATATTGCATTAAGTTAAGTGAGACCTTAACAGTTGTAACCTAGTTACAACACATCAAAAAGCAGCTTTACAAGCTCACAGGTCCACATCCCTAATTAGCAAACATGAGGCAACAATGTCAAGGAAAAACTCCCTGGGCAGTTTAGGAAGAAATCTTAGGAGGACCAAGACTCAAAAGGGAACGCATCCTCCATTGGGTGGCCCAGCTAGGAGAAGTCCATATTTATAGTTCTATTTCTAGGCTGAGCAGTTACAGTCAATGTGGATGTTGGGCTCCTGGTAGTGTCTACTGGCAGTCAATGTGGATGTTGGGCTCCTGGTAGTGTCTACTGGCAGTAACGGTGCATCTGCTGGTGGCATCGACACATCCACAAGCCATTTTCTAGGTTTTATGGAGTTGTCTTTGTAGAAGCATGTAAGATACAAAATACAGGTTAAATATGTAAACATATATATATCACAGTCATGATGGCTCACTGAGGTTTCGACCCAAATCATCCACATCAAATTATCACAATTAGAGTTGCACAACATGGCTGGATGACAGCATCAACATCTCAGATTACCAACAGACTCAATGACTGGGGGCCCCCGAGCTCCACACCTTCACATGTAGTTCATATGTAGTACATTAACTGCTGCATTTTGATCTACCTGGAGCTTGAGTAGATTTAGCACTGGGCAGAGAATGGTAATGGTAATTATTAGCTGTAATAGTTAATTTCATACTTTAAAAGTACTATTACTGTACAGATATAAGTGTAGTATTGGTATAATTCCTGTTATATACTGTAATGTATATATAATGTGGGTGGTGTGAGCAGTGTTGCCCCCAACCTTGAAATGAAACCTACGCCACTGTGTGCAGGTATGTGACTCACGGCCAAAACCAAGGACATAAAGTGGAATATGCCTGCAGCTGTTCAGGTGTTCTGCTTATTCTCATAAAGCTTAATATGCAGTTTGACGCTGCAGGAAGACCTGTACAAATGATTCAACAAATCCTATACCTGTTTCCCTTTTCATTAACTCCAGTTTAAAATTTGTACAAATGAAGGTAACATCAAAACATCACTACATTAATGTATTTGTTTATTTTTATTCTTTATTAACTAGGAAAACCAGCTGAAACATGTTTCTCATTACAGTCAACTGGGAGGCTTAACATAGCAGTGACAAATGGGTCTGAAAGCCCATTATTTAGACCAAATAATTTCAATGCCAACAATAATTTGCAAACAATATTATTTTGACTCATTTTAATTAGGAGAGCTCTGAGTTTATGGAGTTTGTAGCATTTGCTCTACTTGACATCATAGAGGAGCCTAATTGGTGTTATTCATTTAGTCCTTTATGATGCAATCCATGGAACCCACATGCCTGTCTGTGTCACATCCTCCAGAAAAAAAAAAACCCCAAATAAAACAGGAAGGGCCATTCTTTGTGTGTGCGTGTGTAATTTTACTGTGGTTTAAGTGAAATTTCCCGGCCTTCGATGAGCACATCTTCAAGTATCATAGTAAATAACTTCTAAATTGTGCTTGTAAATAGGTGTAATAAGTGTATACTATAATGTAATATATAGTATTATATATAATATATTTAATCTGAGTTTTGCTGTCATTCTATTTCATGGAAGTTCATGGGAGTGCATAGCTGTTACAATTTAATACATTTAAATTGAAATGTAATAAGAATACATACAATTCAATAAATAACCTGTTTGTTCTGTACAAATTAGTCTTCAGAATATATATATTTTTACACTTATTTCTAAGATACTTATAATTATAAGTATTGCCAAAATACTTTATTTTGGAAGTGATGCAACAGCAGCATTTTACGTTAATGTTAATTTATGACATACATATGACTTTTCCTCACAATGTAGTTGTGACTGTCACACAACAGTTTCTGGTCTGTGATATATTTCCTATATCATATAACAACCATTTGGAAAGGCAGTAGCCATCAAACATCTCAAATTTGCATAAAAGTTTTGTTTTGGTTTAAAGTTTGTTTTAAAGTTTTATCCCTTACTGCAGGGTGAGCTTCTTCTCCTAAACGGGTCCTCAGATAAGTATCGTTAAGGGCAGATGTTATGGGGTTGGCATGAGGTTTATGAAGGCAGGTTGCCAAGGTATGTCCTAAAGTGGTATCAGATACGTTAGAGAGCGTGGTGTCAGGGACGTAGGGTGGGGATCTGAGAACCATAGGTATGATGTCTTAGTGTTGCATCACCATCCCTAATTTCCTTCTAAGGTGAATCACCACTGAGAATGTTTGTTTAGTTTATTGTGTTAGGTTTGATCTGGTCCTGGAAAACTGGTTCCGTTTGGTCAAAGCAGAACACAAGGTGAATATAACTTTTTGTGTTACTTTGTGATTTGTAACGTGTGTTATTTGCAGTGTTACTTTGTGATTTGTAACGTGTGTTATTTGCAGTGTTACTTTGTGATTTGTAACGTGTGTTATTTGCAGTGTTACTTTGGATCATTGCAGAAAAAAGGGAAGCATTTGAAAGTGAGCTTTTGCATTAATGTGAAATGTTTTCCTGCTTACCGCAGACTTTAAGATGGTAAGATAAGGAAGTATTAACTAACCTAAAATGTTTGGACACTCCTAAACACATAGTAGCAGTTAAAGGCTGCAGTGTCTAATGAAAACTCAGAAAATCCATTATGGTGTAGAATTCCAAACTTTTGCTGTTTTTCCCTACTTCAATGAAAGTTGGAGAGGTTACATAGATGACACAGCTAATCCACAACTGTGGGAAAACCCAGAGTGCGCTTTTTAAATATTTATTTTATATGTTGTCACAAAGCAGCTTAACAATTGCATGGGTCCAGATCCCTAATGAGCAAGCCAAGGGTGACAGTGGCGAGGAAAAACTCCCTCAGCAGGATTTAGGAAGAAATCTTGGGAGGACCAATACTCTGATGGGAAACCATCATCTACTGGGCAACCCAGCTTTATTCTGTATATCTTCTGTATACTGTAGTAGTGCCTAAAGAAATCATCACATCATAAACTCTGTAGATGGTCTAGGTCAGGGGTACTCAACTAAATTTGTCCGCGGTCCAATTTTGGCAGATACCTGTGACCTGAGGTCCGGTGCGGCGGGGGTGGCGAACGTAATCTGGCCAAGTTGTTGAGCGGGGGGGTGACGAACGTAAGTTGTTGAGCGGGGGTGGCAAACGTAACACTCGTGACGGAGTGTTTTTTCAATAGCCCTGAAATAAATGCTCCCGTTTTTTATTTTGGTCCGTATCCAGTTAATCAGGAATGAGATTGGGTCCGGACAGGACTGCGTTCGGGTCCGGATCCGGACCGCGGTCTGCCAGTTGAGTCTAGGTCTAGGTTAATTGATGATCTAGATCTAGTAATTGATGATCTAGCAAGATCATGGAAAGTGCTGCAGGAATTCACAGAGAGCCTGACACACCAAGGAGGTCACAGAGAGTCCATTCTTACTCAGATGCAATGTTTGATAAGTCAAAACTGAGGAGAATTCTGAGAAAAAAATCCTAAGGAAGTAAGTCTTCACTGTTCACTTTAACTGTTGACTTTTTCAGCTCCTTTATTGAGAGTGTTGTTTCATTTCCTTAATTTCATTGATTCCTGAAATGTAGAATAAAATCTAAATAAATGTGAATTTTTTTCAGAATTATCCCAAAAAGAAGTCTTTGCTTTCTTTATCTAATGAACAAAATGACATTATCCTTCTGTATAATTAATAATACTTTATCAGTCCTCTACATTATCTACATTGTCTCTACATGGTCGTATGACTGCATTATTAGTAGTATTAGCAGTACATGTATAAAAGTGGTCGCTGTAACATCAGTGGTGATATACATAAAATTGCAAGTATTAATAAATACATTAATTTAATGTTAACCAACACTATAGGACCAACTCGAAATTCCAGTAATACTACATCTTAGGTAAGGCAGAATCATTGTCAAAGTCAGAGCCTTGTTTCATGAAATACTTTAAGATTAATTTGTAGTTTTACTGTGCTACATCACTTACATCACCAAGGCAATTTATACTGCAGCTTGTCTGTGCATCAAAATAACCAAACTTTGATGTCAGCCCCTCAGGACGAGAATTAATCCCCTCAACCTTAAAGCATTTTTTATCAGATAAATCCTGCAAGGTGTGGTTTTTAAAGAGTTGCAGGATTAAATGTGAGTGGACTTAATGTAAAGCAATGGTGAAAATACAAAAAAATCTTAATTTTGAGACAGTATTACAATTATTTTAATCTAGCCTATCCAGGGGTGCAGTGCAAAATTTCAGGGCCCCACCACAACAGGCAGGATGGCACCAAGATAGCACCGGTGCCTACATACCGCAACACACATTATTTACACATCAAGTCAGGAACAAAGCACCAGTGACGTCGATGCTAATGTTGTGCAACATTCCACCCACTTCCTTGCTAGAATTTCCAAGCGTACGGCTATAAAAGCTGTTATACAACAGTGGAGAGACATTGGCTTTGTATAACAAGAGTGAACTTGCAGACTTGCAGTTCTTTTAAGATTCCTTTAGGTTAGTGGTTCTAACATTCTGTACAGGTGTGTATATGGATGTATGGATATTTCAGTTGGTCTTTTAATTTAAACTTGTACTTATTTGTTTATCAACTAAATTTTTATGAACTCTGTTACTTTTTTCAGAAATGGAACAGACGGATTTGTTCAAGTTAGAAAGGTAAGTTTCCATAGAAAGCACTTCATGACTGAATGACTTGATCAAGTAATCCTATAAGAAACCAAATTTGAAAAGTGCTGAGATATGTAGAAAACTCATAAACCCTATAATGCCATTAGAAGTATTGCTTTATATTTATTTGAGTGTTTTTCCTATAAAACTCATGTTACATTGCATGATACAGTATTTAAATTACATTTAACAGCTGCATTGAAGTTGACAGTGCATTCGAGTCTGTCAACATGGATTTTGATGAGCCGGATTGTCCTGGGATGGTAAGTCCTCTATTCATTTTAAAATCTTTAGGGACACATGTCGCAGAGTGAATGTATCGTGTCCTTAACTGAGAGTGGTGTTGTTCCAGGCTGGCAGGTGTGCTCTGCATGAAGGTATCCAGATTGAGATACAGGAGCAGCCCTGCAGCATGCGGCAGCTGGTCACCATCGTCATCGCTATGCAGAAGTTTAAGAGCCATCAGAGAGTCCAGTCTACAATGTTCACCGATCACGAGCTGCTCAACATCATCATAGAGAACGTGGCTGAAGGTACCACCCACTCCCTCTCCCCTTCTCTTATTTCTCTAGCAATATTAGTATCAACCCAAACCCTATTCTGATACAGAAGCATGTCAGATGTCTCTGTTGTGAAAGAGAGGTTCATATTGTTCCTGGAACTCTTCCCTCTCTTCCTCACAGAGAGCATGGCCAAGGTGATGCACTCTCATGTGTCAAACACATACAACAAGCAGAAGACCGGCGTAATGTGCACCGTGTGTGACAAGCTCCAGAAGAGCTTGGTGAAGAGCTCGTTTGCTCCAGTTCTCCAGGCTGTTACACTGCAGGCTGGCAACCTTGACAGAAGAGGTGAACTCCCATTAAACATAATAATTAATTAATCATGCTTAGAATAATTGGTAACATGGCCTGAATACAGAGTTTGAAGTTTCAAATGGATGCTCAATCATCAGTTTCTTCTGCATCTGTGTATATTACCCCTGCAATTTCATCACTGTAGCTCTCACACTGTAATGTAATACTACATTCCCCATTCATCTGCTTTTTGGCCCCTGTCGCCCTTGACATGTGTATTGTAAAATACAATACTAATAGACCTGAATTGTTTTCAACAGTGTGGTTGAACCTGTCAAACTACACCTCGCCAAGCCACACTGACTCTCGAGGCCAGCCAGTGTGTTTGGGAATCGCAAAGACCAACTTGTACCTCTCATGCACAAACCTATCTGGGACCCCCACTCTCAGCATAGAAGTACGTACACACACTCACGACCACATCATGGGAATGCACCTCCATGCAGTGTTCATATGGCTTGGGGAGATTTTATGCTATGAATAGTAGAGGTAACATTTTCTGTATGTTTTAGGAAATACAAGACAAAGAGACCCTCAAGATCATCAATACAAACAATGAAATGGAACGGTTCCTCTTCTATAGAAAAGGCACAGGGGCCTCCATTAACACCTTTGAATCAGTCAAGTATCCACACTGGTTCATTAGTACCACCCAGACAGACTACGACCCAGTGGACATGTGTGAAGAAACCAATGCTACTCGTCTGAGGGCTTTCACGCTTCCTGATCAGAAACCATTCGATGATAATTAGACTTCAGAAAACCAATTTCCAGTAAAGTATGTACTAGGTACAGTCTTAAAAGCTGGAGGTTTGATGATGTGTTGTTGCCACTGGTCACACACACATCTGATTGACAGTCAAATTATGCATATATGCATAGATCATGTATTGAAATTTTTTTTCCTTTACTATATAATTTAGATTGTATGTTACTGTTTCTAAATTATTTATTGTAAAATGTATCTTTTTCATAAATATTTATATTTATTGTACAAATATTATTTTATGTTGATACTAATATTGAAATAAAGTGTTGACAAATAAGTGTTTTCTTATGTGTGGATTTATGTAGATCCCCAGAAATAGTTTGCTGTTCAAAAGTTTTTCAAATGTCCCTGATAAAAAGTTAAACAGACAAGAACTAAAACAAAACATAAAGAATTAGTTGTTGATATATCTATTGAGGGATATATTGACATCAAATTAAATCATTGCATCTAAATCGAATGCATCTATGTTCCCTTGAGCACTAAGATCACGAAAGTCACGTACATAGGGAGTTAAAACAATAGAGTCATTACCGAGGGAATTGTGAAATTGTGAATAGAATTGAGTGCCAGGTTAACACTACAAGCCTCTATAAAAACTACACTAGTATAAAGGATGCTGTAAGAATCCAGTGATTTGGTAGTAACAGTTGTCCAATCACAATGTCACAAAACTAACATTTAATTAAAATAATTTAATTTTGGGCAAAATCACACAATTTTGAATAGTGTTTCCTGGCATGGAGTGTATACTTTTACTAAACCTATGAAGGAAACAGTTGTGTGTGTGAAACAATAGTGTATTAAAACTATGTAGTCCTGATGGACTCCTGAATTACGTGACTTACGTGTCTTACTACTTTTGTTCTCAAAGGAAAGGAACACAACATCACTGATGTTTGCTATAAATATACTGGTAGACATCCAGACTTCCTCTGGACTTGTGCACTAGTGGAGGGCAGGGTGGGGAAAGGTGTGAGGAAGTATAGTAGTTCATGTTTAAAATTAAAAGTGGAGCCCACAGTAGAAAGCTTCAATATGAAACAAAGAATCCATATGAATCCATGTGAAGTGGATGGTGGCACAGTGGATGGGGTGTTCTTTATGGTGTACTAAGCCAAAGTTCATGTTTTTTTTTATAAAAAATACTTGCAGAGAAGTATTTGCTTGAAGCCCCATCGACTGGGGGGGACAACCGGGTCTGTTGTCCCAGGCCCCAGGGCCAAGGGGGCCCATCAAAGAGCCCAGCAATTTATTTTATTAATTTATTAATTTAAAGTCTATAATTTTTACATAATCTTGAAATCTTTCATTAATATAAAATTCTGTACTCAAAATAACCCAGCAAACATGCGACGTCAGAAAGACGTTAAAATCATGTCTGTATCACGTCAGTCCAGACTCACTTTTGCACATCTGGTGGACGTTCAAAACTGGTTCAAAATCTGACAGTCCGACTAGGACCTCAGCTAGACGTCTATGGACGTGCATGACGAGTTTTCTATCTGAACGTCTGATTAGGACCTTTATTGGATGTCAGTGGACGTGCAAAAGGGGTTAACTATTCACACGTCTGACTAGGGTCTCTATTGAACATCAGTGGACGTGCAAAACGGGTTCACTATTCACACGTCTGACTAGGGTCTCTATTGAACATCAGTGGACGTGCAAAACGGGTTCACTATTCACACGTCTGACTAGGGTCTCTATTGAATGTCAGTGGACGTGCGAAATGGGTTCACTATCCACATTAATATTTTCACATCATATTTAGCTATTTGTTATACTAACTACTGCATATTTAATGTTCAATCATTTACGATTCTATGCCCCCCTACACACACACACACACACCTTTTTTATTCTCGTACTGGCCAGTTTCAGCTCTCCCCACTGAGCAAAGACACGTCCAAAAGACGTCAATTAAACATCTTCGTCAGACGTTTAAAAGACATCCACTGAAAAGCCAGAATGAAAGTTTTTGCAACGTCTTTTTTAAACGTCTTTTGAACATCCATTATTAACGTCAACTGAATGTCAGTAATAGACGTTCAGAAGACGTTTAAAAAAAGACGTCGCAAAAACTTTCATTCTGGCTTTTCAGTGGACGTCTTTTAAACGTCTGACGAAGACGTTTAATTGACGTCTTTTGGACGTGTCTTTGCTCAGTGGGAAGCTCAATGGCTAAAATATATGTTTTTTACCTATCTGCATATTTTCCATTAAGTGCATACACCCCCGCCTCCCACTGAAAAAAGGTTTGATCCAGCACCGACTGTAAAGCGGGAAATTCAGTGGTGGATAGTTAAAGTAAACACAAATCTGGAGTGCAGAAAAGAGAGGAAAACATTTACCTGACGAATTTTAATGTTGCATTGTGTTCCTGGTTTGAAAAGTGCTTGAATTTAGGCTAAAGTACTTGAAAATGCTTGAAATTGTAACTACTTCGTTTCACAACAAATATCTGTCTGACTGAACAGTTCTCTTGTATTACGTTAACAAATACGAGCCTCTTGTAATTCCAGGACGAAACATGAGAGAACGTGAAGAAGTTAATATTGGGCGTTTTGAAAATAAACAACCATTAAATAATGTGATAAAAAGCGAATTATTTTGAGTATATGTATAAATATTTAACTTAATTACGTTTAACAGCTGGAAAATATTGAAATGGACCTTTAAAGTGACGTACAAGTGCTTCAATTCCACCTTATAAAGGTGTATGAACCCTGCAAACACGACTTTGTTCATTGCGCTGAGGCGCAGGCGCGCAAAGTTACAAAATTCGAGAGGTGCACGACCTCGCGAATCGACAGTGCGAGGCCCTCAGTCAGAAATAGCTTTGATGTGTGGCTATGTTATATACTATATGACAGACATGTGAACAAGTCACTAAGTTGCAAGTAACAAGTAAGTCTCAAGTCTTCACAATCAAGTCTCGAGTCAAGTCCCAAGTCAATACAATCAAGTCTCGAGTCAAGTCCCAATTCTTAAACTTCAAGTCCTAGTCAAGTCACCAGATGTAATTTCAATATTTAACACAATTGATGCAGTTGATTAGTAGTATATTAAGTTAGTCAGACTAACTAACGTTAGGCATTTGAGTATTTCGGTTTGCTTGAGTGAGATGTCGTCGCAATTGTCGTCGTCGTCATCACCTACACCCCCCCCCCCCCTCGCGTCCGTCCGTCAGTCCCCCCCCCCGGCTTTCGAATTATCGTTATTGCGGACCCCTCACACAAGTCAAGTAGCTCATGTGGACCCTTGTAAAAGTTAATTTCCAACCCCTGAGTTACCACATCCCAGCTAGCTAGCTAACCGTTATAGCATTATGTGAAATATACATAGCAGCAGAGTTGTATAATCCAGGTTCAGAAAGTAAAAGTCCTCACCAGGATTTTGCTCAAGCTTCCTGGATTGTGTTGATTCCACTCATTTTACCTGGATTGCACTAATTAGAAATCTAGCAAGCTTGAGCAAAATCCTGGTGAGGACTTTTACTTTCTGAACCTGGATTATATACAACTCTGCTGCTATGTATATTTCACATAATGCTATAACGGTTAGCTAGCTAGCTAGCTAGCTTAGTTTGTGCAGCCTCAAATGTCGAACAAAGTTTGAAGTGGTTGCATCTCCATCTCTTATCCTGACTCCACATGTCTTGCATGTCACAGTTCTTCTTATTCACAACAGCATAATCTTTATAATTGAACAGGATAATTTTTGGGAGCATGTTGCTTGTCCTCTCCGCACAAATTCAACGCTGCTGCCCCCCCTCCCCCTCTCCCTCTCCCCCTCCCCGATCGGTTACGGATAAACTGAGCTGAGCAGTTCACATTTTACAGCACCATTTAATACAAAATGATCCAGTTATGTGATTCTATATTACTTATTTATTATGTTAAAATAAGGGTGACCAGACGTCCTCTTTTTCCCGGACATATCCTACTTTTGAGACCTAAAAAATGTCCGGGGGGAATTTCAAAATCATCCGGGATTTTGCGAAGGAAGTGTGGGTAGATCGCATGACATTAAAAAGTAGTGTATGAATGACAGGCTATTGTCCATCTGCACTGATGGTTGTATTTTGATTCACATACATGGTAGCCAATCCGATGTCTAGGGTTTGACACACGCTAACCCCCCCCCCCCCCCCCCCCCCCCCCCCCCGTCAACTATCGACACACACGCCGCTAGAAAATAAATTTGTAAAAGGTGTCCTCCTTTTCAGAAACCCAAATCTGGTCAGCCTAGTTAAAATAATGATTTCAAGTCTTTTCAAGTCTTAAAGCTCAAGTCCGATTCCAAGTCCAAGTCAGTAAAGGTAAAGTCTAAGTCAAGTCGCAAGTCTTCAGTGATGTTGTCGAGTGAAGTCACAAGTCATCAGTTTAGTGACTCGAGTCGGACTCGAGTCCAAGTCATGTGACTCGAATCCACATTTCTGCTATATGACATAACACAAGGATTGTCTGCTACAGAGGAAATTCAAATGACGTTGGGGGCGGGGACTTTCTTGTCCCGGGCCCCAGCAAGACTGTCAACGGGCCTGTTTGCTTGTTAAATGTAGTAGTTTGTTAAAAGTCGCGGTGCACTCTGACATTTGTTTCACCCCATTTGTGTTACAATTTACCAACTAATGGGGTAAGTTGTAACACAAGCTCGGGGTAAATTGTAACAATAAGAAGTATACAAAATATGCACACAAATTAGTTATTTGTGCACATGTCAATATCTAACACCTGAATACATAAATAAAGGTAGTTAGTTGGCTAATTTTAAAATATGTAAAAAAAAATGTATAGCTTGTTCACAGGCATCTCTTCCAATACATATCAACACAACATATATAAATAACCTGAGACATACTAACTAAGTCTAATACGTGCAGGTCTAATCGGCACCTGTCAAATACTCGGTACAGGGTTGCCAACCTTTCAAAATCACTTGGAGTGAGATTTGATTTAGGGGGGTGGTGTGTGTGTCAAACGTTGAGCGGGGGGGGGGGGGTGTCAAATGTATATGTTTCCTCTATGATGCGCCTAAAGCGATCGATCACCAGTGGTTGGCGCCAGGGCGAACTAGCAATAAACTAGATAAAGTTTTTTTCAGCGTGAGAAATCGGATGAATGGCGTGTGAAGACATTGAATGGCGTGTGAACGCGTATGTCTCACGCTCATTGCGTGAGAGTTGGCAAATCTGTCGGTCGGACTGCCTCACATGGAGTCATCCAAAGATATAGATCTGCTTTCCCTGTCCAGGTAGCAGTCAACGCATCCAAATTTTTGGCCTGCTGTGAATTCTGAATAGTGTTTGTCTTAGTTTACTACCTTAATTACTACCTAACGCACTGGGCAACTGGGTAGCGCTTTTTACAACACATGTCACGAAGCAGCTTTACAATTGTATTGTATCCCTAATGAGCAAGCCAGAGGCGACAGTGGCAAGGAAAAACTCCCTATGATTTTGGGGATTAGGAAGAAACCTCGGGAGGACCAAGACTTGTTCATTGAGGTTTTGTAATTTGTCACATTTATTTTCCATAAAACATGACTTGTTTTGTGATAACCCCCAAAGACCGTACACTTGCATTTGTCTTCCTTCCGCCTTTTAGATACACACCTCATTTGGTCTGACTGCAGTTGAGCGAACACTTACTAACGCCTGTGTTTGGAAACAGTTTGAGCTAAAACACTATTTGCTAATAAGTTGTTGGTTCTTTTCTGCAATACTGTAATAATAATAATCACCATGATCTTATTATTGTTATTGTTGTTGTTATTATGAATGCGTTAGAAATGATAAAAATTTTATCTCAATGGCAATAAATGATGAGACAATTAGCAAATCAGCAAACAGAAGAATCTATTACTGATATTTCAGCCATCAATACACAGCCCTCTATCGCTCCCGTGTGGTGATTGTGAGGGACTGCATGGCAGAATGTTATAATGTTCTGTTAATGTTTTATAATGTTAAAAAACCAAAGCTGTAATCTGCTCAGTGTATAAGAAAAAATTAAATAAAATTTAACAAATGCAAATTCCACGCAACACATATTACAGTTGTCTAATAAAAATTGTTTAAATAAATCAGGACAGAAGAAACCTATAAGTTTTACCCTTACTCTCCATTTCAGGCAATACAAACTACATGGCATTTTGTAAAATATACGCTCACTTTGTAATGCGCAGAAACGGTAAATAAATTAATTAGGTAGTTATACCTAAATTGTGTTATCAAATAGAACAGTGCAGTGGACATAAATGCCTAAAAATAATAATTATTGAGAATTAATTAAAATACATAAACATATGTATTCATTCCAACATAGCGCAATTATTTGTTAGCTTACTATTAAAACTGGATTATGGCAAGTTTATTCAAATATGGTGAATAAAATGATCTCGACAATTCGAGATAGTATTTTACGCTCTTCAATACGATCGGAGAAGGTGATTAAAATGTACTAGTTGAACAGCTGACCTGAGTTCAGTTCTTGATTCGAAAATGTAACTTGACATGTAACAGTGTGAATTAGAAACGTTGGTCCTGAATCAGACCACGACTTTCTCCTTCAAAGCTTGCGCTCTCAAAGACAGGAAGTGCCCGCATGTAGAAAATATTTCAGACCAATAGTAAACGTTGACCCGCCTTCACAACTTTAATGACAAGCAGGCAGACCTGTCATGAACCTTTTCTGTCTGTTATTGGCAGATTTGAGGCCAATGTGATTGAAGATATTCAATATCCGTAAAATTGACGTCAGGAGTGTTCACTGTCCGCAATATACGCAGGGAGAAGTTGGCTGGTGGCGGTGAAGATGGCGGATGGAGACAGTGGGAGCGAGCGCGGTGGTGGCAGTAGTGGTGGAGGAGGAGGCAGCGGGTTCCAGCACTTCCAGAGAGAACAGGAGACCCAGGAGCTGGCGTCCAAGCGACTTGACATACAGAACAAGCGCTTCTATCTGGACGTCAAGCAAAACTCGAAGGGCAGGTTCATCAAGATAGCCGAGGTCGGCGCCGGGGGCTCTAAAAGTCGCCTGACCCTCTCTATGTCCGTCGCGGCGGAGTTTCGTGACTACCTTGGGGATTTCATTGAGCACTACGCCCAGCTTGGGCCCAGTAGCCCAGAGCAAATCGCACAGTCCTCTGGAGGTGACGACGGTGGGCCACGACGAGCGTTAAAAAGCGAATTCTTAGTCAGAGAAAATCGCAAATACTACCTCGATCTGAAAGAAAATCAGCGGGGGAGGTTCCTGCGAATTCGTCAGACCGTCAATCGAGGGCCCGGCTTTGGAGTTGGAGGCCCCGGGGGAGGTATGCAGGCCGGCCAAACTATTGCACTCCCGGCGCAGGGCTTGATAGAATTTCGAGACGCCCTGGCCAAGCTTATAGATGATTATGGCGGAGACGACGAGGAGCTGACCGGAGGCACCGCAGCAGGGGGGTACGGCGAACTCCCCGAGGGCACCTCCATTATGGTGGACTCCAAGAGGTTCTTTTTTGATGTTGGGTCCAACAAGTACGGCGTGTTCCTGAGAGTCAGTGAAGTAAAGCCGAGTTACCGGAACTCAATCACTATTCCTTTCAAAGCTTGGAGTAAATTTGGAGGCGCATTCTGTCGTTACGCAGAGGAGATGAAAGAAATCCAGGAGAGACAGCGTGATAAAATGTACGAAAGGAGAGAAGAGTCGGAGGGTGAAGACGTGGATGATGACTGATCAAGTCGCGTAGTTCACATGAGATCTGCTACAGAATTTGTTACGATATGCAGAAATGACCGAAGAAGTGCATGATTAATCGGACCTAAATAGCCTACTAAAATATTGTGGCGTGATATTCATTTGACAGAAAATATAGATAATAATAAGATTGTGAAGTTTGTGATGACGTTTGGGAATTTCAAGAAAACCGCCTAAAGCCATGAACGAGTGATATTTCGTAAGGTGAGAAATATGATTTATTACTGAAACAGCCCTGTCATAATCCAGAAGTAAAATTGTCTAAGATATTATTTAAACTTTTATAATGTCAAACACTAATGCTGCGGGAAAAGCAGTACGTACACGCGAACGCAAGCAATTGGAAAGGATCTATAGGCCTATAGCTCGATATATTTTAAAAGAGTAGACTACCATTCATTAGTCTTGATGGAGTCCTTAATGAGGTGTTATTGGGGTGGACTGAAACCTGTGAAGAATGCAGCGTGGTTTTGCGGGCGACGTCAAGAAAAGGGGCAGTGAAGTGAAATAAAATGATCAGATCGTCGTCTTTTCCAATTTGGGTCCAAACCCAATGACCACATAAAAATTAAAGTAATTTCTCCCTGTAGCTATATGGACAGACCAGTTGAGTCAATGCAATGAACCCATACTCCTTTTTATTTAAAGTTCAGAAATGCGTAGAGGAGTATTCTTTTTCTTTCGTTCCCTTTTTTGTTTAGAAGACTATAGACAGATTATACTTTATGACAGAATAACTGAACAAACCAGCATATTTTTAATACATAAAATAGAAAATATATGTGTATTGCAGAATTATTAAAGCCAGTTTTGTAAAAAAAAAAAAAAGATAGGATTTGAAGAATGTCCAATGTATTTGTTTTCCAAAAAATTGTGGAAGAGTATAACCTCAATGTAAGTAAAGAGCTGTAGTATGATATATTGTGACAGTTTATTTCATAATATGTAAATCTCATTCCTTATTCCTCACAATGCAATTTAGGTTTGTGTTGTTCTCACACTAATTTGTGTTCCATTTCTTCCCTATATTACACCAATTAAAGGGAATGTTCAGACAGACAGTGCTAATATGGCTAACGATTAATAAAAAGTTATTTTCCTGAATGCCAAGATTACTTCCCAACAGGCAACACTAACATAATAAGAAATGTTCCTTGTTGGTGTGATACCATGCTAACAGGCAACACTAGCTTTTTATTCATTATAATAAAAAAGTAGCACACTTTCCCTTAGTGACATTCAATAAAAACGTCACTCATGTCTGTCAAATTGTCCTTTAGTAATTAGACTGTTGTCCATGCCCGCATCTCATTCAACATAGTGTATGTAGCTATGTTGATGTCATCAAGTTTTGTCATTTTTTTCTCTCCATCCTAAATATGATTTTAATGGGAAAGCAAATATGATGTGCATTGTAGTTTTTATGTACCCTTAACATCTTTGGGTGTTACTTAGGCTGAATTTTAAGATAACTGGTCATGTATACGTCTTTCTCTTCTGAAGAACATGTGAATTACCCAAGCAGACAAGTGGTTTATGACCATGATTTGTAAAAGTGTGTTATGGTGATTTCTTTGCCACATTTCATTTGTCGCACTTTAATAAGGGGAGGCAGCATGTCTTGATCTGTTTTTTTCCACCTGTCCACAACTAAGAATTTCAGGAACATTTGGAGGCTCAACAGTGCTTTGCATATATAAAAAACACATTTTATCATCCCTACTAACTTGTACTGTTTCATGTCAAATGGCAGCTGTTCTAGAGTCATAGTGTGTCCTGCTGTAAACTACCGTCCTGCTCAGTGCTAACACCTTTATTTTTTGCTGAAGATGCACTTAAGTCCAACCACAGAGCACATTTTTTTGACAGATGGACCACAATAAGGTAAACATGTCATCTGTAACCTGACTTGTTTCATGTCTACGCCGCATGCTGGCACACCTGTCTGTTGCAGAATCAGTAGTGGTTGATCTGGCCAGACGTTAGCGCTCCTGCTTCTTCTGCTCCAGCCCAAGTGCTAGTCCTGGGTTCTAGGTCCATTGGATCCAGCCCGGGTGTTAGGTCCATTGGGGTTCTATCTGATTCTGCACTTGCAGCAGCTGTTCACATGCAGCAGTGAGCTGACCTAGCAGGCTGGCTATTTTAATGTAATGGGAAGGCTAGCATTCCTGCTCTGGTGGCTGAGGCTTCAGCTGCGCCGTGACGTCTCCAGTGCAGACAGACACAAGGGCTTGATTGTCAAGCCTGCTGCACACACCTCCCAAAAATGTTATTACTTTAACAAAACTGCAGTAAGTACACACACACACAATGCAGTGTTCAGTCTGTTCGTTGTTCAGGCACTATGAACCGACATTATTTTTAGCCATTTTCAGGACGGGTTTAGTGACAATTTGGACTATTAAATGGATGTCAGACAGCTGCTAGGAACACTCGACACTCAAAGCATTTTCAGTGGGCTTGTTGGGGCAGTATGCAGCCAAATTACCACCAGCTGTTGGCGAGAACATTCTACCAGCTCCTCAGCTGCTGTATGGAGAGAGAGAGCCCCACATTTTCCCTGACCAACACAACATTATTTCTCAACAAAGAAAAATTGTAATCATGCTGTGAACCTGTGAGGTCTGTGTGATTGTAGTAATCTATGGTAATAATATTTTTATTACATGCGTCTGTCAAATTAAAATGATCAGTGCAGTTCAAAGAGGGACTTACTGTTTGTGCTTTAAGTGGTAGTAGCTGTTGTTGCTTTTGAAGTAAAACATTTGAGTTATACAAGGCTAGACTGAATATTCTGATTGTATGCAGGATTTCTTCACCACAACTGGTTGATTTGTCTTCCTGTGTCTCAAGGTTGGGGAATATGAAAGTTCTGTTCACAATTTCCATATCTCCAAACACTTCTAAACTGAAACAATACCTTTGTGTGGGGTGATTTCTGTTTACTATTTCAGGTCCTTTTACAGAGCTCAGCAAAATTGCTAGTGGACTATTTTGAACCTGCAAGTACAGACTTAGAAATTTATGGAACATTGTTTATCTAGCCTGAGAAATAGTTATTTTTCCAATCAATCTGATGATGTTTTCAGAGATTCTAATATGAACAGCAAGTCTACGTCTGGTTCTACTCAGGTCCCTGGCATCTTCAATGTATCTTCATGCTCATATACCTCCCTTCACACTTGATGCTGAAGCGGTTGGGAGGAAGATGTGATAAATATTCCTGCAACAGGAACTCTGTCATGACACGAAAGCAGACACTGGAGTGCTGCTGGTTCAAATTCACCCCCCTTATCTCAGACTGCCTCCTGTAAACCACAGACTGGGCGGCCATCTATTTCCCCATGGCTACGCAGTTTTTCAAATGGAGATTTACAATCTATATTTAGAAAATGCTATGTATGTTTGTAACAGAATAAAAGAAACTATAATTGATGGAAAATGTGTCCCTTTCCCATTGCTGTTCTTTCTCTTGTTCAAACCAAATCAAATTTTATTTGTATAGTGCTTTTTACAACAGTTGTTGTCACAAAGCAGCTTTACAAGTGTCCGAGTCTGAGCCCCCAGTGAGCAAGCCAAGGGCGACAGTGGCAAGGAAAAACTCCCTAAGGGCATGAGGAAGAAACCTTGAGAGGAACCAAGACTCAGGGGGGGAACCCATCCTCCTCTGGCCGATGCTGGTCACCATGACAACAATTTAAAAAGAGAGAAACAAAGAAAAGATGTGAGGTATAAATAAAGTCCATCTTGGTGTGTATTTATATATATGAGTTCTTTATGCAATTCCTGTACAGTCCCAAACGTCTTGATGGTTGGTAATGTTATACATGAGTTCTTTATGTAATTCCTGTTTGGTCCTAAACGTCTTGATGGTTGGTAATGTTATACATAGCAGAGGAGAATTCAGGGCAGTGAGAGGGCCCAGTGTAGTGGGTTTATCCTTCATCCACACTGGTTAGTCAGGGCGGTGGGTTGATCCTCCATCATATCTGGTTAGGCAGGAGGTGGCCGGCCCAGGACGGATCTCTGGAAAGGCTCGTCTCTCCTCATCTCAGTGTTCCTCGAGTATGAATGTTTGATTTATATAGCGCCTTTCAGAATACCCAAGGCGCTTTACAATTTAACACAGGTACAAGTCACCAATCACACACACCGGCGAGAAGCGGCAGCCAATTGCGCACAGCGTACTCTACCCTGGGGGACTGAATGGGGTGCAGGAAGGGGAGAGAGAGGACAGACCCTAGTGGCAGAGCACCATCCACCACTGGGCATACAAGCACACACACATTCAGACACTACTTTTTATTGAACAAAGAGACACAGACACACACTCAGGGAGAATTTGTCAGGGACTGCCAATTTACCTAACCTCCATGTTTTTGGTCTGTGGGAGGAAACCGGAGATCCCGGAGGAAACCCACACAAACACAGGGAGAACATGGAAACTCCACTCAGATAGAGACTTGAACCCAAGACCCCAGTGCTGAGAGGCAAACGTGCTAACCACCAAGACACCGTGTTGCCAATGTGTAGGCGGTCAGCCATGTGGAGAAGATAAAACAGAGAAAATTAGTGGGACAGATGAAATTATAAACATTTCTGGAGTGTGGCAGCAACTCTGGCATTAAATTAAATTATTACAGCCTAGCTGCAAAGGCAGAACCAGAAGGTAACAGACTTGAGAGCATTCTGAGACATTGGCATCCATCCACTGCACTGTAAATGTATGTTATGATTTTATCCATCTTCAACATCCAAGAAGACATGTTATCTAAATACAAAAAACATAATATGACTACTACAATGTTACCAGGGTTGCCAACTCTGGTACACGCATTTGACCGCCTTCACACGCTCTCACGCTACACATTAGATTTCTCACGCCAGAAAAAAAAATCTAGTTTATTTACCTCGGATCCACATATATGATATAATGAGTTACTAGTTCGCTCTGGCGCCAACCACTGGCGATCGATCGATCGCGTTATAATACTTAATTTGTGTCCATTTTACACCGCCACCCCCTCCCCCCCGGTAACAATTTACGTTCGCCACCCCCTCTCCTACAGTGTGGGTGGCTGTGACTGACCCACTCTGACATCCACTGTGCCACCCCAAACATAAAGCACATGTAACATTAACCAAATAAATTATTTAAAAGATTTTAATACTTGATTCTGGCATTAGTTCATCATTAGGGTGGTTCTGTAGTTCTGTAACCAGCGTGCAGTGCAGGTGGTGATGGTGGGATTTGGGGTCAGGTAGAGTTCATCTCCAACCACAGAGAAACATTCATACTAATCGTACTGATTCCTTTCTCACACATACACTTACAAAGCTTAATTGCTTACAATCGACACATTCCGCATATTTGGGGAAAGTCAAAAGGTGAACACAGCACCCTTTCAGTTTGGACGAGAGCGGTAGCTTGCTATTTAAGGCTTGACAAATTCAGTTCAATGTGTTGTTTCCGTCTTTTGTGTAAGCTACATAGAGTAATATGAACCAATGAAGCCACTAACACTTCTTTCTACTGAAGCATGCAAAGCTCTGCTTCATAAACTCTCCATTGCCATAAGCAATAGAATCAGGTTCACAGCAATACGTGAACGGGACTGGAGCTACAACCTAGCAATCCGGGGGCGGGGGGTTGCACTAGAGAGGGTTTCTATGTTCGCAGGAAGAAACCCTGCTCCCAGTACGCTGGGCTGCCCGGCTATATATAGCCTGTGTTACCATGTGTGCCGAGTGAACATGGCAACGCTGAAACAGCCATTCTGCATGACAGCGTGCAAAACTGGTACCGATGATACAGATACGCGGACGCTTACGGTGGAACAAAACTTTTATCAGATTCACGTTATGTAGATAGGAACACGAACAATTGTAAGATTCACTCTAAATTGTAATTGTTCAGTTATATATTTAAATCAAATGGATTCCTATAACACTGAATACCAGTGTCTTATTGAATATTAATTATATAGACAGCTAAGAAGTTGAAAGCCTTGTTAAGGTCTATTGTTTGTTTTAGGACAAGTAATCTGATTTGTGATCTTGGGCTGCCATCTGGAGCAATGAACAGACTACAAAATGAAGCCATATATTAAGAGAGACATTAAAAAGATCATTATTGTTATTAATAATATTATTATAATTACTACACTTACAATAATAATACTACTACTACAGTCAATGCGTTATACATCTTGGAAGGTTTAGTGATTTTAAAGAAAAGAAACTAAAAATTACAATTATGCAAACCGATTTTGTCGTGTCGTCAACAAGGCAGCACAATTTATTTCCTGGAGCACCATATTTTTTTACGACAGAGGGCGCTATTTCCTAATGTTTCTCTGGCGCCTGAAATAACCTCAATTTGCTTTACGAGATAACGAACGAAAGGCTTTTCAATCCTTTGGTCAGGTATTTTTTATAATATCCTGAACAGGCCATGGTGGCGAAACAGACAGATATTTTATTCTTTGTCCGTCTCACCTCGAAAATGAAAGGTTACGGAAGTCCTTTACTTTCACTTTCACCCAACACCTCGTGAATGGCAGCGTCAGTATTCAGGTTTGTTCTTTTCATTAAAAACAATGCGTCGTTTTAAAAGCCACAAGGGAATTGTTAAGACTTTTCATTCACGTTTCCTGCATCATTCGCGTACCTATCAGGTAGATAATGTTCACCCACTTAAATGTTTTTTTTTCCAGCAGACTTCCAGAGAAGGCTTCATCTTCATCTACTTCATCTATAACATGTGGCAGCTAAACATTTTGTTTTTCATTTCCCTCGTCCCTACACTTGATGCCAGAGATCGTGAAAATCCTGCATTTGACAATGTGGATACAGCTGGTCCGGCGTTCGCATGGCAAATTAGATTGACGAATACTGTTAAACCACTTCTATATGATCTCCTAATCCACCCAAACCTGACTTCATTTAACTTTACTGGAACTGTACAGATTCATGTAGAGGTGCAGCAGGAAACCAAGAACATCGTTCTTCACAGCAAGAACCTTCAAATCTCAAGAGCAGTTATTTTAGGATCCAGACATCCTCATCACCTTCACGTGCGCGAGTCTGAACTCTACGAGCAGATCGCACTGTTTCCCGAAGGCTTTACAATTACTAGGGGCACCCATATCATACAGTTGGAATTCTCAGCGAACCTGTCTGATACTTTTCATGGCTTTTACAAAGGTTCATACACCACGCGCAGTGGTGAAGTTCGGTAAGAAATATATATATATATATATATATATATATATATATATATATATATATATATACACAATTTTGAAAACTCTTTGTTATCTGGAATGACTTTGCAGCATAAAACAACAAATTATACAAAAACATTAACTGATGTCCTTTTCAGGTCGTTGGCATCCACGCAGTTTGAACCCACACATGCCCGAGCTGCCTTTCCTTGTTTTGATGAACCGTCCTTCAAAGCCAACTTTTCCATTCGGATTCGCCGAGAGCCAAAGCATATATCCATATCCAACATGCCTAATGTATAGACAGCCGGCCTTGCTAAATATATTGTTTGATAATTTGCATATGTTTAATATAAAAGCTTTTTTCTTCTCCAAAGCTGGAAACTGTGGAGCTTGCGGACGGCTTGTTGGAGGATCGCTATGATGTCAGTGTGAAGATGAGCACATATCTAGTGGCCTTTATAGTGTGCGATTTCCTCTCGGTCAGTAAGAGAAGCCATCATGGAGTTAAGGTGTGTTGATGTTTCCTTCTTTACCCTCTCATAATACTACAGCTTACTTCAGCTACGCTCTTGGTAAGCGTATTTGTCCTTTGTCTAGGTGTCAGTGTACACAGTTCCAGAGAAGATCGATCAGGCAGTATACGCCCTGAACACAGCAGTAACTCTGCTCGACTTTTATGACGACTACTTTGACATCCCATATCCACTGCCCAAACAAGGTGTGTTCTGGTGCTCTGTCAGTTCCGTTACAGTATAATCTTGTTTCATGCTGATCATGTACAATGTACAATGTACAGTGTACAGGTCAATGTCACTGTAATGTGTTAAATTGAATAAGATACTATAACACTTGTAAAAAGAAAGCTGATGCTGCACTTTTTCATGATGCAGAACTGGTGAAGTCTCTTAGGGCCCCACACACTACCCACTGAACTGGTGAAGTCTCTTAGGGCCCCACACACTACCCACTGAACTGGTGAAGTCTCTTAGGGCCCCACACACTACCCACTGAACTGGTGAAGTCTCTTAGGGCCCACACACTACCCACTGAACTGGTGAAGTCTCTTAGGGCCCCACACACTACCCACTGAACTGGTGAAGTCTCTTAGGGCCCCACACACTACCCACTGAACTGGTGAAGTCTCTTAGGGCCCCACACACTACCCACTGAACTGGTGAAGTCTCTTAGGGCCCCACACACTACCCACTGAACTGGTGAAGTCTCTTAGGGCCCCACACACTACCCACTGAACTGGTGAAGTCTCTTAGGGCCCCACACACTACCCACTGAACTGGTGAAGTCTCTTAGGGCCCACACACTACCCACTGAACTGGTGAAGTCTCTTAGGGCCCCACACACTACCCACTGAACTGGTGAAGTCTCTTAGGGCCCCACACACTACCCACTGAACTGGTGAAGTCTCTTAGGGCCCCACACACTACCCACTGAACTGGTGAAGTCTCTTAGGGCCCCGCACACTACCCACTGAACTGGTGAAGTCTCTTAGGGCCCACACACTACCCACTGAACTGGTGAAGTCTCTTAGGGCCCACACACTACCCACTGAACTGGTGAAGTCTCTTAGGGCCCACACACTACCCACTGAACTGGTGAAGTCTCTTAGGGCCCACACACTACCCACTGAACTCGTGAAGTCTCTTAGGGCCCACACACTACCCACTGAACTCGTGAAGTCTCTTAGGGCCCACACACTACCCACTGAACTGGTGAAGTCTCTTAGGGCTCACACACTACCCACTGAACTGGTGAAGTCTCTTAGGGCCTACACACTACCCACTGAACTGGTGAAGTCTCTTAGGGCCCACACACTACCCACTGAACTGGTGAAGTCTCTTAGGGCCCACACACTACCCACTGAACTGGTGAAGTCTCTTAGGGCCCACACACTACCCACTGAACTGGTGAAGTCTCTTAGGGCCCACACACTACCCACTGAACTGGTGAAGTCTCTTAGGGCCCCGCACACTACCCACTGAACTGGTGAAGTCTCTTAGGGCCCACACACTACCCACTGAACTGGTGAAGTCTCTTAGGGCCCCGCACACTACCCACTGAACTGGTGAAGTCTCTTAGGGCCCACACACTACCCACTGAACTGGTGAAGTCTCTTAGGGCCTACACACTACCCACTGAACTGGTGAAGTCTCTTAGGGCCCACACACTACCCACTGAACTGGTGAAGTCTCTTAGGGCCCACACACTACCCACTGAACTCGTGAAGTCTCTTAGGGCCCCGCACACTACCCACTGAACTGGTGAAGTCTCTTAGGGCCCACACACTACCCACTGAACTGGTGAAGTCTCTTAGGGCCAGGGCCCTAAGAATCCTTAGGGCCAGAACATATACAGTGGGGGGGCGTCAGAAAATTTTGGCGTTGCAAACGTAAGTTGTTGAGTGGGGGGGGGGGGGGGGGGGGGGTATTGTGGATTTGTAAAATAAATGGGTCTTATTATTTACATTGAGGGGGCGGGACACCTCGCCTGAGGTGTGTTCCCCCCCCCAGTGGCGCAGGCCCTGCTTAGGGCCCACACACTACAAACTGAATTAGATTAGATTAGATTAGATGATACTTTAATAATCCCCAAGGGGAAAATTCACTTGTCCAGCAACACACATCAATTACAAAAAACATACAAATGCCACACAACACCAACACACCACCCAGATGTCCATAGTTGAACTGCACTCTTCACCACTCACATTCATACTCTTAACTCTTCACACACCACAATACAAACAACTTTATTACAGGCAACTTCACATACTTATAATATTTAACTTTGTACAGGTACTGGTCTTCATATTCTAGTTTGGACTTACCTAGACTCTTCTTACTTTTGGAGAATATGCAGTTAGAATTTCATTGTGTAGTGTAACTGCATATAAACTCAAACCTATATGTATATTTGAATTTCATATAAACTGGCCTGTTGAACTGTTGTCCACAGATCTTGCAGCAATCCCAGACTTCCAGTCGGGAGCTATGGAAAACTGGGGATTGACCACATACAGAGAGTCAGGGCTCCTCTTTGACCCTCAACATTCGTCCACCTCAGACAAATTGGGTATCACCAAAGTCATCGCCCATGAGCTCGCCCATCAGGTTGTGTATCTGGGGTTGTGTGTATCTAGGATTGTGTATCTAGGGTTGTGTATCTAGGGTTTTCTGTTTGTCTTATGTCTGAACATGCGTTCCTGTCCGTTTAGCTGCATTTTGTTTCTCTTCTGCAGTGGTTTGGAAACCTGGTAACAATGCAGTGGTGGAATGATCTCTGGTTAAACGAGGGTTTTGCCAAGTTCATGGAGTTTCTGTCCGTTAACATCACCTACCCTGAGCTGCAAGTGGTGAGACTGATCATTTTCTTCACTGTGTTATTGATAGTGGTGTAATCAAAGACAGAATATTAAAATGTTTGTATCATGCACAAAAAACTGTTTCTACTTTAGAATGACTATTTCCTGGATAAGTGTTTTACTGCCATGGGCGTAGACTCTTTAAGCTCCTCCCACCCCATCTCTACACCTGTGGAGAATCCAGCAGAGATAAGGGAAATGTTTGATGATGTGTCTTATCAGAAGGTACAGTGGCAGTGTTTGTGGTAGAGGTACAGTGTGTGTGTGTGTGTGTGTGTGTGTGTGTGTGTGTGTTTTCACAACCATTAAACTCTTTACTCTATTATAACTAGATTTCTATATATTTTCTTAAGGGAGCATGTGTTTTGAACATGCTACGAGATTTTCTGACCCCGGAAGTCTTTGAAATTGGTATTATACGCTACCTGAAAGACCACAGCTACCAGAACACTGTGAATGACCACCTGTGGCACAGTCTGACAAATGTAAGTTAATATGTGCTGCACATGAAGACAGTGTTAGTGAGTACACAGTACTTGACATCTGGCTAGCTTTCTTTTTTCATTTGTAGGATAAATTTGAAATTCCAGAGGAAGATGTTATTTATTTGTGTATTTCTTTTAGGTTTGTTATTCAGATGACTTAGATGTGGGTCAGTGGAAAATGGCTGGTTTCTGCTCGGACAGAAAGTCCAGAACGTCTGCCTCTGTATGTCACTGAATCATTTTAAAACAGCTATGTCTCTTCCATGCATTACATACATCTGCATGACTGAATAAAGCTTGTTGTTATGACTGAGTTTTAAATTAGGAGCCTTGGGACCTTACCATTACATTAGAATTGTATTTGACAGAAATGGTACATGGATGATGACCTGAACGTGAAGGCTATCATGGATACCTGGACACTGCAAGAGGGGTTTCCCATGATCAGTGTGGAGGTTAAAGGTCGAGAGGTCAGACTGAAACAGGAGAGGTACCTCAAAGGGTCAGATTCTTCAAAGAACTCCAGGCAAGATAATGCAGTGTGTTCCTACCTGTTGTGTTTTTTTTTTTTACTGAAACTGATAATTGTGCAATGTCTTAAATGTATTTATTCTCCTGTTCCTCCCCCTTCAAAGTTTCCTGTGGCAAGTACCCTTGACCTACATTACTAGCAGCTCCAGTTCAGTTCAGCGTTTTCTGCTAAAAACTAGAAATGGTTTGTACCACACTGACAGAAGAGGTGGTGTGAGAACTACACTTCAGACCATACAATCTCTAATAAAGTTTGGGCCCTGTTTTTTTCCAGATGTGTTATATTTGCCAACTGAAGTGGAGTGGATCAAGTTCAACGTGGACATGCGTGGGTACTACATAGTCCATTACAAGGACAGAGGCTGGGACTCTCTGATTAGGCAGCTCCAGCTTAACCACACAGTATTCAGCGGAAACGACAGAGCCAGCCTTATTCACAACATCTTCCAGCTGGTCAGGTGCAATCCATTATCACAGGTTTTTGCAAAAGCAAGATTGCACAACATCAATGCTTAACATTTTAGCTGACAACCTAGTTTAGACGGAGATAAGAATATATTCATATTTATGTTCAGCATAAAGGAGCCGTTATTTGAGACAGTGTCTTGCTACCTTTGACTCAAGATGTCTCGTCTTGTCTCTTGATTATCTCAGCATCGGCAAAGTGCCCCTGGACAGGGCCCTGAGTCTGAGCACATACCTGAGGCATGAGGTGGAGATCATGCCAGTGACGCAGGGCTTTGGTGAGCTCGTGCCTCTCTACAAACTCATGGAGAAACGTGACATGGCTGAGCTGGGACAGCAGCTGAAGGTGAAGAAATAACACAATTGACAAACAATATTCACAAGCTAGATAACCTAGATATCTAGATTAATACTGAAGCCAGCTTTAAGCCTTTGAATAATTGCAAGGGCAAATGAAGTCGCTTATTAAAGCTTACAGTCTTTCACAGGTCTCAAACCATGTTGAACTTTATTGTTATTCATTACTAGCTATTTTGAGAGGCATGTTCCTTTATTGGGGTGGTGCAGTCTGTTAGGCAGTAAACACATTGCCTGCACAAACCCTGTTTGCAGGGCTATTTAGTTCAGCTGTTCCAGGGCCTGATCGATGTGCAGCAGTGGAATGATGAAGGGTCGGTGTCAGAGAGGGTGTTGCGTAACTACCTGCTCCTGTTTGCCTGCATACGCCGCCACACACCCTGCGTACGCACCGCACAGGACCTCTTCCGCAAATGGAAAGAGTCGGACGGCGAGATGAGGTTAGTGTTCGCCTCTGGCCACGTGTCCACTTCCACTTCCCGGTCTTTGAGCGCCGAACGCTGACAGCTCCTGTGGACCTGGGCTTTCTGCTTTGCATTATTACCCTCAGGTTGCCAGCTGACGTCCGGTTGGTGGTGTACACGGAAGGGGCAAGGACAGATGAAGGTTGGGACTTTCTTCTGGAAAAATACAGCCGCACGATGTACCCTTCTGAGAAGACTCAGATCAAAGCAGCATTGTCCTACAGCCCACTAGCTCACAAGATACAGTGGTTGGTCCGGACTTGTCAAGCAAATACATAGTGTTTGGAAAGTGCTTTAACATGAATATTACTGTAGATCATGTGTTTGTCTTTACACTCTAGGCTGCTGGAGAAGGGTTTAAAAGGAGAAGTACTTAAGACCCATGAACTGCCATCTCTTCTTATTAGTGTCAGTAAAAACCCCAAAGCCTACAAAATAGCCTGGGACTTCCTACGATCCAACTGGCAGGAACTGGTTAAGAAGTGCGTACTTGCAGTCCATGCTGACGTTACCATTTAGCAATTGAATTGTTAAGCCTGACTTTCCAAGAGCCAATGTTTTTTATATAAATTATTTGCATAATTAATGAGACACTCTGCCTCGTTAAATCCCGTTTAACTGCATGTGTTGTTAATGTTGAAATCCAGTGTGCTGGTGCTTGATTAAAAACCACACTGATCACAATTGTAGCAATTTTGACTTTTTAGCTTGTTTCTCCTGCAGGTTTGATCTTGGCTCCTCCTCTATCTCACGCATGGTTGTGGGAGTGACCAATCAGTACTCAACCAGGGAAATGCTAAATGAGGTAGACTTACTTCCAAATATATAAAAGATTATAATGGATCAGTAAAGTGTTTAATCACATTACGCCATGCCTAAATGAAATTTTACAGTAGAAATTGCCAAATGAAAATTTACTGTATGCCTTAGTTAACGTAGTTTCTGGAAAGTCATTCCTAAATATTTAAGCTTTGTATATAGTCCTACATTCCTGTGTCCCTCACATGTCCCCACAGGTACAGGCGTTCTTCAGTTCGCTGCGAGATGACATGGGTGTGAGATTGCGCAGTGTCCAGCAGGCTTTGGACAATATTGAGGAAAATATTCGGTGGATGGACAAGAATGCTTCCGTACTAGCAGAGTGGCTTAAAGTTCATAGCATCCAGCGGGCCTGACAACTTTCCAATGATTCTGCAACGTTTGTGACCAGTATTTATACTAGTGGAAGAAGCTGAAGGCACAATTACAAACTTGACATGTCTTTGTAGGATTAACTTGAACTGATTGAAGAAGGTTCACCCTCAGTGAGTTGTGATTTGTCCTAGAGGCTGTACATTTCAAAGGAAGATTGAGTAGAGGTCTGTCTCTCACAGAATTGCGTCCTGTCATTCTAGAGACTTTTTCGCTAACAAATTCTTTTTTTTAAAGCAATAATTTCCACATTGACTACTATCATACACAGAACAAAATGCAAAATTATACACAAATATAGAACAAGAGTTTAGATAATGGAGAGATTTCACTAAACCAAAAATGTTACTTCAACTCAATGCTGTTTTACCACATGGGTTAACTCATAAATGCAGCTTTATTGAACACTCTAGAACCTGTGCTCAGGAACCAGGCCTCCATTGTCTTGGTGTCGGGATAGTTTCTTCCTCCTGATCCAACACTACAGTCATGCCACAAACACGCTGAACTCATGCTGACTGAAGCAGTCATTAAAGAGTAAGCTGCTTCTGTCCAGGGAGAACGATTGGTTTATTCATGTGTGCACAATGTGAAACTGGTCTGTAAAATGTTTAAGGCTTTGTGTTTGTATATTGTTTGGAGAAAAACCTACTGATCCCAGTTTTGACTTGACAACGGAGTCGGAGATGTATATATATTTTTTGTAATTGAAAGACATTTATTCACATTTTACAGAGAATTAAAACTCATTAAAATTAATAGTACATAAAACTATTTGATCTAATGAAACCGAGTATTAAAAACAAATCTACACTGTATCAACCTGAAACATCATATATAAATGACAAGTATTTACAAATATAAACAGGCTTTGGTAAACGGCACATTCAACATCAAAAGAAGCATGTGTGTATGTATAATAATTTGTACCCTAAAAGATTCACCAAGTCCCAAACAACCTATTAAGTGAAAATACAGCTGTATCTATTTCCTCAGAAACAGAGGAAGACATTTGTGTATAAATAAGTTAACAGAATGAATTAAAACTGAATAAATCTGGTCCATAAACATCTGCAGTAATGTATCCTCAACACGACCCAGGTTACCACCAACAGTAAAAGGAACAGGATCTACTCAAGTCAATATACGGCTGTGTAAATATCAACCGCACCTCTGGTTTCTACTTTTGTCCTTAACTGACAAAAGATTATTTCGGCATTCATATATCTATTCAAATCTATTATTGTAAATCTAAGTTTATATATATATATATATATATATATATATATATATAGAGAGAGAGAGAGAGAGAGAGAGAGAGAGAGAGAGAGAGAGAGAGAGAGAGAGAGAGAGAGAGAGAGAGAGAGAGAGAGATGTGGCACCTGTGAATAGCAAGTCACAAGTCGTGAACAGCAAGTCTGGATTTTCCATTGTCCAAGAACAGCAGGGCTTTTGGATATGTGCTGGACCCCCCTGGAGGAGGAGGGTGGTGACCTTCTCACAGCCTTCACGCTCTGCTGTCATAATCGCTCACCATCCTCTTGATGTGGTTCAGCTTTGCCTTCAGATACTTGCATCTCTTCTTCTTGAGCTGATAGTCACCGCTCTTTAGAAACACACATGCATTTTAATTTTCGGGGCCAATTGTATACAGCCCCTCTGCACCAAATTACAATGTTATGTTTCCATCTGTTGCATTATTTATTATTATGCATAATACATGCATTTATTAGATTATTATTTATTTATGTGGACTAAAGGAGATAACTAAACTAGATTTTCAAACACTTTCCAATTTCAAATCAAGTGAATTGTTCTGGGATTTGTTGTTATAAAACATCATGCTACTTATATCCTTTAAAACAGGGGTGCCCACAAGTTTTCAGCTTGCGAGCTACTTATAAGATGACCAAGTCAAAATGATCTACCTATTTATTTTTTAGCAGTGTGTGTCGACCTTTGAGGGGGGTGGGCGTGTGTCAAACCCTAGACGTCAGATTGGCCACCATGTATGTGAATCTAAATACAACCGTCAGTGCAGATCGACCGGTAGATTGCGATCAACGTAATGGGCACCCCTGCTTTAAAATTTTTGCATACTCTTACCTTCTTTTTGTCCCTCAGTGCATTATACTCATCCATGGCATCCTATTACAAGAGAATGACGGGTCAATTATGTGTGAAACATCACTTTATTATTATTTATTCCAATTATGGTAATCAGGGACCATAACACAGAAGACAGTAAGCCTTTTTGGTTTAAATCAGAAAAATATGAATGCTAAGGTAAACAAAAGATTTTTCAAGCCATGCTTGACTCAACTCAGTTCAATTAAAGTAACAATTAAAGTAAAATGGAATAACAAAATTAAATAAATAAATAAATAAAATCCGGCAGTTATTACGAAAACACCCCAGACCATCCAATTTTCATACCAGGAACTGTGGTGTCCCTTCCTGGAGTTCATCAAGTTCCCGGTCCACCTCAGCCAACCTCTTGTTAATTTCATCTAGCTCTGCCTGTAGGCTCTTGTACTCTTGGTGATCGATATCAAACTCGCGCTTATAACTCTCCCTCTCGTCCACATGGCCAATGGGTGGGAATTCACTGTGATAAAAAGAATTATCCATGTTGATATTTGAAAGTATATCAGAAGAAATTAATACATCTTGCTGTCCAAGTTGGGCCTGAATGTTTCCTGGTTTCCCCTGCTCCTCCTAAACCTAATCCAGCTCTCAAGCCGATCCTGAGTTACAAATGGATGTGCCAGGGAAAATGCCAAAACGTGACAGGAAGTCCTGGACCAGGACTGAGAAACCATGAGGAACAGTGTACTGAAACAGATGATTTAAAAAGCAAATTCTTAAGAGGCTCTCTTGCCCTGGTTTCATTTTTGCTTGGCCACCAACCTGGCCGGGTGTCCAATTTTAAGAATGCCAGGTCATGCGAGGAATAAGCATACCTGCTGAAATCTTCATCGTCAAGCTCATCTCCGGAAGACGCATAGTCTGTGTCGTCCTTGCTGTAGGCATCAGTACGGCGGGGGCGCCTGGCGCGTCTCTTCTTGGGGTGGCTTACCGAGCTGCCCACTTCGGAACTGCTGTAATAGGGAGCTGCGCTCTGCAGCGGAACATCTTGATGATCACCCCTGCACCGAAAAACAGCAAAGAAAACACACCGTGTAGATGTAGACTCACCGGTACACTCTCACTCACTCATTACAGACTCTTGCATACCTTGTGCAGTCGAATAAATGCATGGACTCCATAACCTCACAGAAGAGCACTTACACAAGACTGTTGATCTCAGGTGGCTTGTCATAGCTTGCATTGTTGTCATCCACATAATTCCTTGAGCCGCCAAACTTCTCGGGATACTCACTGAAGTCAGGGGCAGCAGAAACGTTGTTAACCTAAGAAAAATAGTGAAAGATAGAATACAAAAGGAAGATGAATTCCGACTATAAATATTGAATACACCATGTCTAAGAATGTAAAAAATGAAACCACGTAAAACATTTACAGACAGCAAAACAATTGCACAATTTGGACTTTGTATATGGGTGGCATTCTGGCTATGAAGTGGAAGACGTGTTTTGACTTGTAGCCATCCAAAGGTACTAAACAACCCACACACATGCTACACAGGCGTGGGAGAGGCAATGTTAAAAACACAGATGTAACCGGTAAATGACACACCTGTTGGATATTTGCCCTATATGGTACTAGTTTGACCAGTCTACACTTGATATCTGATTGATATTCTCAACTGAAACTCAAATGAGAAAGAAATTCACATCTGAGGATAATTACTAAGATTCAAAAATTGGTACTGTTCACAAAAGATAATTCCAAAGAGTTACACATATTATAGACATTCTTGAAAAGTCAGAACAGATCATGGAAGTGTTACTCATATAATCCATAGCGCCACTTCAATGATAAAGAAAGAAGGAAGAACACGTTCGTTAGAAATTTTCACTACCTCATTTCTAACACCATCTGCAAACCAGTTCCACAACTGTGAAACTGTCACAACAAATCACACCCAGAAACCAGGCATGCGCATTTCCCTCCCCCAACCAGTGCACACAGAAACCAGTCATTCCACCTGTCTCAGGTGATCACCAAGCAAGTCGAAACTGCAGCCATCAAAACAGACCTCTCAACACTTAACGATCAAGAAAGCGACCAAATCTCCTACTTTCATAGTACTACATCCAAGATAATCTCATTACATATCACTAAATAGCTATCTTTAAAAACAAAGCAATCTTTAAGCTAGCAGCTCAAAACTGAACTTGATAAACTGAAACCAAACTGCTCAAAGGATCCTTAAAACAAATCCACTTACCCAATCCTCCACGTCCTGAGGAGAGTTAGGATCTTCCACAATTTTCTCTCGACGCCACAAAATATTCTCCTTGCCAAATCTGTTGATTTTCTGACGTGTCTTAATGGCAAAGACCATGATGATGACAAGGCACAGAGTGATCAAAAACCCAAACACTATGGCGACCGCCTGCAGGAGGGAGAGAAACTCTGAATTTAACTTTTTTTTTTTTTTTTTTTACTCTTAAAACAGTTAACAAAACAGCTTTTTTATGTGTATTAACCATCTGGCAAATTAGTTTAAAATAAAACTAGAATAAAAATAAAAACAGAGAAAACAAGTTACCACACTTTTAAAGAATTCATGTGGGGCTCACTGAGACTTATAAAAGATTATCATGTTAGAAATGAAAATGCTGTAGTGCTGACCTCCTGGGGATCGACCACACAGTAGTGATACAGGTACTGATTCATCAGCATATCTGCAGCCTGAGGGTATTGGTACTGAGAACATAAAGCCCATATTTGATTATACATCGCCGACCCCGACGTTTGTGCCATCGGGTTAACTGCAACCAAGTAGACTATGGTGGCAACAAACATGAAAACAGCCAGGATGGCTGAAGAGATTATGAGAGCCAGGTAGAACTTCCTGCTATGGGCCCATCTCTGATGGGAGATCATCAAGATGAATATGACCAGCAGAGCTGCAAAGACAAAGACAGCCATGAAGATCATGAAGCCTTTCGCCTGCCTGGGGTCATTCTGCGATCCAAGAACTCCGTAGCCATAGCCAGAATATGGTCCTGATCCAAAACCTCCACCAAAGGAGGTTCCACTGCCCCCATAGCTCCCGTAGTTGGATGACCCATAGCCCCCATAGCCTCCGTAGCTGCCAGAAAATCCAGCCACACCTCCAGTAGTGTCCCAGGCTAAGGTAGAGGCCACACAGGCAAAAATTCCCACACAGAGTATGATGGCGAGAACTGCCATAATCTTGATGATTCCTGGTGGCGATGACCAGCGGTAGAAGTGCTGGAACTCATCATCGGGGTAATAGGAGTATGCTGGTTGGGGTACCACATTGCTATGAATGAACAGATATATAGTTTTAGATATACAAATATATTTTTGCTTGTTTTTTTAATCAAGAAAAGCTACGGTTGTTGATTTACCAGAGGATATTAAGACTACAGAGAATAGTGTGAAATAAGATTGCTTTATAAGTTCTGTAAAGTTAATACATTAAAATACAACAACTTACTATTCATCTTCAGATTCATAAGGAGGTGGGCTTCCGGGTGGCTTTTCAGACATTCTACCGTAGAAAAAGTAAAAATGAAAATGAAGACGCTTATAAAACAATAATCTCGATTTTTTACTCCCTAGTTGGTTGTGTTTGGGTTTAGCAAATTGGATTTTTCCGAGGCTTCAGTCAACCGCAACTCAAACCGAAGTCGAGCCATTTTTAAACAAAGACAAATGCCTATCCTTAAACGAAATTAGGCTCGGTGATCTGGGTTCTACGTTTATATGTCGCTGTGTGCCACGAATTTGCAAGACAGTAATTGGACTCGGTAGAGGAGTAATCCATTACGACAATATAACGCGTAAACGAATCATAAAAATAACGAACTCACCTGTTTAGACGGAGCGCTCCACCTCACGGCTATATTCTCAACGCGAAATGTAACATGTTACCCATAGTCAGGTGTACTAAACTTATCGACGCCCAAAAGTAGCTCCACCCACAAAGATAACATCAGCAAAAACATCCTTCGAATTCCCACCGAACGCTGACAGTTGATGATTGTGAGTACCATACTTTCTTCTTTTATTATTTATTTTCTCTAGAATTAAGGCAGTAAGATGCGTCAGTTATATTATTATAGGTCACCGATTCGAAAATGCATTTTGGATTGTAAGGTCAGAATGAATCAGCACTGTATGTAATTATTTGTGCGCTCGCGCGTGTGTGTGTACATTTATAGGACGCAGCTACAGTGTATTGTATCTGAAGTTATTTTAGCGAAATTGTAATGTAGTAAACAAGGAGGTGGCCATGGAAAAGGCCAAACAGGAAGAACTGGCACCCAGACACTTTGCTGGCGCTGCCAGATGAGTTGAGACAGCACGTGCAGCTCGCTGCACTTGGCAAACTTCCGAGCGGCCGCTGCCAAGGCAGAACGCGCGTGCGGTGAGGAGACGCCACGGCACTACAGGTGAAGGAGCTCGATGAGAAGACTCATACCAAGCGGTCCCTAGTGATTGACGGAGAAGCCTCTCGCTGCAGCCTGCAGGAAGGCGGAGTTGGACATCCAACCCCGCCCACATCCAACTCCGCCCACATCCAACTCCACCCTCTTCTCAAGTCCGAAGCCACGCCCATGTTACGTTCGAAACTCGGACTGTTTTTGCTCCCAGTAAACAGAACTTCCAGAACTATTTACGTGTGTTTTATAAGTGTTTTAAGTGCAGAAGTGCATTTTAAGTGCATTTTCAAGTACTTTAGCCTAAATTCCAGCACTTTTCAAATCTGAAACACAATACAACATTAAAATTGGTCAGGTAAATGTTCCTTCCCCTGTGTTTGAGGGGTGTTTCTTTATAACTACCACATATCGTTTCAGGAGGACACTAAAAAATGTGACGCGCACGATGTGTGCGGAGTCGCGCGCTACGGTCACTCACGAAAGTATAACTAGATTTATGGGAGACACGGAAAGGCATAGCTAAAAAGGAGAGCTCTTATGTGATTTAGGAATATGGATTTTGTGTTTAAAAATGTATTTTATAGAATTATTTGTTCAATTAATTGGTTCAACGCAGACAGATTTCTTCATAACTTATAATTGGTAGGCTTGAAAGTTACCGGATCGAGGCAGACAGTTCCCGGAACGCACCCTTCAAAATGAAAGAGTTCCCGGATCCTGTTCCGGCAGGATCCAGCTCAAATTAAGCCCTGATTACACCCCTTCTCCATTACCAACATTACCAACATACCCCTTCTCTATCACCAACATTATCAGTAAACAGTAAACATTACCAATTTAATTGTAGCAGGGTTGCCAATTCTCACGCACTGAGCGTGAGACACACGGATTTGACCGTCTTCACACGCTCTCACGCCACACATCCGATTTCTCACTGGCGCCAACCACCGGCGATCGATCTATCGCGATATAATACTTAATTTGTGTCCATTTTACACCCCCCGTCAACATTTTACGTTCGCCACCCAATAAATAAAAATAATGAATAACATACGTGGAACAATACACAAAGTAAACGAGGTATGTGTAATTTAAGCGCAACGACGTGTCTCTTGAACACTTGTGAGGTATTATGCGTATTTTCCAAGTACCACACAGTTATTCTTGAATGAAGAAGTAGTGGGTTGGCGCACGAGAGCGCATTAGAGGGTGGAGTTGGATGTGGGCGGGGTTGGATGTCCAACTCCGCCTTCCTGCAGGCTGCAGCGAGACATACTTGGAGAAAGAACAGCTGGCAGCTGGAGTTGTAAGAAGAGGACATAGGTGGGCATTCCAGGTTCAGAAAGTAAAAGTCCTCACCAAGATTTTGCTCAGGCTTCCTGGATTGTGTTGATTCCACTAATTTTACCTGGCACCAATTAGAAGATCCAGCAAGCTTGAACCAAATCCTGGGAAGGAGTTTTACTTTCTGAACCTGGAATGCCCACCTCTGGTGTCATACGGTGCAAGTAAATGTCGTGAGCCTGAGCCAGCTATCAGGGTAGGTAGGATACGCCTTAACAAAGACACGCTCGATTTAACGAGGAGGCGAGCGAAGATTTCCATGTCCTGCTGGCATGCCACTAAGCCATACAGGAGTCTCACTGTTAAGGGCAGGTACTCTTCTTAAAATATTTTTTATCCCAGGTTTCTCACAGTGTAGTTTCCAATTCCCACTAGCTAACTCTTCCTCCATCACAAAACCACCAATCCAGGACGACGCTGAAGTTGGTATACTTATTCGCAGTTTCAGATTCGTTTGGTTACTTATTGGCGGCTGAACTTGGTTCCTTACGCATAAAGGGTGTGTTCACGTCAAAGCGCGCGCACACACACAGCAGCAGTGCACACAGGTGAAATGGTTCAGAGGTTTGCTGTATGCCTGTGTTGTCTTGGGCCAGGCAAATAACATATGCATCATACTTAACAGGTTCTCATGTGTAAGAAAAACCTGATTTCAGTCTGTCCTGACATCATTTTAAACATCAAATGTAACTGGAAACACCACTGTGCCACATTCCGCAGTGGTGCAGAGAAGTCAATTGGCAGTTTCACAGGCATAGTGATGTCCTTATTCATGGTGGTCCAGATAAACCTGTGTGACCCCCTACTAAGGATACCAGGCTAGGAGAGTGGACATGCCTCTCTGGGGTTTACCTGGTAGGGAGGGTGGAGCTTTTGGGACACTTTGCGTGGGTAGGCATGGCTTTAAAAGTGTCGCGGAATTTGCCTCCAACTATCATTTGATTCACGGTCCGAGAGATACGCCGGTAGCACGCGGAGAGCTCTTGTTAAGTTTTGCACGTTATTCAATAACTCTGGGCACACTGAGGAGTGAACGATTGTGCCAGCCAGTTCCGATGCAGGTATTTGCTGTTCTTATAGTATTCAAACAAGCCCTTAAGCCTACGTTCTACAGCGTGTACATAAACACTCTCAGTCTATTGGATCAGCTCACTTTAGAACCCTGTACACTCTTTACCTCAGAGGACTCTGGATCCAAAAGTCTGTGGATTTCACATACCCAGGGTTGCCAACTTTTGAAGATCGCTTGGGGTGAGATTTGAACCTCGAGGAGGTGGCGATTCACGGTCAAATGCGTGTGTCTCACGTAGGGGTGAAACGATTACTCGAGTAATTCGAGTTACTCGATTACAAAAAGTGATAGAGTAATTTTCTGTGCCTCGAAGAATAGTTTATTTTAAAACGGTATTTCGCACTGACTAATTTTAATGTAGCGCAACACGCTTACGTCACCCACGCGGCGGAGGTTTTTAGTTGAGAAGCGGGAATATGGAAGCAGCGAGGGAAAAGAGCGACAACGTACGTGAAGAAAAGGGCTATAGGAAAAGACAGAAAATACAGTGACGTATTCGGTGTAACATAGTCCTTGACTACCACAACAGCACATCTTCAATGCTGCACCATCTTGGCCGAAGACACGCGGAATGGAGGAGAAGGGCAATGCTGCAGGCCGGAGTCCCGGTGGGCGTGGTTAAAGGGCGGAGCATGTGTCAATCATTTTCGACTGCAGCCAATCAGATACAAATTGATTGACAACGAAAGTCTAGTATCTGATTGGCTGCAATTGAAAATGATTGACACATGCTCCGCCCTTTACCCACGCCCACTGGCGCTCCGACCTGCAGCATTACATATATGGAATGGAGCGGTGGAGCCGGGACAATGTAAATTTTATTTACAACAAATTAATGAGATTAACATTAATGTACCTTAATAACAACAACAGCTCTGTGGAGTGCTGATTTTTAGCAATACTGTTGAATGTGTGGCTAGTTTAGTACAACGGAGACAAATTCTAAATAACTTAATACAGGCATTATGTAACAGCGCTGTGGAGTTAAGACGATAAACAATAAATAAATTAAAGATAGCTGAGCTACTTTACCTTAGCAGTTACTTTAGCAGGAAAGAATATTATACTGATATATATATACACGCTCAGTGCGTGAGAGTTGGCAACCCTGCACATGCCTGTGTATTGACTCTAGAATCTTTGCAAAATGATGTCAGGACACTGCACAAGGTAACTGGTTCTAGGATAATGTGGAATTCTCTGTAACGTGTGTTAGCTGCCTCATCAACCATAACACAGCCATAAGACCAATGTAAATTGGTCACACTTAATGACAATGCTGCCTGTATGAGTGTCAAAGATGTCACTTGCTGTGCGTGTTTAACTGTGTCCTTCCCTGTCCTCCATGAAGCATTATTTCCTGGTTGTCTTTGGCCATGATGGGCAGAAACCTCTGGAGCTTCGAACCGAAGAGGATGTGGACTGCAGTGAGTGGGTGGAGGCCATTCAGCAGGCCAGGTATGGCACTTCAGTGGAGGCTTGTGGCTGTGTTATGGTTGATGAGGCAGCTAACACACGTTACAGAGAATTCCACATTATCCTAGAACCAGTTACCCTGTGCAGTGTCCTGACATCATTTTGCAGAGAGCACCATCATGTTACACACATTATACACACATACATACATCAGTAGTAGTTAAATGAAGTTACAGATAGAAATATCAATCAATCAATCAAATTTTATTTATATAGCGCTTTTTACAACAGTTGTTGTCACAAAGCAGCTTTACAAGTGCCGAGTCCTAGCCCCCAGTGAGCAAACCAAGGGCGACAGTGGCAAGGAAAAACTCCCTAGTTTTTTTGCATGAGGAAGAAACCTTGAGAGGAACCAAGACTCAGGGGGGAAACCCATCCTCCTCTGGCCGACACCGGTCACCATGACAACAACAACAATATAGACAGAAAGAAATAAAAGGAAAAGATGTAGTAATGTCTATCATGGTGTAGGCTTATCCGGTCAGGCAGTAGGTGGCTTGCACTGGATGAATCGCTTGTCCCTCCTCATCTCATTTTTCCTCGAGCAGGCGGACAATCAAAAAATTTCTCTTTCCAAAAAAAAAGGTGTCTTGTGTTAATGAACAAATGCAAACAAAATATTCCCTTAACTAAAGTAAGTGTTTGCATACATGTCCCTCACAGCTCTACCATCCATGTGGTCTGCAATTAAAATGTCATCTTCCCATTGCTCCAACTGCACTCTTGGCATTTCTTCTTTTTGCAGTATTGCCACATTGTGCAAAACTGCACAGGCTGCTATAATGTCACAGGCTCTCTCAGGGGTCACTCTGAGATGGCGCAAGCAGTTAAATCTGCTCTTTAACTGCACTGTAAAAAATCTTTGTTTGCTTATCTTCTGTGAATATAAAAATTTATGTGGGCAAAGCATGAAACATAAAAATTGTTACTCCAAAAACAAAAAAACGAGTTGTGCCATCAGCTGCTGCATTTTTACCATTCAACTTAATATTTTGTGTTCAGTGAATGAGCATTATGGTTCTCAGTCAACATGTCAAGTCCAAAGTAAAAAACTGTGTTGGGCGAGCAATAGTGGTAGTGGTGAAACTAATGCGCATGCTCGAGAGGAGATTTTCTTGGCGCCTTCTGCACCAAAACTAAAATGAAGACCCAGCGTTTCACCATTTATCTAGAGGACTTCAAACGTTCACTGAGTGAAGTTAATGTGGATCTTTACTAAGCTAACACAACTAACTTGGTGGTGTTTGTTGAGTTTGAATTTTGAACTAGGTCGTATTTCAACATATTTTCCAAACATATAGTTATCAAAACTAGAGCTAAGCCAACAAGTTGTTTTTCAGTGTTTTAACTTTGCTATGAGTTTAGTAATGTTAGTGTTAATACTGTTGTGGTTGGCAAGGACAAGCTACCGATTAACGGTTAATTAACCGTCACGCGTTAACTGTCCGTTTGGAATTTAACTTTACCTCACGTCGGCAACCTGTTAGCATGCGGACTAACGTTAGCTACCTAGCTAGCTAGATCTGCGTAGTAATTAAGCATTTGCTGAAGCCCAATCGATTTCTAATTAAGTACTTTTTTAGATACTATTTCCAACCACATACAGCTCCGCGGTCAGTTCTCCCGTTTCCCTGGATGCAGGGCCAGCGCCACGGGGGAGGTGTCCCGCCCCCTCAATGTAAAAAATAAGACCCATTTATTTTACAACAATTGCTACATGCCCCCCCCCCCCCCCCCCCACCCCCCGCTCAACAACTTACGTTCGGCCCCCCGAAATTTTCTGACGCTCCCTCACTGTATATGTTCTGGCGCCGGCCCTGCCTGGATGTGTGTTTTATGCGTGTTAGTGTCCCCCCTCCCTTAGAACCAGTGTGTTTTTTCCGTTAGCGTATTGCTAATAAATTAGCATTGAGCTAACGTTTGTGTCATGGCTCATTCTTGTCCTCCTGACTCGACGACGTTTCAATTTTTATTACATTTATAAAGCAGCTCTCATGCCTGTTTGGTAATATTTTATGTTTACTTTTTGACATGCAAATAAAATGCACAATTACTTAATTATATTCTGTATATTTTGAATTTACTTCATAAAGCATAAAATGTATAGTTCAGACAACTTGGATACTAATGAATAATTACCTAAACTAAACAATTGTAGCTGGAACAACATAAAACATTTTGTTGGACTCACTAGGTGTATTTGGTTAATATATAACATTTTGTTGGCTCAACTTATTTTCTTTAATTAGACTGAATTCTGTAGTTGTCAGCAGAACTTAAAATTTGCAATTTGCAGAGCTTAAATTAGACCAACTAAAAAAATTAGGTGCAACGGGTCACTAAGATTTTTTTAGTTGGTGAGACTTGAAATTTTTTACAGTGTGTGCAAATGCCATCTCAATGCATGCCCTTGTCTTTGAATGTGCACGAACCTCCTTTCGGCATCTGTTGTAGGGTCTGCATATGGGGTAAGGAGAAAAGGTTGGCAGGGGTAACCCCTATCCCCAAGCAGTAAGCCAGGAAAAGCACCTACGATTATAAGGAGAAGAGTTAAACACTGAGGCCAAATCTGCACTATTTTGTGTGGTTGGAGTATTCTTACCTAGGGCAAACCTCTGTGCCAGTGAGGAGGCATGAAATATCATGCACCGAGCTGGGCCATTTTGCATCAATATTGGAGAATAGAAATTGGCTGGTGCAAACCATCTAGAACAATGGCAAAAGTGACAAAGGGTGAAAGTTGTTCAAACCCATGGACTGACATGCTTTACAATTTCTGTTGGGTAGGCAAAACTTGCATGTACCTGTACATTGATGCTGTGAAATGATTTTCAGTTCACATAGTCTGCTTCCATGGGTCCAGATGGAGCCTTTATCCTGATGTGAGTGCAGTCTATAGCACCAATGACATTTGGAAATCCTGGAGAATTCAATTCGTTTTGAATTTAATGAATTTTAATGAACTTCGGTAAGTGCTCTGGATAAGAGCATCTGTTAAAGTCATATAAATTTAACTCCAAGTTATTGCTGTTCTGAAAAAGCTTCTTTTATGGGAAGGATGCCTCTGTGACCAGGGAATTTAATGAATATATTAAGGAAGCGCTTAAGACAAACCTTTCGAATTTTGCGGAAGACCGTTGCCTTACTAAGACATCACGCTGCTCAGCCAATAGAAGCGGTCCCGCTAAGCTAAGCCTCAACTCTAGCCTGGTATGGAGCAGGTTAGTTCAAACGTATATGTTGCTGTAGTAACTGAGCAAGGCTCAAGTCTAGCCTCTTTCGTGGAACCAAATTTGAGCAAAATGAGCCAGGCTTGTCTTAAAAAGCCCGGCTTACTGAGTTAGCTCGCTTCGTGGAATACCCACCAGGATCCGGGAAATCTTTCATTTTGAAGGGTACGTTCCGGGAACTGTCTGCCTCGATCCGGTAATTTTGAAGCCTACTAATTATAAGTTATGAAGAAATCTGTCTGCGTTGAGCCAATTAATTGAATAAATAATTCTATAAAAGACATTTTTTAAACACAAGATCCACATTCAGGCTTCCCAAATCACATAAGAGCTCACCCTTTTAGCAGGGTTGGCAACTTTTCAAGATTGCTCGGAGTGAGATTTGAACCTGGAGGGGATGGCGAGTGCAAAATTGTTGACATGGGGGGGGGGCAACGTAAGTTGTTGACGGGGGGGGTGGCATCGCCAGTGGTTGGCGCCAGAGCGAACTAGTAACTCATTGAATCATAGATATGGATCAGAGGTAAACTAGATTTTTTTTCAGCGTGAGAAATCGGAAGTGTGGTGTGGGAGCGTGTGAAGACAGTCAAATGTGTGTGTCTCACGCTCAATCCGTGAGAGTTGGCAACCCTGCTTTTAGCGATGCGTCTTAGACTGGCACCTCTCGAATTTTGTAACTTTGCACGACCCGCGCCTCAGCACAATGAACAATCATGTTTGCAGGGTTCATACACCTTTACAAGGTGGAATTAAAGCACTTGTACGTCACTTTAAAGGTCCATTTCAATATTTCCCAGCACGTTAAACTTAATTAAGGTAAATATTTATACATATACTCGAAATTATTTGAAATAATTCAATTTTTATCACATTTAATGGTTGTTTATTTTCAAAACGCCCAATCTTAACGTCTTCATGTTCTCTCATGTTTCGTCTTGGAATTACAAGAAGTTTGTATTTGTTAACGTAATTCAAGAGAACTGTTCAGTCAGACAGCTATTTGTTGTGAAGTAGTTACAATTTCAAGCATTTTCAAGTAGCCTACTTTAGCCTAAATTCCAGCACTTTTCCAACATGAAACTCAAAGCAACATTAAAATTCATCAAGTAAATGTTCATTCCCCTGTTTTAGTAGTTGTATATTATATAAAAATATAATATACTAAAAATCTAATAAGGTAAGAAACGATTCTACACTTAAAACACTTATAAAACACACGTAAATCATTTAAAAGTAATTTATAAAAATGAATTGGCTTGTTATTTTGACATTTGTGTGTCTAAGCATTACGTTTTGTGTGCGATCCGGTGACATTGTTGGCCTCAGTGTCTCATGCCGCTGTTTGCATTCCGGCATCGTTTTATTTACAAATTAAGCACTATATATATATATATATATATATATATATATATATATATATAATCATGAGAAATATTAATTTAAGTTTGAATGATGAATGAATCAATGAACATAATCATAAACTTCAACATTTTGTTCATTTTTCCACCAGTCTACTACACAGACCAATAGATGAGTGCAGAAAACAAAAAGTTTTGTTCAGGATATTGGAAGAATAAGAAGAACTGAAGTAAATCTATGGCCCCCTGGATGATATTTAATTACTATTAGAACCGGCCCGCAGGCCACAGCTGCCCGCTGGTGTTTTGCACGCACAAACACTACATTCCCCACAATGCAACGGTAGCCCGCGAAGTCACTGCATCGCACACAAGCGGCGAGGGTCCGCTCGCGAAAATGACGTAATCGCAGTGGCTCCACCCGTGCGCTAAGTACTTCGTAACCTAGTTACCTATGGAGAGGAAATGGTGCCAAATTGAAATGTAATCGCTACTAGGCAGAATACGTGTCAAAATGAAATGCAAAAGCACTATTACATTGCATTTCAATGCACTTTATCTCTTTATTGAAAAACAATACACAGGAATTTGCATTCAAAACCAAAATGCTGAATTTGTGCCAGAATTGCATATAATACAGCTCGAAATGTAATCACGGCACAGAGGTATTGCTTTTCACCATACGGTATTTCAGAGATAAATGTCTCCTTTAAATGTAATGATCACGAGATTGATTTAAACACTGATGTGATGAAAACATGCCACAATGCAAAGTAAAAGCTCTAGTGTGTGTGGATTTGTATTTAAAGAAAGAAACGCTGAATTTGTGCCAGAAGCCACCTTGAAATGAACGTCATTGTATTCCACTGTGTATCTCTGCAAAGCTGTATTCGTGCCAGAATGAAATCTAATCACTGTCCAATAGGAACGCTCGCCTGAATTTGGGGCAGGGCTTAGACTCCAATCAGAAGCAATCGCTCATAGTTGGACTTGAAAGCAGCAGAAATGTCTTTTCACGACAGAATAAAAGAGGAAATAAACAGTCTAATTGGACAAATTGAGGCTGGTGCAGTTACAGACGACTACGTGCTTAACTTAATTAAGCTGAAGGTGCTGGACAATATTGAAAATGGACCTTGAAAGTGTCTACATACGATTGCTACCCGTATTTTCCAGATTATAAACCGCTACTTATTCCCTCACGCTTTGAACCATGCGACTTATAATGAGGTGTGGCTTTTCTGTAGATGTTTCTTCACCCGTCAGGGGTGGAACAGAAAGTTAATCAGGTGGTAGGGCAAAGTTGTAAATCAAAGAAGAAAGTGCTCATTTTCATTTAACTCATGCAAGCAGCAGGCACGACGGAGAATTTTTTCCAAACGAACGTGTTGTGCCGAATTCCGACTCCCCTCGTTTGCACATATTCCGGAGTTACAGTGATTTTAACTTAGTTCATTGAGCACTCTAGTTTTGTTCTAACTAGATATTTAGACATAATACTGCTGTAATACTGCAAAGTCGTGGTCAGAGGTGAACTTCGTATAGCCAGTGTATATTTTATTTAAAATAATTAACACCCTTGAGCAGTGGCGTGCACTGCACCACCAACTCTGCCCTTTATCAACGAAAGTGCCCTTTTGAAACTTCGTTTTTTTATTATTATTATTATTACCATTTTACTGAGGTCAGTTTGAAATGGTCTTTTGAAAACCTGAGCGATTAAAAACAATGCCCTGAAATGAGCCACCACCTCACACACACCCGACCTCTCTCTTCCTTTAACACCAGATGCGCTGCAGCAGCAGTTCAGTTCAGTGAGTGGAAGGAAGCGTCTTCAGCACAGCACACACGGTCACAGATAGACTTCTTCTCCCGTGCCCTACCAGCCAGGTCACATACACATCAAGTAAAATCGTACCGTTTGCTCTCAACCGTTAAAAACGGTAAAATCGTACCGTTTGCCCAACGTGAAATTATTTTCTTGTGCTGTAAAATGTCTCATACAGCACCAAACTACTAAGTGTTTTTAGCCGACTAGTCACCTGATAAACTAGTCGTTCTAGCCCAAATCAATGATAGATAACGTGAGGATGACCACATACAAATAAATGTTTTAATAAACATTGAACCAGTCCGGCCCTCAGCTCGTAGCAAATTTGGTTTTTTGGCCCTCTGTGTATTTGACTTTGACATCCCTGATCTATAATATGAGCTGTCACACCAAGATAATTCTTGTTACTAACAGAGGTCCAGTGATCCCCAGTCAGAGCCACATTTGTGGCGTTCTTCACAATAACCTGTTTTACTTCCCTTTCCTCATCATACAGCTGCTGAATTTTCTTCGACATTGTCTTTCTGGACGGCAGTTCGTAACTTGCATCAGTTGACACAATTTGCAGCGCTTCTTGTAAGCCTTTATCTTCGACCACAGAGAGCGAACAACACTGCAAATAATGTGACGAGTTTAAACGCCTCCGCCGTTCACGCGAGGTGTGCGGAGTCGCACGCTACGGTGACTCGCGAAAGTTTAATCCGGTCTTAATGGTCCAATGAAGGTAATTTAAAAACCAGGACATTTTCTCACTTAAAAAAAAAACTTGGGACGCCCGGGACAGGATATGAAATACGGACATGTCCCGGGAAATACGGACGTTTGGTCACCCTATCACTAGGAATACATTTATCAGCTAAGTTATCATTACTGACCTGCGCGTTAGCATGTTAGCCCCAACATGTTTTGCGTTGAGGTGGTAACGAAGGGTGGAAGTGCTCCTGTGATAAGCAAACTCCTTCCTACATAAAGTGCAAATTACACTATTTTAGTTTGTACTTCAATCTGGAAGTTTCTTGTATTTAAATTTTCTATCCACCAGCGTAGCCTCTTCAGTCATCTCCATCATGATCTTATTGTGCGTCCATATAATCTGTCTGTCTGGAACTCGTGCACTGAGAAACATTCCACGGTGCAAAAGTGTAAGTGTGTTATATAAGTATAAGTATAAGATAAGTGTAGGTTTGGTGCCATAGAAAAGCTAATTGCATTTCTGGAAATGATGCAGCCTAATAAACAACAGAACTTCAGTTGTTTGAAATATTTAATAACAGAACGTCTGCACATGAATTAACCAGCATAATAGCATCAGGTAACGTGTGTCTTCAATTGTAAATATAACAGGATAAAAGATGAAATCTCCATTTTCAGTCAGCACTCCAACTCCAGTCTTATTATTCTCCAATCTTTTTAAAAAGAACAAAATATGTTAATTGCTCTTATCTTTTAATGCAGGTCTTCTAACCTTTATGTGTCTGTATGTAAATGTAATGAGACAAGACTGCAAAGGAAGGACTGTAGCATGCACCATTATCAGCTCTGGAGGCGTTTCATCCATAGCCATCATTCCACGCCATAATCTTGTCATACTCCTGAATCCGGAGTTTGATGTGAGCAAGCTTGCTTTTCAAGTATTCACACCTCTCCTTCTTCTCCAGAAACGATGGATCCTTCATTAACAAAAAATAATAAATGAAGCAGCGTTATGCCTTTTCAAAGAGTATACATTTCGGTGGTCTGATTACAGTGCCCATATAAGGAACAAACAGTGAGAGCCTAAGTGCTGCTATTTCCTCTACAGACACAGAAAAGGCACTGCCCCTCTGCCCATCACACCCCCACCTCCACTTCCTCACATTCAGACCATTACACAATGATGTTTAGATGGGAATGTTCTCTTCCATGAACCCAGTGTGCTGTACACGCAGTGTCCTTAAAGATCTCCACCCTGCCTCTCCTTAGGAGACCAAGTTATACAAATGGGAAAATGGATTCTTCAGTTATGGAATTCATACAAGACAGTGGACAAGATTGGTGCGGGACATACATTTTTCTTCTGCTGATATTCCTGAAGGACCCGGTGTATGCGGTCATATTCCTGAGAGAACAAGAAACATGTTTCAATGGCTAGTTTTTCCCCCCAGAACCGGTGTTACATTACTTGTACAGAATATGTGCATGAGATGCAAAAACAAAGCACATGCATGAGCTGGTGGGTTTCCGTGTCATTCCTCAAACTCACTGTGGGATCCGATGACCTGCTGTTACTCGAGACGAGAACATACCCTAGCTGAACACACACTGACATTGCTCCTGCATTCACTGCCCATTTTACTGGGCACCCCTATCTTATACAGGCTTTTTATAGGTGTGATTTATTTGTTGCCATGTGTAGTTTGGCAACCTCACAACACAGATCATCAGTATTTCTTACAACACAGGACCACTGATCCACAGCCCAGTTTCCCAAAAGCAGCTTAAGGCAAATGTGAGCATTTGATGCAGAATTCTCCTGTATTCACAAGTGTGTTGCGAGGCTTTTGTGAAACCCAGCCTGGATGTTATTTGGGCAATGGACCGTTCTCAATGCAGCAGTAATACTGATGTGGTTGTGACATGATGGTGTGTAGTGTGCTGATATGAATGATCCAGGCATTGCTGGAGTTTTTACTTATCAGTGTCACTGGAGGGCTGAATGATCTGCCACTGAAATATCCAGACAACTCAAATTTCCAGACAGTGGTGGGAAACTGATTAGTAATAAACTGGATCTATAAAAAGTGTTACTTGACAGCAGATGGTCTACAGTCAGCAACCACCCTACCAGCTTCTAATACATAAACATTTCTGGTAAAGTGGATCTCAGACACACACACTTTATTCCCAAAATGTTTTGCTCAGTGACATACCCTTCCTAATCCATAGGGTTCAATATGATGTTGGTCCACCCTTTGCAATTAAAACAACTTCAACTCTTCTGGGAAGGCTGTCTACAAGGTTTAGGAGTGTGTTTATGGAGAGTTTTGACCATTTTTCCAAAAGCGCATTTGTGAGGTCACGTACTGATGTTGGACGAGAAGGCCTGGTTCTCAGTCTCTGCTTTTAATTCATCCCAAAGGTGTTCCATCAGGTTGAGGTCAGGACTCTGTGCAGGCCAGTCAAGTTCATCCACACCAAACTCTGCCATCCATGTCTTTATGAACCTTGCTTTGTGCATATTCATGTTGGAAGAGGAAGGAACCAGCTCCAAACTGTTCCCACAAAGTTGGGAGAATGCGCCTCCACTGCTCTAGAGTTCAGTGGCGGCATGCTACACCACTGCATCTGACGCTTTGCATTGCACTTGGTGATGTTTGGCTTGGGTGCAGCTGCTCGACCATGGAAAAACATTCCATGAAACTCTCTGTACACGGTTCTTGAGCCAATCTGAAGGCCACATGAAGTTTGGATGTCTGTAGTGATTGACTATGCAGAAAGTTAGACCTCTCTGCACTAAGCACTTAAGCATCCGCTGACCTGCTCAGTCAGTTTACGTGGCCTACCACATCGTGTCCGAGTTGATGTCGTTCCCAAATACATCCATTTTCTTATAGTACAGCTGACAGTTGACTGCAGAATATTTAGGAGCGAGGAAATTTCACAAAATGATTTGTTGCACACTAGAATTCACTGAGCTCCTGAGATTGACCCATTCGTTCACAAATGTTTGTTAAAACAGCCTGCATGCCTAGGTGCTTAAGTTTATACACCTGTGGCCATGGAAGTGATTGGAACACCTGATTCTGATAATTGGGATGGGTGAGTGAATACTTTTAGCAATATAGTGTGTGGGAGTGTATGTTTTTTATATACGGGGGTTGGACAATGAAACCTGAAACACCTGGTTATAGACCACAATAATTTATTAGTATTGTGTAGGGCTTCCTTTTCGGGCCAATACAGCATCAATTCGTCTTGGGAATGACATATACAAGTCCTGCACAGTGGTCAGAGAGATTTTAAGACATTCTTCTTACAGGATAGTGGCCAGATCACTTACAGATGCTGGTTTCCTGACTCACTCCTTCAAAACTGAATAATATTTAGATCTGGTGACTGTGCAGGCCATGGGAGATGTTCAACTTCACTTTCATGTTCATCAATCTAATCTTTCACCAGTCTTGCTGTGTGGATTGGTGCATTGTCATCCTGATACACGGCACCGCCTTCAGGATACATTGGATGCACATGGTCCTCCAGAATGGTTCGGTAGTCCTTGGCAGTGATGCGCCCATCTAGCACAAGTATTGGGCCAAGGGAATGCCATGATATGGCAGCCCACACCATCACTGATCCACCCCCCATGCTTCACTCTGGTCAACAGTCTGGGTGGTACGCCTCTTTGGGGCTTCTCCACACCGTAACTCTCCCGCATGTGGGGGAAAACAGTAAAGGTGGATTCATCAGAGAACAATACATGTTTCACATTAGCAACAGCCCAAGATTTGTGCTCCTTACACCACTGAAACAGACGTTTTGCTGTAGCAGCCCGGCCGTGTATATTGACCCTGTGGAGCTCCTGACGTAAAACAGGAGAGTTGAGGTGCACATCTTATTCTTCTGTGATCTAGGCAGCTGTGGTTGTTTTTTGGATTGGATACAATCTGGGTTAGCACGCCAGCGTCCCTTTCAGACTGCTCTTGCATCCACAGTTAATCCTGTTGGATGTGGTTCATCCTTCTTGGTGGTATCCTGACATTATCCTGGATACTGTGGCTCTTGATACATCACAAGGACTTGGTCACAGGTGTGCCAGCAAGATGTGCTGGTATGTCACCCATAAATGTTGTGTGCATTGCAATATTTTGAGCAAAACTGTGCTCTTTCCCAGCTAATTGAACCTTCACACACAGCACACACCGGTGCAATGTGCAATTAATGAAGATTGGCCACCAGGCTGGTCCAATTTAGCCATGAAACCTCCCACACTAAAATGACAGGTGTTCCAGTTTCATTGTCCAACCCCGTTTGTATGTGTATCCTGTTTTCAGCATATTGCATGCATAAAATATAAAATCACATTTTAATAAATCTTTGAGCACTTCAAAAATTATGTTTTAAAATTTACAGCATAAACAAAAACTGTTTGATATTTGTCACATATAAAAATGTCTGGGGGTACAAACTAGTTTCAAGAGCTCCACAGACAACCAACAGTAATGAAGTAATGTAAGAACATTCAGGTCACAACAGGATGTCGGTGAACAATGACAGACCGTCTGACTGGAAGTGGTTTGAGGCAGGTTTCGCATCAGGCCGTCCATCTCCTCAAACTTCTTCCCTACTGCCTGCAGCTCCATGTGCAGCTCTTTATACTCAGAATACTGGTCATTGAATACTGCTTTGTACTGGTCCCGCTCCTCGTCATTACGAATTGCAGGGTATTTACTGCAGGTGAAGATAACCATAAAGTCAAGATAGATAGATGGATGGATACTTTATTGATCCCAAAGGAAATAAAAGTCTCAGTAGCATTATACATCAAGTCAATACACCTTATAGAGAATTGACTATGTACACATAACTGATACACACATACTGAGCAGGCCCGTAGCCAGGATTGTGATGGGGGGGGATCTTTTTCCCCCAAAAGTGGACTTCATTTGGCTCTCTACTCCAATGCCCCCTAAATACACGAGCACACTTCAAACCTTTTATTTTACACATATTTTATTCATTATAAGCAAGGTTGCCAACTTTTCAAAATCACTAGGACTGAGATTTGATTAGGGAGCTGGGGGGGGGGGGGTGTAAAACGTTGACGGGGGGGGGGGGGGTTATGTCTTATATGTTTCCTCTATGCTGCGCCTAATGGCCGGTTCACACTACACAATTTTAGGCTGGTTTTTCAGTCGCCGACAGTTTTTTGTAGATCACCAACAGAAACTGTGGTCGGAGGCAAATCGGCGATCACTCGGCGCTCGCTCAGTCGTGTAGTGTGAACTGCTGAAAGACGCTCGCCGAGTGGTCGCCAACTCATCGCGGACGACCGGCAGATATCTAGCATGTTTAATATCTAGCATGTTTAATATCTAGCCCAGTGGGTGACTGAGAGTCTTCGGGAGCCCGCGTCGCCGATCAGCCATGTAGTGTGAAAGCCACAACAATTGAAAGACTCGCGATTACAGCACAACCAGTCATGTAGTGCGAACGGCACAAAAACCTGACGACTGAAAAGTCGTGTAGTGTGAACCTGGCTTAAAGCGATCGATCGCCAGTGGTTGGCGCCAGAGCGAACTAGTAACTCATTGAATCATAGATGTAGATCGGAGATAAATAAATTAATTTTTTTTCAGTGTGAGAAATCGGATGTATGGCGTGTGAGCGTGTGAAAACGGTCAAATGCGCGTGTCTTACGCTCATTGTGTGAGAGTTGGCAACACTGTTATAAGTTTGTTGTGAGTCTGTTGTTGCTGTCCTTATTTGTTGTCCTTATTCATTCATTGAATAGCCCACCTATCTTGAGGGGCATGTGTGTACGGAGGGAGGGTGCGGGTGCGGGGGGGGGGGGGGGGGGTCGAACGAACCCTTCGATCCCCCCTGGCTACGGGCCTGCTGAGATACTCTTAAAAAATCTCAGAGGTGGGTGTAGGGGTTACTCACGATAAGTAGTCTGGCACGATCACAGGTTTAGGGATGTATCCAGAAGGTATTTGCCCTTTAACCAGTTTGGGCTTTGAAGCCATGGGGGCTGCGGGGTGTGTGTGGAGTGCTGTAGAGATGAAAGGTTGCTCAGAGGTCCTGGGTTCAGGCATTGTCTGTCATCAGAGAAAATAAGAAACAAGTAATCTATCCAAACATGCTGAGAGCACCATTTACAGTATGAGGAAAGAGACAACTACCCAGAATAGAATAGAGGAATGTACAGTGTACTTACCAAGGTACGTTTTGTAGGCATTTCTGGTGCGTACATCTGAGATAAGAGAGAAAAAACAAAAGCTGTTTTCATGTAATTCTATAAAAAATGTCACATTGCAAACTTTAATCGTTCAAGTGGATAAGCTTAATGGATGTTTGCTGTTGAAAGTGCACTGATGCAAGGACAGCCTCACAACACAGGCCACAGCCGCACAAACAAAGGACCTTTCACCAGGAATCTGCTTCAAAAAAGTGAAATAAAGACACCACATAACCACAGCTGTGTGGCCGAGTCCCTTAATCAGGGGTCATGAATGGTGTGAGTGGGAGGCGGAGCTTCACCTCCTGGCTGTATTTGTTCCTGTACCGGCGGGCAGCCTCATGTCTCCACAGCTTCAGACACACAATGGCTCCTATCAGGTATACCAGCATAGTCACAAAAAGGAAAATGATACCGGCAGTCTGGCCGGCCTCGGTGCGGCAGAAAATCGCGTTGACACCGTTGTTGAAGACGGGGTAGTAGCACAGCCCGCCTCTCGTTGTGTCCCGCACATAAACTATGGCAGCACCCAGGTAGAGGATGGCCAGAGCAAGGTTGATGGCAAATTCAGTTAGAGGCCACCAGCTGGAGTCTAAAAGAATAGCACGATAGTACATGGTCATACCCAGGACTAGCATAATAACAGTCACTACCCATGCCAGGCCAGCCACTACTAGGATGAATGGCGTCTTGGGTCCCGTGTAATAAGAGTCTCCATAGACGCCTGCATAACTGCTGCCATATCCACCATACATCTGGGGCTGGGAGTATCCATACATGTTATACCACTCATTGTCCTTGTGAATGTAGGCGCAGACACAGGCAAAAACTGCCGCTCCCAACAGGAGCTCCACACAGCCCAGAATCCTTAGCAGCCCTGCCCATGACTTCATGAAGGCGTAACGCTGATGGTACTCTTCGACTCTCTCAGAGTATGTCAAAGCGGTGTGCGCGGTGCGGCCGTCAGCTGATTCAAAGTGGTCTCCTGACAGCATAACCTCTCTCTCTTTGTGGGAGTTGAAGCTGCTGTAGTGGTCGAGTGGCGAGGGCGAGTGTGGGGGGCGAGCAGCGCATGCCCTCAGTGGTGGAGTTGCAGTTATTGGACACAGGCATTGAACTCTTGCTGCTTCTGTTGCTCCCACGAAAGAAATTCTTCCAGGAGTCAGGAATGAAACGATGAATGGGCTTGATGTCGAGGGCAGGGTCCTCACTGTTCTCACTCCCGCTGGGGTCAAACTCAGGCCCGACAGCGGGTTCGTCTGGGAGAGGAGGGGGAGGGAGAGGGTCGGCGCTCAGAGCCAGCTCCGATGACTTCTGACGCGTTAAACCAGGGATGTCCTGGCTCCACTGGAAGGGACCTAGAGGAACTTCATTCCAGTGAGGTGCATTTCGGACACGCTCAAAGCGGCCGGAAGAGCCCCCTCCAGATGACATGGGGGATGGAGATTGCCCTGGACAGACATGGTATCAGAAAAGTGAATAAGATCATGCAAAAGACTTAACTTTAACAGGACAAAACAGCACCCTCCCCTTTATGGTAATATCAATAATAACCTGTAGCTACAGCTATGAATGGATTAACATAGAAAGAATAGCATGTGTGTAATACTGACCGATGATGGTGTACACTTCCTTCTTCAGAACATCTCACAGTGAAAGTGACAATATTCTATACTACATCCCTAACAGCAATTTACTAATTTCAAGAGCTTTAGTTATGATTTATAGTGAACATATTTGAGATCATACCAGGAAGCAAGAAGGCACATACTGACAAACCAAAGTTCACCCAGGAAGAGATATTGGATTAGTAAGCAGTGAAAACAGCCCATGACACCAGGATGAGGAACAGCACACTGAGGATTGACCAGCAGTGTCAGAGTTGAATGCTGCCTTCACAGACACCTCGGGGGCTCCCATTTTACACTTGTTAAACTGTTTATTTGGGAATCGTATTTAATTAATGGGATTTAACATATGTAAATTCACAGGATGCTTCCTCTTAAAAATGGACAGATAATTATTTATTTATTATAAAAGTTTCCAGTTAGAAAAGTAATTTTTGAATCATTATGAATTCCACGTGAAGGCAGCATAAGAGAACCTAATAAGGGAAAACACGGTCAAATAGAACGTTTCTTATCAAATTAATGTACAGCAGATGTGATGAATATGAGGGAAAGAGCTCAAGCTGAAAGGCAATCTCTCAGACACCGATACTCCAAGACAGGATGTCAAACACAGCTCTGATACTACTGTAACCAAACCCCACAGCTCCCTCTCGGAGAGAAAGGTTGATTACAAGATCACACAGGAAAAGACAGCAACCCAAACATCCACTATGCTGGCAGAATCAATAGAAAAAATTTGTTCAAATGTCAAAACAGAGTAGGACAAGCCCATTCAAGTTATTGTGGGTCTGATGTCCTGAAGGCTTTAACTATTTCAGTAGCAAGACCATAAAGATCAACCTTTATTTCCTTAGTTAAGTACAATTTGCCTGGTGAAATAAAACAAACAGAATTAATAAAAAAAAAAAAAACAATAACATCAAACATTTTATTGAATACCTCTTTCACATGCAGTCACTCAGCAAGACTTACATTGGCTTGCAGTTCACTGGGCATACCTTGCTTGGACAATCATTAACGCAGTTACCTGAAAGGAGAAACATTTATCTAGCTACACATTTTTATGTGTTTTCCATACCAGCATATTGTCAGTGAATAAAAGACTCACCTTGTAGGTTAATCTACAAAAAGACTCATAATCCCAAAGAAACGTCAAAGACTGTACATCCGAACTTTATTCTGAAGTAAGTAGTTGGACCATTGGCCCGTAGCATTCCAGTAAACTACTGCTAAGAATAACGTAAACATTAGGGTGGAACTTTAAAGCAAGAAACGAAGTAAAATCGAAATAATTATAAAAGCAACTATTCTTTTGTTGCGTACGTCTTGAAAATAAGAATGTAGTGTCCTTTACTACTGTCTACATATCCAGCTAGAGAAAATAAAGCGGGAGGCTCATACAAGTCATGCACGCCACACCAGCTCCAGTAAACAGCGGTAGGTAGCACTGTGTCGAGTCAGCCAAACGCCAACTTATTGTCCTCTCCTGGAAAGTTGGTAGTGAAATAGGTAACCGGTCCGCGGAAAGTCAGGTTATAGTTCGGCTCTTTTGATAAGCTGCGGAAAATAATAGTTCTAAGTGTCAGTATAAGTGGTTTTACGCGATCTTACCGTTCTTTTCTCAAGGCAAATTGTTACGCCTCTACAATTTCTTCCCCCTGAAGCCAGTGGTGTGGAAACGCACATCACGTGATCAGCCTATCCTGAGAGTGACGTCAGAGAGCGAAACTTGCAAACGTACCTGGACAGGGAAGATGACAGCAAGACTTCTGAATGGTTTCGTTTATATATCTGTGTTTCGAATTGCGTTATAAGGTTTTTGCAGCTTTGGGAAAGATGTAGGCCGGGCAAACATTCCAGAGTGCGCTATGTAATGGACAGCTGTTTACGTCTTATAATTGTTTTCTAAAACGTTTCTTCGAATACAACGGACGGAGCTGCCATGACATGAGTGAATACCCTAATACATTTCTATAAACGATAAGTGTTTTTGATACATTTACGTACCTTATGTATATTTAATACATCCAGTAAACACTACAATATTGGAGACAGGTTAATCTAATTAAATAATATAATATATATAATCATATCTAATATAATAAGAATTCCAAAAGAGTTTAATGAAACACTATGTTTTTATTGTGCCTATTCTATTTCTAGTGAATAAACAGTCACATTAGTAAAGCCAATAAAACTGTACAATGTATTTTTGTATATCGTAAATCCGCCTACCTTGTTGGCAGAGGGGGGCATTCCAGGTTCAGAAAGTAAAAGTCCTTCCCGAGATTTTACTCAAGCTTGTTGGATTTTCTAATTAATGCAAGCCATGTAAAATTAGTGGAATCAACACAATCCAGGAAGCCTGAGCAAAATCTTGGTTAGGACTTTTGCTTTCTGAACACGAGGCTGAAGTTGGTTGCTTATTCGCAGTTTGAGAAAAAGGTGTGCTCACGATGCGTGTTTGCTGCGCACTTTGTTTAAAAGCGATAGATTAAACGTTACATTAAACGAGCGTAGGAGCAAACATTTAAGAGGTTATTGTTTCCCATACTGATTTTGTGAATGTAAAAAATAAAAATATAATGAAACCATTTCATTTGTAAAATGGTTTCTATTTCAAGTCGTTTCAATGGTATGCAGTTTGTACATGATGATTGAATTCGTCAACATTTCTAACGTAAGGAAACATATTCTTAGATTTGAAAACTAAAAACACAGAAATGCTGTTCTAGAACACAAATAATCGGAAGAAGAAATACCAGCACACAACATAGCATATTGAGCAGTGGGCAGATAGGTAAACACATTTAAAGGGGCAGTTTCTGAGGCTTATTGAAAGCCTTATTGCTGGTGGGCTAGATAAATAACAAATGCATCATGAAGAACAGGTCACTCTCTGCGCACCTTGTTACTGTTTCTCTGTGGGGAAAAAGACATCACAGGGTGAGTGACATCTCTCCGTAAAGATGTCAAAAAGACAGAAGTCCTCTGTTGCCCAGGGTAGAAAAAGGAGAAAAGAGGAGGAAGAAAGGCGGCAAAAAACAGAGGTAATATAATATGGTGAATTAACACTATACTGTATGTTGTACTGTAAAAGTTCTCTTCAGAAAGGTAGTTACTAGATAGCAAGTGATAGCGTCAATTACCCTCTTCCCTAACCTCATTAAAGAAAACTTATTTTCACTAAATAAGCAGGTCTTAATCCTCGTTTATTAGAGACTCTCTACAATAAGCAGAAATTTCAGATGTCGCTAATGTAATCGCCTTCTATCGTCTCTTTTGTATTTTTTGTATTTGGCAAAAGCTCCAATTAAAGTGGTAACTGAGTCGGGACTTTTCTAGCACCTGCTGAATTGTAATTGAAGGGTGCTTCGTTTTAATATGAGAATATGTTTGATGTGTTTCCATCTTTGGCGGAGATTTTTTTAAAGCCGATCTTACACACTGACTCATATAGGTTTGTTGGCTCTCCTTTTTATTTGAAACAAATCCAAAATGCTGCCAATTTGTAACAGTGCTGTTTTTCTTTTAAGGGAGCGAGTTGAGCGCGCGTATGGAATATTGTTTTTTTAGCTTTCTGCCGTAGACCGAGTCAGACCACTGCTCTTTAATTTATTTCTGTAAGTAACGCATTAAATGAGCTTTGGACAACTCACCAGTTCATGTATGAACAGTGAAGTATTGCTGGAGCCCAGGTTTATTTTGGTCAACCAGCAAATAAACGGACTAAGTGGTATACCACCAGCGCGAGTATTAAGGTTGAACTAACTCCGAAAAGCAAGCAATACAAGCATAGAATTAGACTGAATAGATCTGTTTTTATGGATCGGTCACATTGTCCCCGATACCCGATCTAGAATTTTTTTAGATATTAATATCGGAATCGGTGCATCCCTAATATTGACACGTGCACGTTTTACTTTCAAGCTCCGCGCCCCCCCTGCAATAGCTCCGCGCCCCACCTAGGGGGCGCGCCCCCCACTTTGGGAACCACTGCATTATCGCCTGACATGCCAAGTTCACAGGACGATTATAAAAATATTCTACAGTACAAAACCTTCTTCTTCTGGATTTAAACAGTCACTTATTTGGTCAACTTAACCTGCTTGTCAGATCTCTGAGACGATGTAAGAATCAGAAGATACAGCCATACAAACTAAGACCAATGCACTGTATGCACAGTACATTATCACCTGACAGGCCAAGTTCACAGGACGATTATAAAAATATTCTACAGTAAAAAACCTTCTTCTTCTGGATTTATACAGTCACTTATATGGTCAATCAAACCTGCTTGTCAGATCTCTGAGACGCTGTAAGAATCAGGAGATACAGCCATACAAACTAAGACCAATGCACTGTATGCACAGTACATTATCGCCTGACATGCCAAGTTCACAGGACGATTATAAAAATATTCTACAGTACAAAACCTTCTTCTTCTGGATTTATACAGTCACTTATATGGTCAACTGAACCTGCTTGTCAGATCTCTGAGACGATGTAAGAATCAGGAGATACAGCCATACAAACTAAGACCAATGCACTGTATGCACAGTACATTCTATCGCCTGACATGCCAAGTTCACAGGACAATAAAAAAAATATTCTACAGTAAAAAACCTTCTTCTTCTGGATTTATACAGTCACTTATTTGGTCAACTAAACTTACTTGTCAGATCTCTGAGACGATGTAAGAATCAGGAGATACAGCCATACAAACTAAGACCAATGCACTGTATGCACAGTACATTATCGCCTGACATGCCAAGTTCACAGGACGATTATAAAAATATTCTACAGTACAAAACCGTCTTCTTCTGGATTTAAACAGTCACTTATTTGGTCAACTTATCCTGCTTGTCAGATCTCTGAGACGATGTAAGAATTAGAAGATACAGCCATACAAACTAAGACCAATGCACTGTATGCACAGTACATTATCACCTGACATGCCAACTTCACAGGACGATTATAAAAATATTCTACAGTAAAAAACCTTCTTCTTCTGGATTTATACAGTCACTTATATGGTCAATCAAACCTGCTCGTCAGATTTCTGAGACGATGTAAGAATCAGGAGATACAGCCATAGAAACGTACAATACATTCTATCGCGGCGACATAATGAAACTACCGCATTATTTTTTAAGGTGGAAAGGAAAGTGCGAATTAGACACTGGCGAATAAGGAACCAACTTCAGCCTCGTATTAACTAATAAGTTCAGAACCTGCTTGAAAAAGCATGTAGGTAAAGGATCCAGTTCACATGTAGAGGATTTTAGTGATGAAATCACATCAAGTAGTGTTACCATGACAACTTCTTGGAAATAAGACATATTAAAGTTAGGCTGAGTAACTGATATAAGGGTTGATAGTCTATTAGTGCTTGTTGCTATGTTCTGCCTTATACTAGTATAATCTTGTTCCTAACAAATATTGCAAACTCATCACATTTTTCAACTGAAACAGTCTCAGGGAAGACACGTGAGGTGGGGTTTACTAGCTGATCTATACTTCTGAACAAGGCAGCTGAGTTATTATTGGATGAATTGATTAAGGTAGATTAATTTCACTTCACTGTTGTAATTCTGCACTGTTGTTTTATAAATATCAAAATGTACTTGCAATTTTGACCTTCGCCAACATCCCTCAGCCTGCCTACAATCTTACCTAAATTTTATAATAGATGGAGTGTTTCTCCAGGGCATCTTAATTTTACCAGAGATAATTTTAGTTACCTTTGGTGCCACAGCATCAATACAGTTCCTAACTCTGTGTGTGAATGTTTCAACTAGCTCATTCCCATTTTCTGAGAGAGGAGAGAGGGACTGTATCATGTCTGTGAAGGCCACGGCACTGCCAGCACTGAGATAACGCTTGGTTATTGTGCGCTTTTCACTGAGTGTTCTAGTAGATAATGACATATTGAAAAATACACCAAAATGATCAGAGATGGCAACATCAGTAATTTCAGTATTATTAACCTCTATACGTTTAGAAATGATCAAATCTAAAATGTGGCCGTGCTTATGAGTTGGGCTTGATACATGCTGTATGAGATCAAAAGAGTTAAGAGTGATTGGATTTGTGGATATATCCCTGTGAATATTAAAATCCCCAGCAATTAAAACATAATCAAAATCAATTAAAATCCTAGAAAGCATTTCTGCAAAATCGTCAAGAAAATCTGTATGTAGTCTGGGAGAATGATAGATAACAATCAAAAGAACTGAATAAGTACTGTTGAGTTGTAGGCCTACTGCCAGATATTCATATACTGTTATCATACAGTGTTATAAAATGGACATCCCTTTTCATCCTCTGCCACCACCCTTATCAGCTCAAGTCTAAATATCAAGTTTATAAATGGTTGCACAATGTAGAAGAATGTTAAAGCAAGACGTAAATAATGGCATGTGGGTTTGTACAAGTCAAAAGACTTGAATATGATGTTGAACAGCTAGTTGAAAATGTAAGAATTATTGCAAAGAAAAATTATATCTGATCATCTGAGACTGAAATTGCTTTCAAGGTGGGGAGCAATCAATAAAGCTCCATTGCACAACATCTCGTTAAGATGCCGTTAAATGAGTAATGCAAATTATGCTTACATTAAGAATGGGAAGAACACATGGATTTAAGACTGGCCCCCAACGAACAAGCCAGCAGCACTAACACAGAAAAAACTCTCATGAGGAAGAAACAGTGTGTAATCCTGCAATCAATGTTGTGGGTTGTAATAGAGAACTGGTTTATTCCAAATGTGCAGGGTAATTTAAAAAACGTTACTGGTCAGTAGTATTATGCAATCAATGCAAAGTGGCAGAAATATCTAAGTGGGATTAAATGCAAGAATGAAGTATCAACATAATGTTATTCTGCTAGACATGACTGAGTCGCCATCAAGGAGTGGGGGGTTTACACAGTTGCACAGGACAAAATGGAACATGTCTAAAACACAATGGAGAATCATTGGAAATTATGTGGAAGGTTTTCACAGACTATTATACTGAAGACAAGCCATGATGGACATGTCCTCAGTTTAATCAAATTACTACGAATACTGCTAGTAGTAACCTAATACTAGTATTCTTCGAGTGAAATCGTTTAACCCCTTTAATGTGAACATGCAGAGCTGCACAATCTAGAACACTGAGTTGATGTGCCATTTTTTGTTCTTTTTCCTGCAGATTTCGTGAGGTGAACTGATGTGCATGTGTCGATTTGTGACGTTTTCCCCGTTTCCAAGACGCAGCACTACAGCTTTAAGAGAAGTCCTGACCTCCGCGCAGCACCGGCGCAGACAGCAGCTGGACGAAATGGTCGCAGCACAGTGGAATTTCTCTGTTGCACTTGTATAGTTAGCAGCTGTAAATCGCTTATAATAGGGCTTATTGCATTGGAATGACACTCCGAAGACAGACAACTAAACTATGACGCATTTTACGGTAGCTAACCGACAAAACTAAATCGAGACTGGCCATTACTGGAAAGTATTTGTTTTTAAATGGTTATCTAACGCTGGCTAAGTTGCAAGCGAACAGCCTGGTTAGCTAGCTAGCATGCTGCTCGGTTGTGGATATAAGCTCATCAGTCAAATAAATGTGGGACTCGCTGGCAGATTATTGCAGATTATCTGACTAGCAGTATTTATTTTAATCGACAGCATGTTAACAAGAATTCTTCAAGTTGGTTTTTAAATACCATAACTTACGTGTTGGTAGCTGGCAGTGTTTGTTAGGTAAGAGTAAACAAAAACCTAGCTAGCTATATTATCTGCATAAAGAGCGATATTTTGTAGTTGGCTAGGCTGCCAGAATGTAGTAGTTAACTTAATTCTTGAAGCATATTTTATTACGATTAAGCGAGGATTATACGGATCTCTTCAGGATGAAAGCCATTTAGCTGAAGTTTAATATAACCATAGATTATTAACCATAGCATGGCTATGTTATTAGCTGGAGTTTGGGCCTTTGGCAGGTGAAGTGTATCCTGACTTGATATGTTAAAATAGGAGAATCTGGCTGAATATTGTAACTTGAAGCAGTGTTGTAACCTCCAAAGACTAATTATCTAGCGTATCTGTCATTTATAGTCAAATATGGTCAAGGTAGCTCGCTAGGTAGCTACTCCCTTGGGCCCTTTAACTAATGGTAGAACGCCGCGGCGTTTTTTAGCTTTTTAAAACCTTAGCCACACGATGTTCGATAAAAGCATAATTTGACTCGGGTTTCATTTCCTTTTATAGGGGAAAGTTTAGGATATTACACCCCTAGGATGGACAGTTACTTCAAAGCTGCTGTGTGTGACTTGGACAAGCTTTTGGATGACTTTGAATTAAACACAGGTTAGATAAGTTTCTTTTACTGTAGCATTTTCTCACTTACTGTGCATATACACAGCAGTATACAGAACTACTACAAAAAATGTAATACAATATATTAATTTAATTTTTTTGCTTGTGTAATCTATGTGAGTTTTGGATTCAATTGTATTTTGTTATATGGATGCTTAGACTAAAAATTAAAGATAACCGTATTTGAATTTGAAAAACGTATGTAACCGTATATTCTGTTTCCAGAGGATGCAGAGAACAAACCTGCGTTTGTAAATTCTGAATGCCAAGATTTATCCCTTTACCCTCATCATTGTTTGGGATCTCACTGCTTTATACCAGCGGCATCCACAGGTTCACAAACTCTCCCTGATGTGAATGACCTACATTATGGTCCAACTACACCTATAAGTGCTCAGAACCAAAGAGATGAAGACATAAAGGGGAAGGCATTGACAGGTGTTGACCTGTTGTCTTCTGTTGACCGAAGAGCTTCCAAAGGTTTGACTCCTCTATGTCCAGATAGATCCTTGAAGCCTGTTTGTGACTTAGTTAATGATACAGGATCAGCAAGCCTCCCACAGGTAAACAGTCTTGATGCCTTGAAAGTACTGGACGTTTCTGAAAAACAACTTGATGAGGCGCTACTGGTGGATTTTGATAGTCCAGTTGTGTTATTTCCAAGGAGTGTGTTTAAACAGAGTCAAGAGTTACAGCAATTGAACTGTGATAGCCACTTCAGTGGCTCCTCTAACACACTCAGTTTGCTGGATGTCATAGTGCCTGCAGCTGTGGAAAGGACCAGTGTGTCTCAGAACGTTTCAAACGACACAAAACCTTTAGTGGATAATGAAGTGGAGATGCCTCAGAGTTGTTGTGCAGAAGTCTCAAACTCTTATGATATTCACAGCAACTCTCAATATTCTTTAGAAGTAGTCCCGGATAATCTGGCTTCCTCAACCGTAATAGAGGACGTTATAGGAACCAGTGATGCTGGTACAAGTCTGCTCAGCTCAACAGACAGGCAACCGAATGGGAATCAACATGTTGGGGGCCAAGAACCTTCCTCAGGCATCGCTTCCAAAGAAGGGGGGTCTTCCCTCTCCTCCCTCCCTATGACTGTATCCATGTGTGGATCTCTTGTTGCTTCTTTAGACCCTCAGGAGGCAACAATGCATGAAACCAAAGACAAAACTGAAGTCCTTCCCTCTGATATTCCACCCATTATAGAGGCTGAAAACGGTATTGCTCAATCTGGGCATGAGGGAAAGACTTCCATAAGTCTTAGCCTGGCAGACTCCTCTCCTGAGGATGATCCCGAACTGGTACAAATAATGGCAAATCCAGAAGTGGCATCAGCCCTTGCGTCTCTTCTCCCTGAAAGAAACTTTGATTGCACCTTATCTCTTCCAAAGACTCTCATGCCTAGAGATTTGCCTGAGGGTACCCAGTCTCCTAGCCATACGGGGAGCCCTGATGATCCCTTAGAGTTTGACTTAACCAGTGATTACCTTCCTGAAAGTGAGCAAAACATCATGTTGGTAACTGATGAGGAGCTCGATGCTTACTTAATGGGTCAGTCAGATAAAGGTAATACTGAGATGTCATCAGAAAAAATTGTAGACGACTTTTCAGGATTTAACAGAGTTTTAGAGGAAGAGTTAAAAAGCTGTGCAGTAGATATGACTGCTTCACCTGAAAGTGAAGGCACTACTATTTCCTCATCTCAGGACAGCAACTCCTTGAAACCAGATCACATGCATATAATTAGGAAACATGGAGTGCCCAGTCCCACTGAGGCTGTAGGCACAACAAACCAGGTGCCGGGTTATGGAGGAGCTCGTCCAAAGCAGCTGTATGGCCAAACAAGAGCATTACTACCACAAGAGGAACAAAGTAATTCTCAGTCAGAGGAGAACGTGTCGAGCTCTGAAGAAGAAAATGCTCAGTTTTCTCCTGTAACTCTCACAGTGAGTCAGGCAACAGGCTACAGTGAAAACAACTCGAAATACCCTTGTCACGAACAGTATGATGACTGCTATGGCCAGGAAGAGCTTTCAGAACCCCCACCCTACCCAGGAGAAGTTGCTGGAGAAGGAGCATCTTCACTCGATTGGTTAGGGACAGAAGAGGGAAGCTTGGGCTCCAGGCAGCCACCTTGGGTCCCAGATTCTGAGGCTCCCAACTGCATGCAATGTAGACAACGGTTCACATTTACCAAGAGGAGGCACCACTGCAGAGCCTGTGGCAAAGTGAGTCAGTGTGGGCCTTCCAGCATGCTTTTAGCTTAGCCTTTGATTAACAGGCTAATTCAGTGCCAGCATGACTGTGTTCATATTGGTTTATTAATTGCATCATTTGATAAATTGCTGTTATTCTCTCATTTCCTTCATTGCTCTAGAAATTAAAGATTAATGTCTAAATTGGTCTTTTATTTTATTTAATTTTTATTAAATGCTTTATTTTACAATAAAGCATGATTATCTAAAAAAAACAAAAAGCATGAATGTAGGTAGTCAGCCAGTTCTAGGCTAAATATAGACATCCACATGCCTAGTAGAAAAAAAACATCAAAAATAGTCAGCAGGTTTGACTAAGCCTACAGTGTTTTTATAGAGTGCCTGACATTAGTTCATAGTGAAGCTATTGAAAAGGTTTCCAGGTGTAAGGCTGGGTCGTAATAATCAAGCTGGAGAGGAAAATGGTTAATCTCATCACATGTCCTCTGCTAACTAAGGTGTCTTGGTTTTTAGGTATACTGTGCAGTTTGTTGCAACCGTAAATGCAGACTGAAGTACCTGGAGAAAGAGGCAAGAGTTTGTGTGGTCTGCTATGAAACCATACAAAAAGGTAAGTGCACTTAATTTAATCATGTTTTGCTTTCATCTGATGCCAAGCTGGAAAACTGAGCTAATCACATGGGAGTTCTTGAAAGAGTTGCTCTGTCACTAATTGAGTTGAAGGTACCTCATTAATGACTTGCTGATACAATAATGGCCTTGAGAGGTCAAAGCAGACTCTGTCCACTTAAACTGTGCTCTGGGTAGCATGGTGGGCCTTGTGTGGGCTCTTCTGTAGTTTGGTGTGCTCTATGTTAAAAGACTTGGAGTTGCTGTACCAGTTGTTCTGGTACATAAAGTTTACTCTTCCATACATTTTCATGAGGAGGAAAGAAAAAAATATGTTACTATTGTATAATCGTGCATTGTGGGCTATTAGCAGCTTGGTAATGCTTGTATAGTCAATTTTGTAGGGATAAATTCTTAGTCAATCAATCAAATTTTATTTATACAGCGCTTTTTACAACAGTTGTTGTCACAAAGCAGCTTTACAAGTGCCGAGTCCTAGCCACCAGTGAGCAAGCCAAAGGCGACAGTGGCAAGGAAAAACTCCCTAGTTTTTTGCATGAGGAAGAAACCTTGAGAGGAACCAAGACTCAGGGGGGGAACCGGTCACCATGACAACAACAACAATTTAGACAGAAGGAAATAAAGAAAAGGAAAAGATGTAATAATGTCCATCTTGGTGTAGGCATCCGGTTAGGAGGTGGCCGGCCCAGGATGGATCGCTTGTCTCTCCTCATCTCATTATTCCTCAAGCAGGCGGGCAGCCATGTGGAAAAAATAAAACAGGGAAAGTTAGGTCTGTATGAGGACATATATAGGAACACACTTAAGTGAACAGTGGTTTTGAATGAGGGTTTCTGAGAAGCACTGCAGTCTACTGGAGTTGTTCTTTACAGCTGCCAAGGATGCCTACTTTAATCTTAGAGGTGGTCTGGGCAGTGGTAGAGGATACAGTCCAGGCTGCAGAGGTAGGAAGCTGGAACTAAATTCTGCCTTCTCACATTTCAGAGGACATTTGATTTGCTAGAGCCAAGCTGGTCTGGTCAGTTTGTTTGTATCTCTGTCATACAGGTTTCATTGTCCACACTAGACATGCTGCCTATGTTGTTCTAGGCTAAATAAAGAGGTCCTCATACCTAATAAAATAACCTGACTCAGCAAGTTTTATTAAGCCTACAGTGTTTTTATGGAGTACCTGACAATGGTCCATAGTGAAGCTGTTGAAACGGTTTCCAGGTCTAAGGCTGGATTATAATAATCAAACTGAAGAGTCACATGTTCTCTGGTGATTAAGATGTCTGCTTTACTCCTTTCCTCTTATTTTTGGCATCATGACCACTGTAGTGATGGGCCTATCCAGTGTTTTTCAGTTCCAATCCGATAACGATATATAACTGCCAATACCATTACCGAACTAAGGGCCCTTTAATTCAGGTGTTCTCAACTGGTCTCAGCCCAGGACCCACATTTTCTCATTGTCGCGACCCAGTTTTATACAAATGTTATAACAAATTAAAAGGGTAAACAATTGTTGGTTACCATGGCAAAAAGATTGGTTCGCATGCTGGGCTCCAAACAAAAAAAAATTACCCAATCTACTTAAAAAAACAGAGGTAACTCGTTGCCTCAAAAAAATTAAGTAATGGCTTCTGTCAAAACTAATATAATTGTATGGATACAATTCATACTTATATGATTTAAATAGAGTGAACTAATCAAAAGTTTAAATTACTCAATCTACTCAATTTAAAATTACTCAGTTGCTTTTACTTGTTAATTTAACTCTACACAATTACAAATAACTTAAACTATTAAGAAAGAACTACTTAATATTAAGTTAATACATCAAGTTTTTAATACTTTTACTTATGAGATTTTTTATTATTAATACTTAATTGTTCTAATTATTGTAAATGAACTTCACTGGCAACACTGGTTTCATAGATATGAACTTGTTTATTATCATTTGGCATCAAATAACATTTTAAACCATTACTGCTTTCTGTCAAAAGCAAAACATTGTGCTTCATACAAAAGATCAAGTGAATGACAAGACATAGGCTATAACGTGACATGAACAGAGATTCTTCAAATAAGTGCTTTTAAGCAATAAAGTTATTTTTGAGCAATAAAATGCTCGCCTTGCACAACATAAAATTAGAGAGCGAGAGAAAGAGGAAGCATTTTCATTTATTTACTTCAACCAAGCTATAAAAAACACCAACTTTACGTCCTGCTGGTAGCGAGTGTATTTCTAACTAAAATTTCTGCTAAATTCTAAGAAATCCTTTACAGTTTTTTTACAACTGCTAGCATGCGTTTCCCAATACTTGAGATACATTTTCAAAACTCTCAACACAGCAACACATTTACTGAATGCTAACATGTAACTAAAGCAGCAAGCTAGCATTATCAGCAATCTATCCAAATTAATACATTGCTAACACATTTATAAAACTGTTAGTTCCTGCCACACCATCTAATTGGTTAAGATTTGCTCTAACCGATCGGATATTTCACCATAACGCCACGGCTGTGATGAAGAATACAATAGTGGTCTTTATCTTGTGTCTGCATTATCATAGCTGTTATTTCACCATAACAATCCATGTCGTCTTTTATTACTATAATATGCCATCCTAGGTCACATTTTATGCATGCATACACATTTTGAGAGATAGTTAAATCAGTAACAGCAGATGTATACAGACAATTTACCTCGCGCTCTTTTTGCTTTTTGCTAAAATGCTTTGCTATTTTACCTGCTGGAAAATGATAAAAAAATGTATCTTTGAGGTATCTACTAAGGCCAATACAAAGTCTACATTTGAATTAATTAATTGTTCACTGAATTTGGTTGGATATAATGTCCTTTCCTTCTTCTTTTGCTGTGTATGAGATAGGAGCAAGATTGCACAAACACCTTGATTGTTCAAGGTACAAATCTAGGGGCTTTGATAGGCTTCGGTGTAGTCTAAAAAGTGGTTGCCTGTGTTCAGCAGTGCATGAGGACCATTTGCATTAAAAAGGACATTCATCACCAGTGTCAGAGCTGCTAGAGGCCAAACAGCTCTCTGAGGAAATGGTATACACACACACACACACACACACATACATACATACACATGTACACACACACAAACACAGGGGGTGAGAGAAAGAAATAGAGGGAGAGAGAGAGAGACAGACTGACTCGTTGGGTGGATCCTTTGGACACTGGTGTGTGTCTTTGACTAGACTGTGCACCTGGTGCAACATGCGCAGAATCTCTGCCTACCACACTGAGTACAGATTCACTCACACACGCCCTCATGCACTTGCCCTTCAGCATCTCCCTTCTGGAAAGGGAGGTGTCATCCTCTACTCCTCTCTGGCTTATGTCGGCCCAGGGCATCCATTTAAGACAGCCTGGTCCATCTGTGCAGTCATCTGACAGGGAGAGAGAAGGAGAGGCAGGGAAAGGGGGGGGAGGGGGGAGGAGCAGGAGGGGAAGAGGGAGAGAGATGCAGGGAGAGGGAGGGGAAGAGGGAGGGAGAGGCAGGGAGGAGGAGGGGAAGAGAGGCAGGGAGAGGGAGAGAGAGGCCTGGGGGGGGGAGCCAGGATGCAGTGGCTGGAGGAGCAGACGGGACCTCAGCGTGAGAGTATGTGAAAGTGTGCCGCTCCCTGTCCTGAGTGCGAGTTCTGAGGCGAGTCCTCTCTCTCTCTCTCTCTCTCTCTTTCTCTCCCTCCCTTTTGCACATTCTCACTCGCTCATTTGTTAGAATGGGACATGCTCACCCCCCCTCCCTTTGCTCAGTTCGTGTTGAAACACTCCAGGGAGACTGCATCGAACACACACGACTGAGCAAAGATGGAGGGGAATTTAAGTTCCAGATAAACGGGACTGAGGTGAGGTGAATCGCTAGCCGAGTGCAATCTAGGTTAACAATCTAGGCTAACGTGCGAAGATTGAAACATTTAGCATTTTTTTGCCCTTACTTTTTTAGTAGCAGATATCTGCATTTTAATATGTAATAACTTCCTTGATGTCTCCTTGGCAATAATAAATCATATTTAGCTACATCTCGTGCTCGAGACGGTTGGCTTGGCACTGTGGATAAAGGACATCCGTGTTCACTCCTTCAGCTCTTAGCTGGTAGCCTCGTTTTGGTGACCGTTGTTGTGTGTGACTGTAAGCTTGTACTCTGACCTGTGTGTTCACTACTGTCACATCCGGTGCCAGTATAATCAGGTCGATGAGGTCCTGTGATACTTGATCGATACACTGCAAGGCTTATTCAGCACTTTGGTAAGACCCGGCAGCTCTGCTTGGCACTGGACCTCCTGTTTGGATGCAACTTTTAACTCTCCTTGACGCACAGAACAGTCCTGCTTCTGAGTCTGCAGTCACTTGGTTAGTTCATGACACTGGAACTAATGCTTACGACTGGGGTGGGCATTCTGGATCTCAGTTTGGTTCCGGAACGACCCGTCTTTATTGCGTCGGACTTTGACTGTTTCTGAGTGTATGGATTTTAGCTATCTCTTGGTGATAAAAGGAGTTAGCATTCTGATTTGGTTACGTTGTTGTCATTGGTTATGTTGTGTTTTGGTAAAATAAGCAGAGTCAACAAATTTGTCAGCAGGAGGCAGCCCTTCTGTTTGTTGGCTGTATGCTTTGTTTGTTTTCCTTCAAACATGCAGAAATGTGCTTGTACATGGAGAAACGTGATGTTTGCGTGCGTGCGTGCGTGTTTGTGCAGCTCACGCCCTTGAGAGGATGATGAGCCCCACTGGCCCCAGCCCCAACCCCAACGTGCCCTCTGAATACTGCTCCACCATCCCCCCCCTACAGCAGGCCCGTGCAGCTGGCACCCTCAACTCCCCCCCACCCACCGTCATGGTGCCCGTCTCCGCCCTCAAGCACCCCAGCACTGACGGTACGTGCTCACCACCGCCGAGCTTCAGCATGTGTGTTTGGTGTGTGTTGGAGGACAGGCACAACCAGCTTCTGCCATTTTGCGGTGGAGAATGCTTCAGGATGTCTTAACCTGCATTACAAGTCCAGCGAACGACGCAGAGAAACAGCATAAGGGATGCTGAGTGGATATCGGAAAAATCTAGCCATCTCCGTTTTGGTTTGGATGTCGACTTTGCTTTCTGCTGTGGATTATAATGTGTTGCATGTTTTTATTAATTGGCAGGTTTTCCCAGAGAACAGAAGCACGTGTGGTTTGCTGATGGAATTCTGCCGAATGGAGAAGTGGCAGACACCACTAAACTGTCGGTGCGGCCCCGGAGAAGCTCCCAGGAATCTAGTCCAGTCACACCAGACCCTCCAACGGTACCACCAGACCCTCCAACGGTACCACCAGACCCTCCAACGGTACCACCAGACCCTCCAACGGTACTACCAGCTCTACACTAATACTTTACCTTTGTCTACATTAAGGCTGCTCGGACTTGAGGCTAAAATGTAATCATAGTTCTGTGTTACTAATAATAAGAGTTACAATTATAGATGGCCTTTAAGTGCTAGCCTTTTATGTTTGTGGCCCAGTTTCCAGACTCTGATTAAGTCCTGGAAGTCTTGCCCCATTTACAACTGTAAATAGTCACAGTTTTGGTTTTGTGTACAAAACATATCCAAGAAGAATATGTAAGACTATGTAAAACTCAAAGCTAGCAGCAGATGATGGTCAAGTTAATGTCTACTAATGTAATCTGTCTAATCTGCGATCCTTTGACTTTTGTTCCTCACTGACACCCTACAGTCTGACCGTAAGGATGGTGAGGGAGGGGACCCTGAGGGTGGTGCACAGGTGAAGCGGCGGGTGCTCAGCGGCCCCTGGGACTACACCCTGCTCTGCGGCCTGGGGAGCTGTGTGCAGCCGGTGCCTTCACTGGTGCCTGAAGATGAGGAAGGGCTCCCGCCACTACTCATTACCACCGGGGACCAAGACGAAGGGGGTGAGTCCCAATAGCCCCGTACACGTGTTCAGGTGTTAAGCAAAAAGTGTGTCCGATATGACTCCTCAATAAGACCTCAGGAGAAGCCCAAACATGGTGGTCAGGGCACTTCAGAATGCTAAAGGTTTTTAGTTGAAAAATGCAGTTAGTTCAACTTTTGATGTAGCATGTAACACTCCACCATATTACAGATGTGTTGGTGGAGGAGCGTCCTGCCACTTGCCAAATAATGCTACTCCTGGAGGAAGGAGGTCCAAGACCTTTGACCTTTGTACTCAACGCCAACCTCATGGTCAATGTCAAGTTGGTAACATGTACGGCAAGTTTATAATGCTTCCAGACAATAAAGTAAATGTAGTGCTGATTATGTAATTCATTAGAATTGTTATTTATTTATGTATTTTTACATTACTAAAAGCAGTGACTGCGTGTTTTAGATTGTGAGCGGAGGTGCTGGTGTTTGAGTTCCACTGGTCTGCAGGGAGTGGGCCAGAGAGAGCTGGTGTTTGTTCTTCAGCGTCTCTCGGAGGAGAACAGTTTGCCTAAAGACATCTTCAACCTTTACATTAGCATTTACCAAGATGCTCAGAAGGGTAAGTCCCTGGCAAATGTCAGAGCATGACATCTTATTCTAAGGGTGGCCAACCCGTCAGAGATCAAGAGCCACTTTTTTTTACTGTGTTTACAGCAAAGAGCCACATCATACACATGGGCACGCTTGAACATCACCCATCCTTTCCTCTCTCTCTCTCACACACACACATGCACACACAGGGAGACCTCTGTTCAGATTTATCATAAATGTCACACACAAACAGTGTGGGGTTTAGTCATGGTCTGGTGATTAGGGAACCGGTCTTGTGACCAGAAATTCCTGGGTTCGATTCCCAGGCCTGAGGGCATGACTGAGGTGCCCTTGAGCAAGGCACCTAACCCCAACTGCTCCCCGGGTGCCGGGCTAGGGCTGCCTACTCTGTTAAAAACGTCCTCTGTTCATCTTCATATTTTTGTTTTGCTGTGCATTTTTCCCCTGCAATTTTGAGAGCAAACTTGAATGAATGAATGATTTCAAATTATAAAGCGCCTTTCAGAATACCCAAGGCGCCTTACAATTTAACACAGGTATAAGTCACAGACAACCAATCACACACACACCGGCAAGAAGCGGCAGCCAATTGCGCACAGCGTACTCTCTACTGGAAGCCACAGCCCCCTGGGGGACTGAATGGGGTGCAGGAAGGGGAGAGAGAGGACAGACCCTAGTGGCAGAGCACCATCCACCACTGGGCATACAAGCACACACACACTCGGACACTACTTTTTATTGAACAGAGAGACACAGACACACACTCAGGGAGAATTTGACACAAATTGTTAATTGAAATGATCTTGTCCTGACTGGGAAGCTTGGCGGTGTTTTCATCACATAAAAAAACAAACCCAAACTTCTATATAAACGTAAGTCGTGATATGCTTCATGACTTTGGCACGGTTGGAGGAGGTGGGCCACAGCACTGCGAGGTTGCTCAAGCATGCGTGCACGCACACTACGAGCTCTGTATGCAACTGTTGTTTTCTAGGTTAAAAGTGGATTAGCTCCATTATCAACACTCGTTACAACGCCACTGACTGGCGCTCACCTTTAGGAAGAAAACAGACAGCGGCAATAGTTTTGAAGCCTCCCTCAATCGTCTGCGGTGCCTTTGCTGCACCTTGTATGTGGTTTATTCCAAAACGTGTGACAGAAGACCGCGTCTCACCAACGAGACTCAGTCACTTCATGCTACTAGTCTCCCGTTTTTCACTACACCGGTTTTAAAAGTGTTAGCGGCTTGCTAGGCTTGTAAACAAACCGCTCACAACGAAGATGTAGCAGTCTGTCGCCCTCAGAGCTGATGAGGTAACAGGGCCACGGCACAGATCGTTAGTGCAGGTGAGAGCGCGGGCCTGCTGGGGAGCCGCATGAAACCAGGCAAAGAGCCGCAGGCTGGCCTCTCCTGCCTTAGTTGATTTCAACTCTATAACCGTTTTATTCATTAGAATTGAGTAGTGGGATGACAGGTCTGGAAGGTTTCTATGATTTAATATAATTGGGATTTTTGCTTTACATTTTATCCTCTCTTAATTTCAGGGAAATTTATCGAAGAGCTTGGCAATGTGACATTTGCAGACAAATTTCTGGGCAGCAAGGACCACGGTGGTTTCCTCTTCTTCTGTCCGAGCTTTCAGCCACTAGAGGGCCTCGCACTGCCGCCTTGCCCCTTCCTGTGTGGGGTCCTTCTTCACAAACTGGAGGTGCCCTGGGCCAAAGTCTTCCCTCTTCGGCTGTTGCTCAGTTTGGGGATAGAATACAGTGGTAAGCCTCCAGCATTATAATTTCTGCTTTTTCGAATGAGGCTCAGAACAGGTGTTTGAGCAGGACGATATCTGCAGTCTTGAAGAATTTGTTTCCAAAATCACTTCAGGATTTTTGTAGGATGAGAAAACATATGTGACCCTCTCACAGAGCACTTCATTGAGTGTGTGATTGCTTAATGTAAAGGCAGTCTGGGTATGTCTGACTTGTTTAGCAAGCCCTTCAGACCTGGAAAGGGACACAGGTGTGAGACAAAACTGACTTGGTAAAGGGAAGCTAGTTTTGAGTCTTTAGGCTAGAGTCCAAGTCAAGTTACTAGTCAATACCAGGATAAGCTTAGGGACATGAGATGGAAAATAACTATTTAATATATTAACTTGGTAGCTCCTATTGTTGGCCATCCCCCATTATCGGCCACTTCCACGTATTGCCTGTTTTCTATGTCTCTTATCGCCAATACCGTAAAAAAAAAGTAAGACATTTTAAAATGTAAAAATGATTTAAATATCACAAATTTTGCTTGCTCAAAACTGTATAGAACTCATCACTTATTTTTATTCTGGGATTATACTAGGGCTGGGTATCGATTCAAATTCCAAGAATCATCCCAATTCTGAAGATTAAGAATTGATTTATTTCGATTTAATCCGATTTAATCGATCCGATCCGATTCGATCCAATTCGGGGTTTAGTGTTATTAAAAATGTATTTGAGCTGTTTCCTGACTATGTACAGAAGCAACATGTTAAAACTAGTATTATATCGATATTAATCAGCAAATAGTTACTGGTAGTTGGTAGTTACTGATGGCTGGAAGACTGGTGAAAAGGGTAATCATAAATCTACCTTCAAGAAAGGTAATAAACAGGACAATAAACAGAGGACATCTTTAAGGTGTCTATGTCTGCAACAGTGGACTCCTACTGGGACACTAACCACTGCATTATTATTATGATTGAAATAATTAAGAATTCACCCAAAAGCTGTTGCTACCAAATGCATTTTTATTTTAAAAGTGCTTACACTTAATAAACTGAAAGTATAAAATTTAAACGTGTATTTTTCTTTAAAGTGGGAATATACAGAACTGTCATGTTACGGTCCCCGACCCCTCCCTTTTGGGCGTGTGTTAACGTTGCCTGCGTCTACTCGTCTGCGTCTGTAGATCTCTGTGGGTGCGGGTGCGTCTTGCGATAGTCCGTCTCACCTGTGGCTCGTCTCGTCACGTGGGGTTTGTGTGTTCGCGCAGCGTCCTGTGCTCGCCGTTGTTTGAGTCACACGTTCTATGTAAACGTGTTTTATGTGTGCTGTCTGCGCTTCGGTAAATGTAATAAACATAACGATTTGGAATGTGCAAAAGATTCTGTCTCGTCCATCGCATTGCGCCCAACGTTACAAGAACATTTTTTACTTTTTTAAACTGTAAAAACACTGGGTCAACTGTCAGTGACATGGACTAACTGTAAATAGTCACTGACACTGGATAAACTGTCCTTCTGCTTTTAGATTGCCGATTTGACTATCGTCGTTACCGTCACTGTCCGACGCCATGTTGTTTTACAGTTAGTTAGACCGAGCACGCCTGCGTGAATTCAGTGACGAGGCGGAGGTAAAAGTTCACAAAAAAATCTATCTTTGGACGTACGAATTGATTATCAGATCATCATATGCGAATCGATTCTGAATCGGAAAATCGGATTTTTTCAACACAGGCCTAGATTATACTTAATTATACTCAACACTTAAAATGTCCATGGTTGTTGATGTTTGTTTACAAGTGGCTACTACGCTAATTGGGGCTACTACGCAAGCTGTCATGACGGCATCCGGTGTGTTCTCACATGTCTTATGTAGTTTGATGTGATGTTCCAGTGTCTTGCATTTGGTTCCCCACATTTACTACACGTTGCGTCCTTTGGTTATGTACAAGGCTTTTCAAATCCATATAGTCAAAGGCTCCATGTAGGTACTCCAGCCGAAGCCATGGCAACCTTAATTTTACACTTCTCTCTAATTTTCCGCTGATAAACAATGTTGTGATAAGTCACAAGAAAAGGGGTTGCGTCCCAAATGACCGAAACAAACGTAAGGAAAGTGTATTGGATAACGGCTCCTGAATAATAGACTGACTTTTATTGTTCGAGTCTTTTTGGATTAATTCGAGTCGAATCAAGAGTCATTAAGGATGAGTTTAAAGTCAATCAATCAATCAAATTTTATTTATATAGCGCTTTTTACAACAGTTGGGGGGGGGGGGGAACCCATCCTCCTCTGGCCGACACCGGTCACCATGACAATAACAACAATTTAGACAAAGAAATAAAGAAAAGGAAAAGATGTAATAATGTCCATCATGGTGTAGGCTTATCCGGTCAGGCAGTAGGTGGCTGGCACAGGATGGATCGCTTGTCTCTCCTCATCTCACATTTCCTCGAACAGGCGGGCAGCCATGTGGAGAAAATAAAACAGGGAGAATTAGCTCTGTACGGGGACATATACAGATGAGATTATGAAAATTTCTGGAGTGTGGCAGCACTAGCTAAAACAGCCTAGAAGAACCAGAAGGTAACTTATTCTTTCTGCATTCTGAGACAATGGCATTCTGCATTCTGAGACAATGGCATCCATCCACTGCACTGTCAACAAACTTGAGTGACCACGAGCAGTGACAGGATGACAGCACCAGGGCCCCAGTCTACCATAAAACCCTTCATCTATGAACCCCTGGATCTGTACCTTTATCTAAGGGGGAATATTAATTATAGGGGTGGGCATAGATTAATTTTTTTTAATCTAGATTAATCTCACTGAAATCTTGAACTTAATCTATATTAAAATGGCTCATATGCGTGCTACCCAAGTAATGACTAAAAGTCAGTTTTTGAGATAGGGTTTCTTAATACAGAGGGTGCATTAGACCAGGGGCTCATCTCCTGTTTCCAAAATGCATCAATGACTGCTTGAGGAAGCTGTTCTACTTTGATACTTGAAGAAAAAAACATGCTCAATAAAATGTAGGCTACTCGTGTTCAACGGTTTATTCAGTTAAACATGAATTTGTAAGCCTACATACTGTACATTAAAAGGGGTTGATAACATGTTTATTCAGCTAAACATGATATTGGAAATGTAAGCCAACATTTAGTACATTTAACCTCACGGACGTAATTTGGGGGGATCTTTTTCAAAAGCCGGTTTTGGTCCTCTGCAGTTTTAACTCTATCTAAGTTTTAACTAATCTAGCGCTAGGACCATGCAGAAAACGACCGCTCCGAGCTCCGCTCCGGTAACATTTTACGTTCCTAAAAATGAATTTTCTATGAAGCAAACCTGGCGACTTCGTGGCTGCATCCATGTAAAAATACGTACGATTTGTAATTCACATGTTTGAAAACTCGTTCTCGCCCCTACTGTGCAATTTGGTTAGGAATACAGCCAAGCTAAACTATCAAGTTGAAAGTCATCATAGTTTGCTTACCCATTTTGACCCAGTTCCCAACCCAACTTTAAGAATAGATTAACGGCGATAATTTTTATATCGCCCGATAAGAGTATCAAATTAACGAACGCCGTTAACGGCCCACCACTAATTAATTATCAAACACTAAACCAAATAGGTGGGTTTTCAACCTAGACTTAAAGATTGTGACTGTGTCAGAGTCCCGGACACATTTTGGAAGGTTGTTCCAAAGCTGGGGGGCCTTACAAGAAAAGACTTTTCCCCCTGCTGTTACCTTATTAATTTGTGGAACTAATAAAAGACCAGCGCCCTGTGATCTTAGTGGACGTGGGGGTTCGTAGTAGCAAATAAGTTCCTGGAGGTATTCAGGAGCAAGCCCATGCAGTGCTTTATAAGTTAATAATAGAATTTTAAAATCAATACGGAATTTAACTGGGAGCCAATGCAGGGCTGATAGGACTGGTCTAATATGCTGAAATTTTCTAGTTCTGGTCAGAACTCTGGCTGCGGCATTTTGAACTATTTGAAGTTTATTTAGATTCCTATTTGAACATCCTGACAGTAGTGAGTTACAGTAGTCTAATCTAGAGCTAACAAAGGCCTGTACCAATTTTTCTGCATCATCCTGTGATAATGCATTTCTTAACTTGGCAATGTTGCAGAGATGTAGAAAAGCTATCCTAGTAGTATTACCTATGTATTTATCAAATGATAGGTCGGAGTTGAGTATGACGCCTAGGTTTTTGGCTACTGTGCCAGGTGTAATGGGGTAGTCCTGCGAGATTAAGCATTAGATCTGGAATTTTCTGTCTTGAGGCCTTAGGTCCCAGGAGGAGAACTTCTGTTTTGTCCTCATTAAGTTGGAGGAAGTTTAGAGACATCCAGCATTTAAAAATGAAGGCCTCAATTTTTCTTAAACTGAGTTTGTCATCAGGTTTGGCTGATATGTAAAGTTGGGGGTCATCTGCATAGCAGTGAAAATTGACACCATGTTTGTTTATAACTGTGCCCAATGGTAGCATATATAATGTAAATAATAGTGGTCCTAGAATGGAGCCTTGCGGGACCCCATATTTAACTTTTGTACGTTTGGATGGAATATTATTGAGCTCTACAAACTGATGGCGATTTGTTAAGAGTAAAACCATGAAAGGGCTGTGCCTGAGACTTCAACCCAGCGTTCTAACCGCTTTAGCAAGATCCTATGATCAATTGTGTCAAAAGCTGCACTAAGATCGAGAAGCACTAACAGTGATACATAGCCTTGATCTGAAGCAAGGAGGAGATCATTTGTTACTTTGACTAAGGCTGTTTCAGTACTGTGATGGGGCCTAAAGCCAGATTGGAACTTTTCAAATATGCGATTCCTATGCAGATATAGGCATAATTGCTGGGCAACAGCTTTTTCTATGATCTTGGATATAAATGATGTGTTCGAAATGGGTCTATAATTAGATTAGCACAGTCGGATCAAGATTTGGTTTCTTGATCAGAGGTTTAATAACTGCTAATTTACATGATTTGGGCATGTGACCTATTGTAATGGATGAGTTAACTATAGTTAGAAGAGGTTCAGTTACAGCTGGTAATACTTTGAGGGAACCGAGTCTAGAGTGCAGGTAGTACAATTTAAGGAAGAGATTATTTTCTCTAATTCTGATTGTGGGAGTGGATGAAAAGCATCAAGTTTTTCTCCCAGTATATAATTTAAATCAATATCAACCAAACCAGATGACATACCAGTTGTATTGCTAATAAAAGGTTTTATATTTTGTCTAATATTCTCTATTATATTATCAAAGAAATCTATAAATACACTAGTGAGGTTTACTGGAATCTGAGGTTCTGCGCCTGCTTGATATTTTGTAAGTTTAGAAATAGTATTAAAAAGAAATCTAGGATTGTTTTTATTTTTCTCTATCAGTGAGTCTAAGTATGCTGAGCGTGCTTTTGTGAGTGCCCGTTTGTAGTCAATAATGCTATCCTTCCAGGCACAGTGGAATACTTCCAACTTAGTTGATCGCCATTTCCGCTATAATTTACGTGCTATTTGTTTAAAGTTTCTAGTTTGGTCAGTGTACCACAGGGCTAGCTTTTTGGATCTAGCCTTTTTATATTTTAGTGGAGCTACTATATCTAGAGCTGATCTGCAGGTATTCTCTAAGCAGTCGGTTAGACTATCTAACTCTCCTGGATCGGATGACAAATGAGCTAAAGCAGTTAAATCAGGGAGGGTTTCAATAAACTGTGTTGCTGTTGATGAATTTATCGAGCGCTTTATACACTGCCGAGGAGACGAGCGGGTATTTATGTTAAGATGAATCTCGAATTGGACTAAATAGTGATCAGAGATTGCTACGGTTTGCGGAAGTATATTTATATTATCTACGTTGATACCCAGCGTTAAGATTAGATCTAGGGTATGATTTCGATAATGTGTAGGCAGTGGCGGATGCAGCCAATCCGTGTATCATTTGTTCATTTGATATTCAACTGAAAATCAAAATCAGAAAATAAAAAAAACTTCATTATTTTGTTTTTCGTTTTGAATATAAAAACAAAATAACAAATCAGGCTTGTATTTTTCTGTTTTTTATTTGATAATCCAAACAAAAATAGCAAAATATAAAAACGGATTCGGAGCCGAAGTTGATATCCCACAGGAGTGGCTTCGTTTAGAGTTAAATAATCACCAGATTGAATCCACGTTTCAGAATATCAATTTTCTGGTCAGTTATAAGTTCATTCACAAATACTGCTTTAGAGTTGAGTGATCGAATATTGATTAATCCAATTTTCAGATCGGTCATATAGGTAATAATTGGATGTGAAGTCTGAATATTATTTAAAAACTTAAGGCGGACTATTTTCTTATGATTTAATTTTACCCGGGGCACAGACACAGTCTCAATCCTATGGGAACTTGGTGACGCCTCTAAGCAGCTCGCAGACAGACAGTTTAGCCTGTTTGTCTGCGGCCTGGTCGTGACTCTGGATAGTCAGGTGGAGTGGACACCGTCCCTGCCTAAAAGACCAGGCTTTTGCTCTCGAACTCTTTCCAATTATCAATAAAGCCCACTTGATTTTCGGAGCACCACTTGGACATCCAGCGGTTTAACGACGTGAGCCTGCTGTATTGCTCATCGCCGCGCCGCATTGGGATGGGGCCAGAGCAGATTACCGCATCGGACATCGTCTGGGCTAATTTAACCACCTCTTTAATCGCAGTGGCACCGCCCGCGCGCGAGGGCCTCACGCGCTGTCGATTCGCGAGGTCGTGCACCTCTTGACTTTTGTAACTTCGCGCGCGCCGCGCTTCAGCGCAATAAACAAAGTCATGTTTGCAGGGTTCATAAACCTTTATAAGGAGGAATTCAAGCACTTGTATGCCACTTTAAAGGTCCATTTCAATATTTCCCAGCACGATAAACTTAATTAAGTTAAATATTTATACATATACTCGAAATGATTCGAAATAATTCGCTTTTTATCACATTATTTAATGTTTGTTTATTTTCAAAACGCCCAATCTTAACGTCTTCACGTTCTCATGTTTCGTCCTGGAATTACAAGAGGCTCGTATTTGTTAACATAATTCAAGAGAACTGTTCAGTCAGACAGATATTTGTTGTGAAACTAAGTAGTTACAATTTCAACATAACTATCCACCACTGTATTTCCCGCTGTTGGGCGGGTACCAGCCGGTTACGGGTGCTGGATCAAACCATTTTTCAGTGGGAGGCAGGGGTGTATGCACTTGGAAATGGAAAATATGCAGATAGGTAAAAAAAACATATATATTTTAGCCATTGAGCTTATTTTGAGTACAGAATTTTATATTAATGAAAGATTTCAAGATTATTAAAAAATTATAGACTTTAAATAAAAAATTTATTGCTGGGCTCTTTGATGGGCCCCTCTGGCCCTGGGGCCCGGGACAACAGACCCGGTTGTCCCCCCCCTGTCGACGGGGCTGGGTGTAGCACTGAGCGGGGCAAACCTGTTTGACACGTGAACCGGGGAGTGGTGCTTTGGTGGGCTGGCGTTAGCGTTAGCTGCAGCCCTCGCTCTTCGACTACGCCGCCGAGACGTCACCCATTCGCCCCGCTGTGAGGGCTCTATCGCCGGAGTCACGGAGGCGCTAGTTCTCCCTGGCGCGTCCACACCTACTACTGACCCTGTCTCTCTATCCCTCAATAATGAGTGGAAGCAGCGCTCTAAACTTTCCACTTTCGCCACGAGATAATTAACTAGTTTGCACCTCTCACAAATGCTATCACTGTTGCTGTCGGTGGCGAAAGGGACTAAGCTAAACATGCCATACTCCGAACAAGGAAACAAACCGACACCAGCCATGAATAAATCAAAACACTTACCGTGTCTAGCCGATTTAAACGGACTTACGCTAACTGATTTGTAAAAGCAGAAAGTTGTTCAGTGGCCGGAATAGTCAATTGCCCGTCTTGATAGTGGAAGTACTACCTGTAAAAATTGTCTAGGAAGGCAAAAAGTAAAGATTAGCACGTAAATAGATTATTATTACTGAAATGCTGAAAAACCAAAATAAAACAAAGTGAATCAGAGTTAGCTGGAAGGTGGTGTGACTTGCTAGGGCCTGTGTTCCTATTTGTAGAAGGCTTCATATTATGGGTCTTTGACAGAAAGCTCTTTTCTTAGTTTACCTGTAGCTATAATGTGTTGCACGCTAACATGTTGTTCACCCCTTCCCTCACAGTGTATCCCAGCCCACTGACTAGTGTCAGGTTTCGTGAGTCTGTATTCAGAGAAACAGGACATACCATCATGAACCTACTTGCTGTAAGTGCTATCTCTTTCTGTGCACTCTGACATCAACCAGAGATATTACTAAGATCACTTTATTACCAGTTCTTAAGAACATGTGTGGAACACGTGATTTTATAGCAGTGAACATCTATTTCTTTCAGCATGATGGAACCTCAAGCTGATCTTAAACTAACATCAACATGTACAACACGGATTTGTTTACAGGGTTTTATGATGCAGCTCCATAGGGAGATTCCAGACACCATTTTAATTCCTTATTGCTTTTACTTTTATCTTGTTTTTGCACTACGTGACCCGATTCGAAATGTATTGTTAAATGATGCTGTTTTGATGCCTCTGCAGGATGCCTTTTTTGGGTCAGTGAAACCCAAAATATTGGCGTTTCAATGGCACAGCCTGGCTCTTCAGAAGAAGTCTGCTATGGCCTGCCTTCCTAAACACATTCAGCCCCAGTTCAGGCTGCATGTGATTACATTACAGCATCCCAGGCCTGTCTGGGTCCCAGCCAGTCCCACACATGCTGATTGATGAGGCTTTTTTTTATTACTGTTTTACGTTACATGTTTTATGGGTGGTGATCTTTTTCTCCTGTTCACCTGTTCCATCCACCCACCAGCCTACACCCTGTCCGTGCATCATTATACTTTTTACATAAGCAAAGAAATGCCCCCCACACCATTACTGACCCACTGCCAAACCGGTCATGTTGGAGGATGTTGCAGGCAGCAGAACGTTCTCCATAGTGTCATGTCTCCAGACTCTGTCATGTGCTCAGTGTGAACCTGCTCTCATCCGTGAAGAGCACAGGGCACCAATGGTGAATCTACCATGTTCACTGGCAATGCCAAAAAGCACAAGCCCCACTTGTGGACCTCGGGCCCTCATACCACACTCATCCAGTCTGTTTATGAAAGTTTGAGCAGAAATATGCATATTAGTGGCCTGCTGGAGGTCATTTTGCAGGGCTGAGGCACTGTTCCTCCTGTTCCTCTTTGCACAAAGGAGGAGGTAGCAGTCCTGCTGCTGGGTTTGCCCTCCTACAGCCCCCTACTACAGTCTTATGGTGTACTGGCCTGGCTCCTGTTATCTACTCCATGCTCTGGACACTGTGCTGACACAGCAAACCTCACCACAGCTCGCATCGTGGATGATTGCACATCCTGCACTAGTTCTGTGGGTTGTAGACACTGCCTCATGCTACCTCTATGGTTGGAGAACTGACCAAAGTGACCAAAACATTACCCAGAAAGGATGAGAACAGAGAAAAGGTCTGTGGTCACCACCTGCAGAACCACTCCTTTATAGGGGGGTCTTGCTAATTGCCTCTCATTTCTACCTGTTGTCTGTTCCATTTGCACAACAGGAGGTGAAATTGATTCACAATCAGTGTTGCTTCCTAACTGAACAGATTGGTTTAAAGTGTGGTTAACTTGGGAGTTACATTGTGTTGTTTTAGTGTTCCCTTTATTTTTTGAGCAGTGTACATTTTACATTTTGATTACCATGCCCAAATAATGAAAACCTATTAATTATATTACCATAGAAATAAAGGGTAAAGGTCAGTACTATTGATTGATGCTTAGGAGATGGTTGGCAATGCAACTGCGTAGCGGCTTGCTAAAAACACCTGAACATACTTTTACACTTGCTGTGTACTCAACTGGATGGATGGCATTTTTTCAAATGGTACAGACTTTGTTTGCATAGTATGTCAGCATATTTGGCATTTTGGGCTTAACTGCGCACGATCAGACTTCCATACGAGGGATGTAAGATTTCCTTTCTTTATAACAGAGAGCAGAAGGCTTGATTTTTCATGTTTTCTCTAAGGGCTCTCCATTGGCCATCACATCATAATCTACATCACATGCTACTGTTTAAATGCGATCCTCCAACTGAGCGTGCAAATCGGTGTGCAGCGTGAGGATTGGCTGCATGATTTGGTGCCATTTAGTTGGGAAATACAAACTAAAGGTTATAGAATTATATTGCCCAAAGTTTGTTATTGATGAAAGATTTATTGCGATTCAGAACGATTGTTTCTATTGCCCAGCACTACTTACAGGTACAGTTTGTAGGTACGTTTGCAGAATGTAACCCATAAGTTAAAGCCCTGCTGGCATGAGGGTGAGGTGTATAACCCAGAGACAACCAGCACTTCTCAGAGCTCAGAATTGATGAAGGGCTTCAAGATTCATGACCTTGCACCAGATGGGCTGTAGATTCCAAATGTGCACCTGCAAAGTCCAATAAAATGGCTGTTGAGTGTATATAGAAACCACATTTTGTACCCTTTGTTTAGTACGAACATTGATGACGCCTGTGTTTGACAAATCTCCAGGATCTGAGAAATTACCAGTACAGTGTGCCCGTAGTCGAGGGTCTACGCATCCACATGGAAGTGGGCAACAGCTATATTGACATTCCAAGGTCAAAGTTTAATGAGGTGAGATTTCAGTCCAGTCACAGCTTTAGCATCAGTGACACTAGCATGGCTCCTATTCCCTTCCTTGTGCTTCAATTTATGTAGATCATTCCAGAACATTCCCAAGGTGTGGTGGTGTTGAGCGCAAGCACGTGTGTCCCTTGCAGATGATGAAGGTGGTGTCCTCATCCAACGAGCATGTAATAAGCGTGGGAGCTTGTTTCAGCACCGAGGCCGACTCCCATCTGGTCTGCATTCAGAACGAGGATGGCAGTTACCAGACACAAGCCAACAGCATCCAGGGAAAGACCCGGAGAGGTTAGCCGCCTTTCGGCTCTTCCCCCTTTATTATGTAGGCAGCCAGCATCTCCTTTCTCAAGCTTCCATCTTGTTTGTTTGATCATTTTATTCTTGCAGTGACTGGAGCGAGCTTTGTGGTGTTCAACGGAGCTCTGAAGGCTTCATCGGGATTTGTAGCCAAATCAAGCATTGTGGAAGGTAATAAGCTCACCTTTTCTCCAGACCGCTATGGAGCTAGTCATTTGTGACTGATGCTTTAGTTTTTACCAAAATAATGATTTACATGGACTAATTTGATCATATATGACAAAAAAGGCTACTTTGATTAAAAGAGGTCAGTTTGTGGTGCCTTATGTTTTGGTGTGTCAATGGGCCTTCAGACGGGTTGATGGTGCAGATCCCACCAGACACCATGGAGGCGCTGCGACAGGCCCTGAAGGACCAGGCAGACTTCCAGATCTCCTGCGGAAAGGCCGACTCAAGTGATTCCCGAGAGAATGTCACTGTGCGCTGGGTGGACTGGACCCCGCCTGTCAATACTGGGTACAAGCTCTTTGAATCCCACATTGGTCCATACTAATTGAGAGCTTGTGGTATATAAGCCAGTTTACGTAAGTACTGTGTTGACTGCAGGCCTGCTGGTTTAGCTTTGATGATGCTGGTAGTGTCTAAGGGATCTGTATAAAAGATGTGGCCTTGGTTTTAAATCGCTTTGGTTTAAATATAAAAGTCGTTAACATTATTAATGTTTTTGTCCAGTAAAGCTCATAGTTAGGCAATAAGGAGGATCTTCGGGTTATGGCTCTTTGTATTTTGTAACTGTGTGTGTGTGTGTGTGTGTGTGTGTGTGTGTGTGTGTGTGTGTGTGTGTGTGTGTGTGTGTGTGTGTGTGTGTGTGTGTGTGTGCACGTGCATATATCACATTGACAGCATCATCAGTCCCATAGACGGGAAGTCCCTGGAGGGGGTCCCCAGTATCCGGATCCAGCAGGATTCTGAGTTTGAGATGGACAAGCACACCATTCAGTGTACCGAGGTGTGCCCTGCAGTGAGCCTTCATCATGAGGTGTGATAAATCGTGATCTGAGCCCATCCCCCAACTTTTTCTCAATCCCCCCTCCTTCCTGCCCTCCCCAGGTGTTCTACCTGCTGAAAAGCCCCGCCTGCTCCCTGTCGGCTGTGCTTGCCTCCTGTGGTCAGTTTCAGAGGGAGATCGCCACGGCCGGCTGTGCAGCCCTCTGTCCTCACCTCTCTGTTCTCATCACCAGTGGGATTAACTCTATTGGACTTCGGGTGTCCACTGACACTGACATGGTAACTGTTTCATGTTGCATTAGAACTTCTTCTCTGGTTATAACTTCTTCAGAATACTTATAGAATAGTAATAAAAACCAAAACACATTTGCAGGCTCAATATCGTCTCATATTTTTGCCATTCATGTGGCATTCTTATTTGCTGTCCCTCAATGCCTTGAAGCAGATCCTTGTGGGTTTCTGTTGACCTTATAACAGCACTACCTAAAGGCCATAAGAAAAATACAAATTGGCTAAGATGGTCTGGTTTTTGATATTGCAACAAGCTGTACATAGCCAGCCTATTATCTGGTAGTATGTTTAGATGTATTTCACATAGTGGCATAGCAGACGTCCATTCAGGGGAAAAAAGGCATATAAAAATATGCCTAGGCATGAATTTTAGGTAGCATATCTGCTGTGTTTATATTCTGTTGTGTTTATATTTTTCTTTGATGCCACTTTTGTTTTGTTTGTTATGAAATTTAAAAAAGTTTAAAAAAGACATAAATAAGACAGAAAATAGAAGTGTAGTGACATTCCACCATGTTGGTGGAAAAAGTACTTGTAAAAAGACCTTAATTCCAGCAACCATGTAGTGTAGCAATGTAGAAAAAATGTAGAATGGTTGAATGTGAAAATGTAGAATGTGAACATTGACTTAATGCGTTATTCTGGCTTTACTGGAGAACGGTGAGGTATAAACCCCCTCCCCTCAAATAGAGCCACTGGTCCCAGCAACTCCAGTGGTCTGGTTTCAGCTGCCGCTGCAGCACAGTTCAGGCCATAGGTATGAAAGGGGCTGGATGAAGGCCACACCATGATCCTAAAGGCACACCACAAGAGGGAGCGTGGTATTGGCAGCATTAAGAGCAGGTAGTAAAAGTGGTGAAGTGAGACTACCATACCGGAGAAATGCATAAGAGTGCCCACGTATTCAAAAATAGTCAAATAAACATATAAGTTTGAACACTAAGCAAACCCAAACTGAATCACTTTCTACAAACATAATCTTAATGACTTGTTAATCGGAAAAGTAAACTTGACATTGTTGCTGCAAGAACAAATACCGTTTGTCAGTTCACTGTTAACCAGTACTCTTGGAGCACGCGATTGATTTTCCATGGTGTTTTGCTGTAGGTTGAGTACCAGGCTGGCTCAGGCGGACGCCTCCTGCCGCAGAAATATCTGAACGAACTGGACGGGGCCCTCATCCCCGTCATTCATGGCGGAAGCTCTTCCATCCCCCACCAAGCAATGGACATGGAGTTGTTCTTCTTCATCACTCAGAGTTTTTGAATCAACAGGGTGAGCACAGCACCCTCCAGTGGCAGGGATGTTGGCCCTCCTTTGAGCCAACAAATTGCATTCTGGAAAGACACACAGGCAAATGTCGGAGCAGACGTTAATTAAGCTCTTGCGAGGTATGCAAAAGAATCACCTGTAAGGACAAAGAGGATAAACGTTTGTAGAGAAATGTCCTTTGCACTTCCCAGCAATTGTTATTTTTAGAGCACTTCAGAATGGTCGGGAATGAAATGTAGGTTGGTGTAGAAAACAACATAAAATAATAATAATAATAACAATAATTGTTGTTATTATTTTCTATTCGTGAGAGTGAACAGACTTTGTACCTAAGGCAAACGAGGCCCCTGCTTTCTTTAATCTTTTTCTGATTGGAGACCTTGAATCTGCAGTGTTTGTGTCAGTCATAACTACCGGTACCTAGTGCTGATCCGTGAAGTAGCTTCATCTGAGAGCCATCAGAAGGGTTCCCCTAATGTGTCTTGCTTTAGGTACAGTATACTGTGGCCTATCACCCCTCCTGGCTTCATAAAGTCCCCAGGAAGATCTGGAACATCTGTTTATTTGGGTAGATGGAGGCATCACTTACATTTCTAAAGCTTTTATTGAGCTTAAATGCTATTTTTAAATAGTTCTGTGTGTTGAATAAAGGTGATATTTTTGATAGGGTATAGAAATTTGAGTCACTTGCAGAAGAGCTGATTTGTTAGCGTACACCTTCATTATATGTTGAATAAAGTCGATAACAAAAAATGCTGCACATAGAATTTGCATAGCTGCGTTAATTCTCGGTTGCAGTGGTTTTGTAGATGTTATTTAAAGCCCATTAAAATGAAAATTGGGTTTTAAAAACCGCTCCATCTTAACACTAATAAAAATAAAATGTTACTTTTTGTACCAAACATTTGAAATTAATTTATTGTAATATTTTTGTCATCAACTGTTTTAATATAAAGTATTGTAATACAAATGGAATTTGACTACAGTAATATCTGTCATTTTTCAAATGTAGCGCTGAAAAATTATTTGAAATGATAGTTCTCATTAGTGTTATTTTAAAAGTGTATCTGTCGCAGTTTAGTTGGTTGGTTGTCTTTGTTTTTAAGGAAATCTTGCAGCAAAATCCTAGAGGAAGATTTTAATTGTGCTACTCCACCTCTGGCCAGATGCTGAAGCATTTTGAATTCTTGAAAATGTAGCTGCTAAATTCCTGCATAACCAGTGACGGTAGTATTTCTTCAAAAGGTCACATTCACTTCTTCACAGTGTGTTCTATCTCAGGAGGTCTCCTACTTCTGCTGCAGTGTTCTGAAAGAGTTTAGCGGGGCAGTTCTGAATGTTTTGCCCAGTAGATGGTAGTCATGAAACTCTCCTTAAAACAGATATATTGCACCTTACCTAGCAACGTATGAGGCCAGTCTTTGTGGAGTGCCACTGTGCTAATGTTTTGCACATGTTATCGGTGAAGGCTTACACAGATTGTTTGTTAGAAGAACTCACGGTGAATTCACAGGAGCTATTTTGATAAAAATCATAAGAATTGCAGAAATGGGAGTGATGATGACAATTGTTTTAAAAACCAGCAAAATGAAGATGCCAACCATTTATCAGGCTCTGAAATTACATATGCACTTTTATGATGAATAGTGATCTTCATGACTAAAAATCAATTGTAATTTCTTATTTCATTTCTTGTACTGTGTCTGTTTTAGAAATAGTACACTAATTTTTTTCCCCAAAGTCTGTAAAATATGATGATTTGATGTGTGATTCAGTATTGCACATTTTTAAGAACTGTATGCTCATGGTGATACCACAGAAAAAACCAAGTGCAGTTAGTGGCATTTTCTTTGGGGGAGGGACAACAGCTAATTCTTTTGACAGTTATGATTGGTTTTGTCTTTCACATACTTGCAAATGATATTTATGGAAATGCAAATGATATTTAAATACACATGATTGTTATGGAAGGATTCAGATTAAATATCATCATTTTATAGACATCTTGGATAAATTACTACTCCCTTATATCTGGAGTTAGGACAATTATAGGGCATTTAAATTATTTTTCTCACCATCATTGATTTACTTGATAAATCATCAAAAACTAAATAACTAATAATTTTATGCTTTACAAAAAGGTATTAAACTGTACCATTTTGCATAATGTGTATTTATTCATGAAAACCAGCTTTATTTGGAGATACTGGTATTTGGGACCTAAGAATGTTCTTGAAATAACATTCGTTTCTAATATGTATCACATATAGAATAAAGCTTTTATATATACACAATATTCTTTGTGCTTATTTGGCTACACATATATTTGTACATTTAAATCTGTATTTTATAGTTTTGGTTTACATAATCAAATCAAATATATTTGTATAGCGCTTTTCACAACATATGTTGTCACAAAGCGCTTTACAGTATTTACAAAGTTAACAATACTATGGGTCCAAATCCCTTATGAGCAAGCCAAAGGCGACAGTGGCAAGGAAAAACTCCCTAGATGGTGGGGAATAGGAAGAAACCTCGGGAGGACCAAGACACAAAAGGGAACCCATCCTCCATTGGGCGGCCCGTTAACACACAAATTACACAAAATACAGACAAATACACAAGTCACACACAAATCACACAGACTAAGTAAAGGTAAAAATGAAAGTTCTGGGTTTTGATATTGTCACTGTAAATGTCTGTTGATGAACGCCAGGCTTTCATTGCGTGTCGGAGCAGCGATGCTGGTATTGTAGGCTCCGACTGCAATGTTACTTTCCAGGTGAACCTCGGAGAAAAGATATGAGATGTAGTAAATATGTAACAGATTAATCAAAGGCCAAACTAAACAGATGAGTCTTTAATCGAGTTTTAAACATTGAGACTGTGTCTGAGTCCCGAATAGAGGCAGGAAGATTATTCCACAATTGTGGAGCTTTAAAAGAAAAGGCTCTTCCACCTGCTGTGATCTTTTTGATCCTAGGAACAGTTAATAACCCTGCATCCTGCGAGCGAAGTGAACGCGCTGGGTTATATTGTTCAATAAGTTCATTAAGATAGTCTGGAGCTAAGCCATGCAGCGTTTTATATGTTAATAAAAGTATTTTATAGTCAATACGGAATCTAATTGGCAGCCAGTGTAATGACGATAGTATGGGACTAATGTGATCAAACTTTTTAGTTTTTGTTAAAACTCGTGCTGCTGCGTTCTGAACCAGCTGGAGTTTGTTTATCGATTTACCAGAACATCCAGCTAGGATGTTTTCTGCATCACTAGTATTTAATATGTTTCTAATTTTGGCAATGTTGCGCAAGTGAAAGAACGCTACCCTAGTTATATTATTAATATGTATATCGAACGAGAGATCTGAGTCTATTGTGACGCCCAAGTTCTTTACCTCTGCGCTAAAGTTATAGTAAAAGAATGTAGATTCAATGCTACATTATGTATCTTGTCTCTCGCAGTCCTAGACCCAACTATTATTAATTCTGTTTTATTGGGATTTAGTGCTAGAAAGTTACAAGCCATCCAATGTTTTATCTTCTCTACACATTTCTCAATTTTACTGTTTGCGCCTAAATCATCGGGTTTTGCCGATAAATATAGCTGAGTGTCGTCTGCGTAGGAATGGAAACTGATGTCGTGCTTATGCATAATCTCGCCTAAGGGTAACATGTACAGTGTGAATAGAAGTGGTCCTAGGACTGTCCCTTGTGGGACACCATATTTAACCTGCACAGATTTAGAGGTGTTATTATTAACACTTACACATTGGAAGCGGTCAGTCAAATATGATCTAAACCAGGAGAGTGTGACTTCTTTAATACCTACAGTGTTTTCTAGTCTGTCCAGCAAAATGTTGTGGTCTACAGTATCAGTAGTAAAGCTGTAAGTAAAGCTGTTTCAGTGCTGTGGTTTGGTCTAAATCCTGATTGGAACTTTTCATGGATACTATTTGATTGGAGATAGTGGTTTAACTGATTGGAAACTGCTTTTACTAGAATTTTAGAGATAAATGGGAGATTAGAAATGGGTCTAGAGATAACCATGTCGTGCCCCCCCTGGAGCCAATACCATCTCGCTGGGACTCACGAGGTACCAGACAACCCAGCCTACGCCTCAGTCCGCCACGGCCAACAGTACCAAGAACTGCTCCACGCCACCACCCTTCAGGTTATGACTCAGAGGAGGAGCACCCTGAAGAGCTCCGCCCAATACGGGCTCCCCAAACCCCCTCCAGGGTTCTCACGTCCCGCCACGCGCCTGAGAGACCCCGAACTACGCATCAGCACTACTCCTCCTCCATGTCCCCCTTTTTCTTCTCACCCCCACGACGAGAGTCAACTCGCTGCTCCTACCGCTCTGATGCTCAGCACCAGGAACAAGTTGGCTTTGCTGACCAACAGTGGAAGGGCCTCCTAGATGTGCGGAGAGCTGCACACTCCAGACCTCCCTACCAGGACTACAGAGACTACGGACCTGATGACTACTCCCCGGAAAGAGAAGAGCCCCTGCACCATGACAGATATGACAGACGCATCCTCCAGTCTCCTCAGCGTGGCAGGTACGAGTCACATCACTATAGCTTCGCCCGAGAACCAAGACCTAGTGATGCCCCACGCCTGAAGCAGCTGGATGCCCTCACCAAAGACATTGAGCGTTTTGATCCAGAGAAGCGCGACCACAACATTGAAGACTACCTCAGAGAGATAAGGCATTGCCTTCTCGACCTGCCTCACTCCACCCACAGAGAGTGAGTCAAGTTAATCTGGAAGACGACTTCCAGATCAGTCCACGCAATTATAGAGGCCCAGCCAGCTGTCACCCGTGACGACTTTGACCTGCTCTGTGAAGCCCTAGCAGAGGAATACTCCCCTTTTGCGGATGAGACGTCTGCAACCATTTCAGCCATCCAAATCAAGCATGGCCGCCACGAACATCCCCGGGACTTCTACACTCGCCTGAGACATGCCTACTTCCAAGGACGAAATGGCCCAGGACTTGAAGACAGAGCATTCAAGTCACTATTCCTGCACAACCTGCATCCATGCGTGCGCACCCACGTGACTCTTCTCACCCGGAAGATGGCACAGATGGCCTGGGTCGTCCGATCGGGGGATAAGAGAGAAGAGAATCCCCAAGTATTCGCCATGCAGAACTCCGCAAGCGAACCCATAGAATTGGAGGGCTCGGAAGTACCAAATGGTAACCGTGTCCACCATGGGGCTAGCCTGTCTCACCGCTCCCACTTGGAGAAAAAGCCAAGGGATTGGAGAGACGGACACCAACAGTCCAAGGGGGGTGATCTACACCAGTCAAGGGCACACCAGAAGAGCCATGGCAACCACTACTCCTCCCATGAGCCTAAGCGATCACCCAGAGAGAACAGATGGGACAACCAGAATCGGACCTCTCAACACCAAGAACACAGAAACCGAGGCAGAAGTCCAGAGACCGAGTCACAAGCCACTGCTGAATTAAGGACGGAGCTTCAGCTTCTCAAGGATACAATCACAAAGATGTCCCAGGAGAAGGACATGAACACCAACCAAGGACCGTGAGAAACGCTCTTGTGAGGATGGAGGCCCCTCAGTCGCATGACTAGTCCGAGAAACCTCCTCACCGCTACCCCGGATCCATCTCATTGGCTGGGGAAGGGAACCATCAAGTGAGAACGCACTGCCACCAGCTGCGGAGCAAACTTCATCCAGTCTTTCTGCTTCTTACTCTCCACTCCTGCAGTTCCAGGGAGACCTGGTCCGGAAAGCCAGCGCCCAACGCATCTGTACCAGTGTCCTCCAAGATCACCCAAGTGTCAACACACCACTGGATACCGGATCGGAGATCAGCCTCATCTGCACCGTCACATTCTCCACCATGAGACAGGCCTCACTCGCCATGGGGAGATACCTCAACATTGAGTCCCGTCAGCTTAGCATCACCTGCTATAAGCAAGACCATGCCCCAACCAACCAGAGAGCTTGGTTGGAGTTCACACTCCCAGAGATGAAGCACGTGGACCCAGTCAACACCTCTAAATTTGACGCGGAACAGCTGCTCATCGGTCAAGACCTGCTCGTTAGGCTGGCTCCTCTGATCAGGTGGTCATGGACCCAAGTCACAGTCTGTAAGCCTGTCAGTGACAGGACTAAGACATACAACTGTGACTGGAGAACAATTCCCCAAGCATGTCAGGTGGTAAAAGAGTTGGACTTGATTGTCCCAGCCAGGTTGGCTGGCATTCTGTTTCGACTCATGGTCTTGAGAAGACAGAAGTTTGACTGCCCAGGGGCTTTCTTTCATCCTGCACTGTGGTTCCTTGAACTGAACCTCACCATATGGGGCACTCACCTTGAACTGACCAGTCGTTCAGTTAACTGTACTATGCAGGTGCCTGCTCGTACAACATTGGATCACTTAAGCGACCACGCATTCCATGGCTTGGAACTGTCCATCCCCACGATTGGCAAGTTGCCAAGGCTGCTTGAGGGACACCAGATTCACAACGATGTGCTCTTCAACCTGCATGCAAGAATGATGGCCGTCGTTCCAGACAGGATGCCAGTAGGCTTGGTTTGTCGCATTGATCTCAGCAAGGAGAATGAGATGCCTGTTTATGCAGTCATGAATTGCAGTCCGATCCAACCTGTTGCGAAGGAGATGACCGCTGACGTCCCCAAAGAACCTTACCCAGGGTTTGAGGAGGAGATCCTGCAGCAACCCTCTGAAGAAGCCGATGTCCTGACGACAGACCTTCAGCAACAAAAGCTGCGAGGACAGGGAAAATCACTGCAGAGCACGATCACCTTACCCAACACTACCGTCCAGACCCTTAGTCAGCTATCCCATGTAGTTGAGTCAGAACTTGCAGAGCTCAGTAGGGTTAAACAATTCCTACAGGATGCACTGAATGAGGTTAGTTCCTCGATAACTGGCCTGAGCAAGGGTAGGATACCTCCTTACTCTGTCCCCATCGAAATAGTCGTAGCCATCAAAAAGTCAGCAACTGTCACCACAGATGAAAAGTGCAAGGCCCGTATGTCTAGTAAGGATGATGTTACCGAAATTAGAGTAGAAAGGGCAGGTGACTTGTGGCTTGTCAACACCCCCCAGCATGAGGTTGTAATGACATATGAAAGCCATGACATGGTCATGAGGATGAGACTCCCAAACCAGACTGTGCTCTTTAGAGTCCCATCAGGGGTCTTTGGCCTTGTCCTCACTGGTTGGGTCATTACTGCAGGTGTCTGTCTGATGCTCCTGAGGTACACCCAAGCTCTAAACGCTCTAATTGACTCACTCACTAACATTCCTCAATACCTTCGCCTTCAACCACTTGAGGCACCTCTTCCTTCCCCTCTAAAGGTAACTACCTTGACAAGGCAGTAAACCCTGACCGTTCCTCTCCACATTTGTATAGATATAAAACCCATACCTTTATCTCAATGTTAGGAGGCCACACCGACACTACCTAGTGCGGGTGTAGTTAGTTGCTTATAGTTTGTTGTATATTTTGGGGACCAAGGTGGACGCTCACTAATTGGCGCCTGCTGTGGATGACAGGTGAAAAGCGTGCTCTGAGGGCTCTACAACTTCACCATCAGACCAAGGGGGGAATGTAGGTACCATGCCTCCACAGACAAAAGGGGGGGTGCTCTCCCTCGCGGCATGACCACATCAGGACGGATGTGGAACTACGTCATCAGACGAATCCCATTTAAAAGGGGAGATCCCCCTTTGTTCGGTCTCTCTACCTGGCTGCATCAAAGTAGCTACCTAGAGACGAAGAGCGCGCACAGCTTCGAGGTCAAGGCGATATTGGCTCTGCACCCGGGCCCCGTGCAACACGCGATCGTCGCAAGAAGTAACTAGTTCGCTACTTTTATTTCTTTTGCGGAGTTCACTAAAACCAATCGCTTCAGCTAGCCAACGATTAAGAACTGTTTGAACATTCATGCGACGGCCGGACCGCCGCAAATTCATCTTAAAGTTGACAGCGATCACTTACCCGGGACACCACGCACTGACCACCGAGGGACTGCCGATCGAACGGCCACCACAGCTTCCCCTGGACGGAGCAACGCGATCCAGCGGAACCTTCTTCACAAAAGCGCACAAAGGCGTCAAGAGACTGCCTGGCCTACTGCACGGGCCATGGACGAACAAGACTGTGCATCTGGGCAGACTTAGAACGATATCTTGTGATACTCTTTTCTTTGTGCTTAGATCGATATCTTGTGAATGCTTGTTTACAGTGGTGTTTATAATCACGTTAATGTTAAACCGTATTCTGTTTAAGGCTTAAAGAGGTATTCTGTTTAAAGCTTAAAGAGGTATTTTGTTTAAAGCTTGTTCGTTTATTCGCACTGATTCATTTACTTCATAGTTAATACCCAATTCCTCGTATAATTGTTAAACGTGTGTCCCACTATACGCTTGTTGGGGCTGTATAGTGACCGACGATACCGTGTCTTAGTTAGAGTAAATTTGCGTTGTGTTCGTGACTGTAGTGAGAGCTCGGTTTGGTTTTCGCACCATCGAGTTTCTCTTTGTCTAAAAGATCTCCTCCCCCATACGCACATCCACACGCACGTACACACGCACGCGCATCCACGCGCACTCGAATACACATCCACACACACGCGCGCACACACACACACTAGCCTACCCTGTTGCCCCCTTTGTTTGTGATGTTTTTAACTATTATGCTTTGTGATAAATAAATGTTTTTATGTTTAAATGCTGTCGTTTGAGTCGTTGTTTCCCTGTTACAACCTGAAGCCAGAACTATTATTTTAACTGTAACCTTCAGATTTATAGTTTGTTAATCAAACAATTTGGGCTATGGGAGTTGACCACAATTAGTGGCGACCTTAGTTAAATTAAGTTTATATAAAATTGGGTACATTTAACACGATCTGAACTCCCACCATTTCGTAGGTAATTTTATGAGACTGATTACTAAATAAATTTGGCCAGCACCTACACAGCCTAGCTGAAAAGGCAGAACCAGAACGGTAATATAGACTTGGGAGCATTCTGAGACATTGGCATCCATCGACTGCACTGTCAGCAAACTTGTATGACCACATGCAGTGACAGGATGACAGCACCAGTGCCCCAGTTTACCATAAAACCCTTCGCCTATGAACCCCTGGATCTGTACCTTTATCTAAGGGGGTACATCAGTTATCAAACGCTAAACTGAATAAGTGGGTTTTCAACTAGACTTAAAGATTAAGTCTGTGTCAGAGTCCCGGACACATTCTGGAAGATTATTCCAAAGTTGGGGGGGCCTTATAAGAAAAGGCTCTTCCCCCTTGTCACGTCTAGCTCCGCCCTCCTCCCATGTCCCGCCTAGCTTCCCCATCTCCTTGGTTTCCTCCTGTCTGCCACGCCCCCTCGTCAATGTTTCCACCTGTCTCGTTTTACTTCCCTGGATTCTGTGTACTTAGTCTCCCCTGCCCAGTCTACCCTCGTCGGTCATTGTGTGTTTCATGAGTACTCCTCTGTTCTAGCTCCGCTTCTCCTAACCCTGACTTGTTTCTCCTTTCCGTTAGCGTTCTAGTTGTGCTCTGTGTCTGTTTCTGGCTTCCTTGTTCCGTCTCCCTGTGTTTGGTAGTTTTCCCATCTGTGTCTTTGTTTCGTCTGCCGGTTTATATGTCTGTGCTTAGTTAAGTCTTTCAGTTTTGCCATTCTGGACATGTTCACTGTCTACCGCTCGATGCATTCTGTTTGGTTCTCGTATTTGTAACCCTGAGCGTTTGTAACCATTATGTTCGTTTAGTACTCCATGGGTTCTACTTCTGTCGTATGTTATGTGTGTGTCTTCGTAGTTAATCAAGATTAGTTCTGTCTCTTAGTGGTTCTGTTTTGCCATCTTGTCGTTTGGATGTGTTCTGTTATGTATATTCTCGTGTGCATTGTAGTTCTCGTCAGTTTAGTCTGTCTCTTGTTTTCCTTAATAAATTACCCAAAAACTTGCGCTTGCGTCACACCAGCAAATAAGAGGCAAGCACCCTGTGATCTTAGTGGACGTGGGGGTTCATAATAGGAAATAAGTTCCTGGAGGTAATCAGGAGCAATCCCGTCCAGTGCTTTATAAGTCAATAGAGGAATCTAATTCTGATTGTGGGAGTGGATGAAAAGCTTGAAGCGTTTCTCTGTAACGCAGGACTACAGGGAGGTACTCACCGCGTATAGTGACAGTGAGAATGGTGGACCCAAGTGCCATCTAACAACACAACTGCGTTTGTCAAAACAGAATGCAAGTGTGAGAACAAAATAACAAACGTAACTAAAATAGCGCGGATAAAAGCAACGCGAAAACAAAACTAAATATAGCCGCAAGCGGCAATTGGCGGGTTCACACACGAATAGGCCACTTGGCTTCAATAGGCAATAGACCCAATAGGTCCTTTAGACCCAAAAGAAGCTGTTTGAGTGGAAAAAATGCACAAATAAATCAATGTGCAAAAAAATGTTCAATTGGGGCACTAAAGGCCCAAAAGGATCAAAATAATGTGTATTGGCAAAATGATTCAAATCACAGAACTAAATCACATGCTGAGATCAGCTTTGTGTGTGTGTTTGTGTGGTATTTCATGTGAGAAATAGTTTTCAGTCCGTTCCGATGTTTGGCCACTAGATGGAGCCCAAGTACTACCATACTGATATCTCATTAATCTCAGTAATGCAATATGACATTTTGGTGAATTAAAAGGTTCATTTCTGGTCAGGCAGTGCACTTTTTGTTATAAGATGCAATTGCAATGTTATAGAACTTATTGATCTGGACAATACAAGACCAATTACTTGTCTGTATTCTGCATAACAAGATTGCAGCATGAGTTTTTATGTTTTCTTAGGTTTTTGGGTACTGTAGCGCCCCCGACAGGCCAATTTGGACCAAACTTGGCGTACCTCACAAGGACTTCAGGATATAAAAGCCTTTCAAATTGGGAATTGATTGCATACATGGTTTATGAGTTATAGCAATATAGGTCATATATGGCATGGCCACAATGATATAATGGGAAAATGGACCAATCAGAAAAATAAAAATCCAACATTTTTTTACTCAGTTTTTACCTACAGAGTCTACTGATTATGCTCATAGCAATTTTTCCATAATTGGATCAAATTCCTATGACTAGTTTGTAAAAAGCTATTTTCAAACAATAGATGAATGTGACAAAAGTATGCATTTTTTAATAGGACTTGTAATTGCAAATTTGTCAGGTCTACTGCAAGGAATAAAATGAAACAAGCTGCATGTTCCTAAGTGAAAATTTGGAGGAGTTATGCATGATTTTCACAAATAGCGCCACCTAGTGGCCATATGTTTTAAAACTGCACAGCATGACACATAGTCCTGAGATATGCACAGTGGTGAGGTTTCATGTTGTTTGGCCAATGGTAAGTCTGTCAAATGGCCAATTATTTCAAATAAAAATTAATTGGCTCATGGCGGCCATGTTTTTTGAGTGATGATGTCATCATTGTGTGTCTTGATATCACTTGGGCCCCTGATGATGCCTGTAAAGTTTTGGCTTGATGTGACTAATGGTTTCTGAGATACAGTTTTTCCCATGTTATAGCGCCCCCTATTGGACAATCGAGGCCAGCTTTGACCTATGACCTCGGAGTCATGTGCCCTAACAACTGTTAAAATTTTATGAAGATCCGTCAAAGCGTTGCTGAGATATGGCTGTTTAAGTAAATTTGGCCACGCCTTGGATCTATTGATTGACATGTGACAACCAGACTGTATGCAAATCTCAAAATGTTTTTAAGCAACTTTGATAATGAGATTCTCCTGAATATTTTGACACCAAGGTTGTGGTGATCCGATGAAAAACCAAGGAGTAGTAGGAAAAAGTAGGTTTTGCATATTATGCAAATTAGCAAAAAATCTAAGTAGGCGGAGCTTAATGGTTCTTGAGGCTTTTTTGTTTGTCTGGAGCCAAGGAATGCACCTGAAGTGGAATTTTGTTTCTAGGACCTACGGGGTGGGAGATATGAACCCAAACGCAAAATGCTGCGCTATAGCGCCACCATCAGGCCAATTTGGGTGTCTGTACTTAAGCACGGTCCCGCAAACAGACTACACCAGTCTGCCAAGTTTGGTCTCCCTGGGCCTTACGGTCTAGGCTGCAGTATGCGTTTTATGCGGAGAAAAATAATAATAAATATAGCCGCAAGCGGCAATTGGCGGGTTCACACACAAATAGGCTTCTTGGCCTCAATAGGCAGAGGCCCAAAAGGTCCTTTAGACCCTAAATGTGAAAAAGAAGCTGTTTGAGTGGAAAAAATGCACAAATAAATCAATGTGCAAAAAAAGGTTCAATTGGGGCACTAAAGGGCTAAAAGGATCAAAATAATGTGCATTGGCAAAATAATTCAGATCACAGAACTAAATCACATGCTGAGATCAGCTTTGTGTGTGTTTGTGTGGTATTTCATTTGAGCAATAGTTTTCAGTCAGAATATGGCCACTAGATGGAGGCCAAGTACTACCATACTGATATCTCATTAATGTCAGTAATGAAATAGGATATTTTGGTGAATTAAAAGGTTCGTTTCTGGTCAGGCTGTGTACTTTATGTAAAAAAAAAGATTCAGTTGAGGCACTAAAGGCCGAAAAGGATCAAAATAATGTGTATTGGCAAAATGATTCAGATCACAGAACTAAATCACATGCTGAGATCAGCTTTGTGTGTGTTTGTGTGGTGTTTCATGTGAGAAATAGTTTTCAGTTCGTTCCGATGTTTGGCCACTAGATGGAGCCCAAGTACTACCATACTGATATCTCATTAATCTCAGTAATGCAATATGACATTTTGGTGAATTAAAAGGTTAATTTCTGGTCAGGCAGTGCACTTTTTGTTATAAGATGCAATTGCAATGTTATAGAACTTATTGATCTGGATCATACAAGACCAATTACTTGTCTGTATTTTGCATAACAAGATTGCAGCATGAGTTTTTATGTTTTCTTAGGTTTTTGGGTACTGTAGCGCCCCCGACAGGCCAATTTGAACCAAACTTGGCATACCTCACAAAGACTTCAGTATATAAAAGCCTTTCAAATTGGGAGTTGATTGCATACATGGTTTATGAGATATTGCAATATAGGTAATATATGGCATGGCCACAATGATATAATGGGAAAATGGACCAATCAGATAAATAAAAATCCAACATTTTTTTAATCCGTTTTTACCTACAGAGTCTACTGATTATGCTCATAGCAATTTTTCCATAATTGGATCAAATTCCTATGACTAGTTTGTAAATAGCTATTTTCAAACAATAGATGAATGTGACAAAAGTATGCATTTTTTAACAGGACTTGTAATTGCAAAGTTGTCAGGTCTACTGCAAGGAATAAAAAGAAACAAGTTGCATGTTCCTAAGTGAAAATTTGGAGGAGTTATGCATGATTTTCACAAATAGCGCCACCTAGTGGCCAAATGTTTTAAAACTGCACAGCATGACACATAGTCCTGAGATATGCACAGTGGTGAGGTTTCATGTTGTTTGGCCAATGGTAAGTCTGTCAAATGGCCAATTAATTCAAATAAAAATTAATTGGCTCATGGCGGCCATGTTTTTTGAGTGATGATGTCATCATTGTGTGTCTTGATATCACTTGGGCCCCTGATGATGCCTGTAAAGTTTTGGCTTGATGTGACTTATGGTTTCTGAGATACAGTTTTTCCCATGTTATAGCGCCCCCTATTGGACAATCGTGGCCAGCTTTGACGTATGACCTCGTAGTCATGTGCCCTAACAACGGTTAAAATTTTATGAAGATCGGTCAAAGCGTTGCTGAGATATGGCTGTTTAAGTAAATTTGGCCACGCCTTGGAGCTATTGATTGACATGTGACAACCAGACTGTATGCAAATCTCAAAATGTTTTTAAGCAACTTTGATAATGAGACTCTCCTGAATATTTTGACACCAAGCTTGTGGTGATCCGATGAAAAACCAGGGACTAGTATAAAAAAGTAGGTTTTGCATATTATGCAAATTAGCAAAAAATCTAAGTAGGCGGAGCTTAATGGTTCAAATTTATTTTTTATTTGCCTTGACCCAAGGAATCCATCAGAAGTGGAATTTTGTTTCTAGGCCCTAGGGTGTGGGAGATATGGACAAAAACGCAAAATGCTGCGCTATAGCGCCACCATCAGGCCAATATGGGTGTCTGTACTTAACCACGGTCCTGCAAACAGACTACACCATACTGCCAAGTTTGGTGTCCCTGGGCCTTACGGTCTAGGCTGCAGTATGCGTTTTATGCGGAGAAAAATAATAATAAATAGCCGCAAGCGGCAATTGGCGGGTTCACACACGAATAGGCCACTTGGCTTCAATAGGCAATAGACCCAATAGGTCCTTTAGACCCAAAAGAAGCTGTTTGAGTGGAAAAATGCACAAATAAACCAATGTGCAAAAAAAGGTTCAATTGGGGCACTAAAGGCCCAAAAGGATCAAAATAATGTGTATTGGGAAATTGAGTCAGATCACAGAACTAAATCACATGCTGAGATCAGCTTTGTGTGTGTGTTTGTGTGGTGTTTCATGTGAGCAATAGTTTTCAGTCCGTTCCGATGTTTGGCCACTAGATGGAGCCCAAGTACTACCATACTGATATCTCATTAATCTCAGTAATGCAATATGACATTTTGGTGAATTAAAAGGTTCATTTCTGGTCAGGCAGTGCACTTTTTGTTATAAGATGCAAATGCAATGTTATAGAACTTATTGATCTGGATCATACAAGACCAATTACTTGTCTGTATTCTGCATAACAAGATTGCAGCATGAGTTTATATGTTTTCTTAGGTTTTTGGGTACTGTAGCGCCCCCGACAGGCCAATTTAAACCAAACTTGGCATACCTCACAAGGACTTCGGGATATAAAAGCCTTTCAAATTGGGAGTTGATTGCATACATGGTTTATGAGTTATAGCAATATAGGTCATATATGGCATGGCCACAATGATATAATGGGAAAATGGCCCAATGAGAAAAATAAAAATCCAAAAATTTTTTAATCACTTTTTACCTACAGAGTCTACTGATTATGCTCATAGCAATTTTGCCATAATTGGATCAAATTCCTATGACTAGTTTGTAAATAGCTATTTTCAAACAATAGATGAATGTGACAAAAGTATGCATTTTTTAATAGGACTTGTAATTGCAAAGTTGTCAGGTCTACTGCAAGGAATAAAAAGAAACAAGTTGCATGTTCCTAAGTGAAAATTTGGAGGAGTTATGCATGATTTTCACAAATAGCGCCACCTAGTGGCCAAATGTTTTAAAACTGCACAGCATGACACATAGTCCTGGGATATGCACAGTGGTGAGGTTTCATGTTGTTTGGCCAATGGTAAGTCTGTCAAATGGCCAATTAATTCAAATAAAAATTAATTGGCTCATGGCGGCCATGTTTTTTGAGTGATGATGTCATCATTGTGTGTCTTGATATCACTTGGGCCCCTGATGATGCCTGTAAAGTTTTGGCTTGATGTGACTAATGGTTTCTGAGATACAGTTTTTCCCATGTTATAGCGCCCCCTAGTGGACAATCGTGGCCAGCTTTGACCTATGACCTCGGAGTCATGTGCCCTAACAACTGTTAAAATTTTATGAAGATCCATCAAAGCGTTGCTGAGATATGGCTGTTTAAGTAAATTTGGCCACGCCTTGGAGCTATTGATTGACATGTGACAACCAGACTGTATGCAAATCTCAAAATGTTTTTAAGCAACTTTGATAATGAGATTCTCCTGAATATTTTGACACCAAGGTTGTGGTGATCCGATGAAAAACCAAGGAGTAGTAGGAAAAAGTAGGTTTTGCATATTATGCAAATTAGCAAAAAATCTAAGTAGGCGGAGCTTAATGGTTCTTGAGGCTTTTTTGTTTGGCCTGAGCCAAGGAATCCAACAGAAGTGGAATTTTGTTTCTAGGCCCTACGGTTTGGGAGATATGGACCAAAACGCAAAAAGGTGCGCTATAGCGCCACCATCAGGCCAATGTGGGTCTCTGTGCTTTAGCACGGTCTCGCAAAGAGACTACACCATCCTGCCAAGTTTGGTCTCCCTGGGCCTTACGGTCTAGGCTGCAGTATGCGTTTTATCAGTAGAAAAATAATAATAATAAATATAGCCGCAAGCGGCAATGAGCGGGCTCCTCGCAAGTGGCATAGGTACCGACTTGCATGCCTGGGGCGAAGGCATAGTAGATATGGCTAGGCCAGTGTGTATGTGAAACCTATTGGTAGGCCAGTGCATGTGTGTGCATGTGTAATAGAGAGAGAGAGGTTTGGTGTGATAATGTTTGCGTTCATGAGTTAGAGCTGTGTATGTGTGTGAGTGATTGCGTATAATGGGCAGTCTTAGTTGTCACAGTGAACTCACATGTCTGACATGACAGTGTATGTGCTCAGTCTGTGATGCAAACACATAAGTAGGTGTATGTGTGTGTGTGTGTGTGAATTAGGTTTTTTTATGAGTTACTCTCTAATGTATGGGTAAGCATGGCTAAGGCAGTGTTTATGTGAAGCTTATAGGGAGGCCTGTTTTTTTGTGAGTGCATGTGAAATAGAGAGAGGGAGGGGGAGACAGAGACCATGGGTTGTTAAGAGTTAGAAGGTTGTGGGAGTGGGGGGTGGGGAGTGGATGAGAGGGGCACTCTGTGTGTGAGAAGTGAGTGCATGTGAAATAGAGAGAGGGAGGGGGAGACAGAGACATGGGTAGTTAAGTGTTAGAAGGTTGGGGGAGTTGGGGGTGGGGAGTGGATGAGAGGGGCACTCTGCGTCTGCGAGAATGAGAGCGTGCGTGCCTTCAAAGGCACTCTCTACCGCTCCTTGCACTGCTGAGTATGGAAATTGAAAATATTCACTGTAGAGTCATTTGTGGACGGATTTAGCTCAAAATTGGCACATATCACCTCAATGGTCATCTGAATGTGCATGTCAATTTTCATAAAAATCGGACATACTATGGCAGAGTTATTAAAATGTGAATTTGATGTGTTATGATGGTACCATTGTGATGCATATGAAAAATATAAATTTGTCAAAAACTTAGGATTTTTTGCACAACATTTGCATTGCATAGTCTGCTAAGTATATCAAGGTGTGATTTGAGGTGATGGAGTGAAAATCCTAGGCGTAGTATGGAAAGTGGAAATTATGCATATTTGATAATATGTGAAAATCCGTACATTTTTGTAAAGCACTTGCAATTACAAAGTTGTTAAGGATTCTACGTAGAATCATATGAGTCCAAGTTTGTTGTTTTATGTCATACTATGTGGGCGTAATTCAGGAGTTTCTAGTATAGCGCCACCTAGTGGTGCAATTGCCATCATACCCCAGTATGTATTAGAGGGTGTGCACCTGAACATGCCATGTGAGTTTCAGGTCAATTGACATATGTAAAGCTAGTAAAGCTTGTGAAATTGTATATTGACAGCTAATTGGTCGATGGTGGCGGCCATATTGGACATATGATGGTGCAGACCTAGGACCTGTCTCAGAGGTGCATGTAGATGATGCATACCAAGTTTCGTGTTATTTGGCCAATCGGTGTGTGCAGGAGAGTTTTTTGGCAGTTATAGCGCCCCCTAGGTGTGAATGTGTGCCAAAATGTATGGGCAGGTGTAGACGCCCAACAGGTACATGTATATGAAATTTGGTGTGAATATGTAAAAGTATGCATGAGATACAGCAGAAAATGTGCATTTTTGGCTGTGAAATTTTTGCCCCTTGACTTGTGTGGCATGTGGCCACGCCCATGTGCAGAAATGTGCATTTTTTGTTAAAGATTATTAAAGTTCAGACTCTTCTGAACGTTTTGATACCACATATGTGCATGTATGTGAAAAATCCAGGGACTAGTTAGCTCTCAAAAATGTGTGCGATTTTGCATATTATGCAAATTAGCTCGAAAACGAAGTAGGCGGAGCTTATGGGTTCTTGAGGCTTTTTGGTAGGTTTGGAGACAAGGAACATGTATATGAAAAAATTTTTAATTTAGGACATACGTGGTACTGGCAATTTACTTGAATGCGTTTGCGTGCGCTGTAGCGCCACCTATGGGCGGATTTGGCTGGCGTCTTGCGCCTGAGTAGCGGGAGGGACTACTACCTATTGACCAAGTTTCAAGTCTGTAGGCCTTACGGTTTGGGCTGTGCGATCCGTTTTAAGGCAGAAAAAGAATAATAATAATAATAAATATAGCCGCAAGCGGCAATTACGGGGTCCAAGCGCAGGGTATGGGCACCATCTGGCACGCCTGAGATGCGTAAGCATGTGTGTGTAATCACTTTGTAGGTATGGGTGAAGCAATGTGTATATGAAACCTATAGGTAGGCCATTGCATGTGTGTGCATGTGTAAGAAAGATGTAGGGGTAATTCAGGAAATTCTAGTATAGCGCCACCTAGTGGTGCAATTCCCGTCATACTTGAGTATGTCTTAGAGGGTGTGTAGATGAACATAATATGTGAGTTTCATGTTGATTGGCATATGATAAGCTTGTGAAATGTGAACTGAAAGCTGATTGGTCGATAGCGGCGGCCATATTGGACATATGATGGTGCAGGTCAAGGACCTGTGTCATAGGTGCATATAAATGATGCGTACCAAGTTTGGAGTTATTTGGCCAATCGGTGTGGGCAGGAGAGTTTTTTGGCCGTTATAGCGCCACCTAGGTGTGCATGTCTGCCAAAATGTGTGTGCCGGTCTAGACACCCAATAGGTACATGTGTGTGAAATTTGGAGTGAATACATGAAAGTATGCCTGAGATACAGCAGAATATGTGGATTTTTGGCGAAGGAATTTTCTATGCTTGACTTGTGATGCATGTGGCCACGCCCATGTGCAGAAATGTGCACTTTGGCTCCATAACAATTAAAGTTCAGACTCTTGTGAGCGCCTGGATACCACATATGTGCATGTATGTGAAAAATCCAGGGACTAGTACGCGCTCAAAAATTTGTGCAAATTTGCATATTATGCAAATTAGCTCGACATGTAAGGGGCGGAGCATATGGCTTCAATGGAACTTTTTTTAGATGAGCACATGCCTGATCAGGTGAAGCTTACATTTTGTCTCTAGGACATACGGTTTAGGAGAAACACCTGTGTAAAGTTTTTCATGCGTTTGTGTGCGCTGTAGCGCCACCTATGGGCGGATCGTGCTGGCGTGTTGCACCTGAGTAGCGGAGAGGAGTAGTACAAGTTGGCCAAAGGAGAAGTCTGTAGGTCTTACGGTTTAGGCTGCACAACGCGTTTTAAGGCAGAAAAAAAATTGGCATATGAAAAGCTTGTGAAAGGTGTACTGAAAGCTGATTGGTCGATAGCGGCGGCCATATTGGACATATGATGGTGCAGGTCAAGGACCTGTGTCATAGGTGCATATTGATGATGCGTACCAAGTTTGGAGTTATTTGGCCAATCGGTGTGGGCAGGAGAGTTTTTTGGCCGTTATAGCGCCACCTAGATGTGCATGTCTGCCAAAATGCATGTGCAGGTCTAGACACCCAGTAGGTACATGTGTGTGAAATTTGGTATGAATACGTGAAAGAATGCCTGAGATATAGCAGAATATGTGGATTTTTGGCGAAGGAATTTTCTACGCTTGACTTGTGATGCATGTGGCCACGCCCATGTGCAGAAATGTGCACTTTGGCTCCATAACAATTAAAGTTCAGACTCTTCTGAGCGCCTGGATATCACATATGTGCATGTATGTGAAAAATCCAGGAACTAGTACGCGCTCAAAAATGTGTGCAAATTTGCATATTATGCAAATTAGCTCGACATGTAAGGGGCGGAGCATATGGCTTCAATGGAACTTTTTTTAGATGAGCACATGCCTGATCAGATGAAGTTTACATTTTGTCTCTAGGACATACGGTTTAGGAGAAACACCAGTTTAAACTTTTTCATGCGTTTTTGTGCGCTATAGCGCCACCTAGGGTCGTATCGGGCTGGCGTGTTGCGCCTGAGTAGCGGAGAGGAGTACTACAAGTTGGCCAAAGGAGAAGTCTGTAGGTCTTACGGTTTAGGCTGCACGATGCGTTTTAAGGCAGAAAAAAAATAATAATAATAATAATAAATATAGCCGCAAGCGGCAATTACGGGGTCCAAGCTGAGGTTTGGCAAGATTTGCGCACCCACTGGTACATCATGTAAAGGTATTTGAAATGTATATGAAAGTATATGAAGCACGTTCGTGAATGAAGTGCCTGCTAAAAAAACAGAATCTAAATTGCAGCTTTTAAAACTTATGGAGGTGTGCTGCCCGGCGCGGGATTCGAACCACCATTGTCCACATGCATTGTGGCCGGGAGCACCTTGTTCTACCCATTGAGCTAATGGGCCAGACCCGATTACAGGCTCAACTCTAGCTCTTTTGAGGAAAAGAATGACCTTTGCATCAGCATGCATGTTCAGCATGGAAAATGAAAATATTCACAGTACAACCATTTGTGGTGGTTTGTACCAAGTTTGGAGTTATTTGGGCAATCGGTGTGGGCAGGAGAGTTTTTTGGCCGTTATAGCGCCACCTAGGTGTGCATGTCTGCCAAAATGTATGTGCAGGTCTAGACACCCAATAGGTACATGTGTGTGAAATTTGGAGTGAATACGTGAAAGCATGCCTGAGATACAGCAGAATATGTGGATTTTTGGCGAAGAATTTTTTTACCTTTGACTTGTGAGGCATGTGGCCACGCCCATGTGTGGAAATGTGCACTTTTGCTCTGCTAGAATCAAAGTTCAGACTCTTCTGAACATTTTGATACCACATATGTGCATGTATGTGAAAAATCCAGGGACTAGTTCGCGCTCAAAAATGTGTGTGTATTTGCATATTATGGAAATTAGCTCGAAATGTAAGGGGCGGAGTTAATGGCTTCAAATTAATTTTTTGTAGAATGGAAGATGACTGATCAGATGCAATTGGAATTTTTTGTTTATGACATACGGTGTAGGCGTGACAATTTTTTGCGCTCTATAGCGCCACCTATGGGCGGATCGAGCTGGCGTGTTGCGCCTGAGTAGCAGAGAGGAGTACTACAAGTTGGCCAAAGGAGAAGTCTGTAGGTGTTACGGATTAGGCTGCACGATGCATTTTAGCGGACTGAAAGCTGATTGGTCGATAGCGGCGGCCATATTGGACATATGATGGTGCAGGTCAAGGACCTGTGCCGTAGGTGCATATAGATGATGCGCACCAAGTTTGGAGTTATTTGGCCAATCGGTGTGGGCAGGAGAGTTTTTTGGCCGTTATAGCGCCACCTAGGTGTGCATGTCTGCCAAAATGTATGTGCAGGTGTAGACACCCAATAGGTGCATGTATGTGAAATTTGGTGTGAATACGTGAAAGCATGCCTGAGATATAGCAGAATATGTGTATTTTTGGCGAAGGATTTTTTGACCTTTGACTTGTGAGGCATGTGGCCACGCCCATGAGCAGAAATGTGCACTTTTGCTCTGCTAGAATCAAAGTTCAGACTCTTGTGAGCGCCTGGATACCACATATGTGCATGTATGTGAAAAATCCAGGGACTAGTTCGCGCTCAAAAATGTGTGCGTATTTGCATGTTATGCAAATTAGCTCGACATGTAAGGGGCGGAGCATATGGCTTCAATGGAACTTTTTTTAGATGAGCTCATGCCTGATCAGATGCAGTTTGAATTTTATCTCTAGGACATACGGTGTAGGAGAAACACCTGTGTAAACTTTTTCATGCGATTTTGTGCGCTATAGCGCCACCTATGGTCGGATCGGGCTGGCGTGTTGCGCCTGAGTAGCGGAGAGGAGTACTACAAGTTGGCCAAAGGAGAAGTCTGTAGGTCTTACGGTTTAGGCTGCACAACGCGTTTTAGCGGAGAAAAAGAATAATAATAATAATAATAATCGGAACAAATACAATAGGGTTCCAGCACCACTGGTGCTTGGACCCCTAATAAGGAGAAAAATCCTAACAATTACAATAGGCCTCCAGCACCTTTGGTGCTCGGAGCCCTAATAAGAAGAAAGAAAAAACCCGACAATTACAATAGGTTTCCCACACTACGTGTGTGAACCCTAACAAGCGGCAATTGGCGGGTTCACACACGAATAGGCCTCTTGGCCTCAATAGGCAGAGGCCCAAAAGGTCCTTTAGACCCTAAATGTGAAAAGAAGCTGTTTGAGTGGAAAAAAATGCACAAATAAATTAATGTGCAAAAAAAGGTTCAATTGGGGCACTAAAGGCCCAAAAGGATCAAAATAATGTGTATTGGGAAATTGAGTCAGATCACAGAACTAAATCACATGCTGAGATCAGCTTTGTGTGTGTTTGTGTGGTATTTCATGTGAGCAATAGTTTTCAGTCAGTTTCGGTGTTTGGCCACTAGATGGAGTACTACCATACTGATATCTCATTAATCTCAGTAATGCAATGACATTTTGGTGAATTAAAAGGTTCATTTCCGGTCAGGCAGTGCACTTTTTGTTATAAGATGTAATTGCAATGTTATAGAACTTATTGATCTGGATCATACAAGACCAATTAATTGTCTGTATTCTGCATAACAAGATTGCAGCATGAGTTTTTATGTTTTCTTAGGTTTTTGGGTACTGTAGCGCCCCCGACAGGCCAATTTGAACCAAACTTGGCATACCTCACAAGGACTTCAGGATATAAAAGCCATTCAAATTGGGAGTTGATTGCATACATGGTTTATGAGTTATAGCAATATAGGTCATAAATGGCATGGCCACAATGATATAATGGGTAAATGGACCAATCAGATAAATAAAAATCCAACATTTTTTTACTCAGTTTTTACCTACAGAGTCTACTGATTATGCTCATAGCAATTTTTCCATAATTGGATCAAATTCCTATGACGAGTTTGTAAATAGCTATTTTCAAACAATAGATGAATGTGACAAAACTATGCATTTTTTAATAAGACTTGTAATTGCAAAGTTGTCAGGTCTACTGCAAGGAATAAAATGAAACAAGTTGCATGTTCCTAAGTGAAAATTTGGAGGAGTTATGCATGATTTTCACAAATAGCGCCACCTAGTGGCCAAATGTTTCAAAACTGCACAGCAAGACACATAGTCCTGAGATATGCACACTGGTGAGGTTTCATGTTGTTTGGCCAATGGTAAGTCTGTCAAATGGCCAATTAATTAAAAAAAAAAATTATTGGCTCATGGCGGCCATGTTTTTTGAGTGATGATGTCATCATTGTGTGTCTTGATATCACTTGGGCCCCTGATGATGCCTGTAAAGTTTTGGCTTGATGTGACTAATGGTTTCTGAGAAACAGTTTTTCCCATGTTATAGCGCCCCCTATTGGACAATCGTGGCCAGCTTTGACCTGTGACCTCGGAGTCATGTGCCCTAACAACGGTTAAAATTTTATGAAGATCGGTCAAAGCGTTGCTGAGATATGGCTGTTTAAGTAAATTTGGCCACGCCTCGGAGCTATTGATTGACATGTGACAGCCAGACTATATGCAAATCTCAAAATGTTTTTAAGCAACTTTGATAATGAGATTCTCCTGAATATTTTGACACCAAGGTTGTGGTGATCCGATAAAAAACCAGGGACTAGTATAAAAAAGTAGGTTTTGCATATTATGCAAATTAGCAAAAAATCTAAGTAGGCGGAGCTTAATGGTTCAAATTTATTTTTTATTTGCCTTGACCCAAGGAATCCATCAGAAGTGGAATTTTGTTTCTAGGCCCTACGGTTTGGGAGATATGGACCAAAACGCAAAATGGTGCGCTATAGCGCCACCATCAGGCCAATGTGGGTCCCTGTCTCTATTTCTCTCATTGCACACCTGCTGCACCTTGCTGGCAAGTTTGGTCTTTCTGGGCCTTACGGTCTAGGCTGCAGTATGCGTTTTACAGGGGGAAAAATAATAATAAATATAGCCGCAAGCGGCGATTGGCGGGTTCACACAAAAAAAGGCAAAAAAGCCCAAAGGGTCTTTTAGACCAACAAATTGGCCTCTTGGCCTCAATAGGCAAAAAGAAGCCCAATAGGTCCTTTAGACCCAAAAGTGAATAGAAGCTGTTTGAGTGGAAAAAATGCATAAGTAAATCAATGTGACAAAACATTCAATTCAACTGAGGCACTAAAGGCCCAAAAGGATCAAAATAATGTGTACTGGGAAATTGAGTCAGATCAAAAAGCTAAACCACATGTTGAGATCAGCTTTGGGTGTGTTTGTGTGGTATTTCATGTGAGCAATAGTTTTCAGTCAGTTCTGGAATATGGCCACTAGATGGAGGCCAAGTACTACCATACTGATATCTCATTAATCTCAATAATGAAATAGGACATTTTGGTGAAATAAAAGGTTAATTTCTGGTCAGGCAGTGCATTTTTTGTTATGAGATGTAATTGCAAAGTTATAGACCTCATTGATCTGAATCATACAAGCCCCATTACTTGTCTGTATTCTGCATAACAAGATTGCTGCGTGAGTTTTTATGATTTCTCAGGTTTTTGGGTACTGTAGCGCCTCCGACAGGCCAATTTGAACCAAACTTGGCCTACCTCACAAGGACCTCAGTCTATAAAAGCCTTTCAAATTGGGAGTTGATCACTTACATGGTTTATGAGTTATAGCAATAAAGGTCATTTATGGCATGGCCAGAAGGATATAATGGAAAAATTGACCAATCAGACAAATAAAAATGCAACATTTTTTCCTTATTTAGTTAACTACAGTGTCTACAGATTATGCCTATGCCATTTTTGCCATCATTGGATCAAATTCCTAGGACTAGTTCTTAAAGAGCTATTTTCAAACAATTGATGAATGTGACAAAAGTATGCATTTTTTAATAGGACTTGTAATTGCAAAGTTGTCAGGTCTACTGCAAGGTATAAAATGAAACAAGTTGCATGTTCCTAAGTGAAAATTTGGAGGAGTTATGTATGATTTTCACAAATAGCGCCACCTAGTGGCCAAATGTTTCAACACTGCACAGTATGACACATAGTCCTGGGATATGTACAGTGATGAGGTTTCATGTTGATTGGCCAATGGTAAGTCTGTCAAATGGCCAATTAATTCAAATAAAAATTAATTGGCTCATGGCGGCCATGTTTTTTGAGTGATGAGGTCATCATTGTGTGCCTTGATACCACTTGGGCCCCTGATGATGCCTGTAAAGTTTGGGCTTGATGTGACTAATGGTTTCTGAGAAACAAATTTCCCCATGTTATAGCGCCCCCTATTGGACAATCGTGGCCAGCTTTGACCTGTGACCTCTGAGTCATGTGCCCTAACAACTGATAAATTTTCATAAAGATAGGTCAAAGCATTGCTGAGATATAGCTGCTGAAGTCAATTTGGCCACGCCTCAGAGCTATTGATTGACATGTGACAACCAGACTGTATACCAATGTCACAGTTTTGTTGATGTTCCTTGATAATGAGATTCTTGTGAATATTTTGACACCAAGATTGTGGTGATCAGATGAAAAACCAGGGACTAGTATGAAAAAGTAGGTTTTGCATAATATGCAAATTAGCAAAAAATCTAAGTAGGCGGAGCTTAATGGTTCTTGAGGCTTTTTTGTTTGTCTGGAGCCAAGGAATGCACCTGAAGTGGAATTTTGTTTCTACGACCTACGGGGTGGGAGATATGGACCAAAACGCAAAATGCTGCGCTATAGCGCCACCATCAGGCCAATGTGGGTCTCTGTACTTTAGCACGGTCCCGCAAACAGACTACACCAGTCTGCCAAGTTTGGTCTTCCTGGGCCTTACGGTTTAGGCTGCAGTATGCGTTTTATCCGGAGAAAAATAATAATAATAATAAGAAGAAAAAAAAAAAAGAAGAAAAATTCGAGCAATTACAATAGGTTTCCCACACTACGTGTGTGAACCCTAATAAGAAAAATCTCAGCAATTACAATAGGTTTCCCACACTACGTGTGTGAACCCTAAAAATGCCAGGGTAGGAGGCTGGCCAGCAGAAAACGCCGCAACAAAACAAAACCCTTCCCAAAAATAAAGACAAAAAATGACAGGAAGAGGAAAAAAAACTTGAGGTAGGGCAGGGAGCGACGCAGGAGAAAGAATCGAAGAAGAAAAGAAGAAAAAACAAAGAGAAAGAGTGGCGATGAGACACCTTGTAGCTTGAGAATGTAACCACAGAGAATGCAGATACAGGCTGAGAACGCATAGGCACAACCAAACGAATCAGCAATGATCTGTTTCCCAAAGCTTCCTTAAGAAGCCTTTAGACAGCTGAAACGGATCATTGCTGATTACAGTTGTGATCAAATTTATTCAACCCCCAATGCTGCGAAGGGTTTTATGGAATTCAGTGCACATTTGTAATTGTGTTCATAATGAAATCTTACAAGGACTTGTTAAAGAACTAAATGCAACTAAGATAGCATCAATTTTTTTTGTCATAAAGTATTAAATGGCCTTTTTGTGATTTCTTCATTGACACAATTATTCAACCCCTTTACGACTACCACTCCTAAGAACAGAGGTTCATTCCAGTGTTTTCCATCAGGTTTTGAAAACATCTGTGGATGTCAACGAGCAGCAATCAAGCATGATAAGCACCAATTAGGCAGATTTAAAAGGACTGTGATACTCAGCTCCTTCTAGACATCTACTGGTGTGTTTCCAAGCATGGTGAAGGCAAGAGAATGGTCCCAGAAGACAAGAGAAGAGGTTATTGCTCTTCACAAGAATGGCAATGGATATAAAAAGATTGCGAAGTTGTTAAATATTCCAAGAGACACTATCGGAAGTATCATTCGCAAGTTCAAGTTAAAGGGCACAGTGGAAACGTTACCTGGTCGTGGCAGAAAGAAGATCCTGACCGCGACTGCTGTGCGCTACCTGAAGCGTAATGTGGAGAAAAATCCCCGCGTGACTGCTAAGGAACTGAAAAAAGACCTGTCAGATGTGGGCACTGAAGTTTCAGCTCAGACAATAAGGCGCGCGCTGCATAACGAAGACCTCCATGCCAGAACGCCCAGACGCACCCCCTTGCTGACTCCAAAGAACAAGAAAAGTCGACTGCAGTATGCCAAAAGTCATGTGGACAAGCCACAAAGGTTTTGGAACAGTGTACTGTGGTCAGATGAAACTAAATTAGAACTGTTTGGGACAATGGACCAGCGCTATGTTTGGAGAAGGAAGAACCAGGCTTATGAACAAAAGAACACCTTGCCTACTGTGAAGCATGGCGGGGGGTCAATTATGCTTTGGGGCTGTTTTGCTTCTAATGGTACAGGAAAGCTTCAACGTGTGCAGGGTACCATGAATTCCCTTCAGTACCAGGAGATCTTGGAGGAAAATGTGATGGAGTCAGTCACAAACCTGCGGCTTGGGAGACGTTGGACCTTCCAACAGGACAATGATCCGAAGCACACATCCAAGTCCACTAGAGCATGGTTGAACATGAAAGGCTGGAACATTCTAGAGTGGCCATCGCAATCACCAGACTTAAATCCAATTGAGAACCTCTGGTGGGACCTAAAGAAGGCAGTTGCAGTGCGCAAGCCTAAGAATGTGACTGAACTGGAGGCTTTTGCCCATGAAGAATGGGCTAAGATACCCATAGGTCGCTGCAAGACACTTGTGTCAAGCTATGCTTCACGCTTGAAAGCTGTCATAACTGGAAAAGGATGTTGTACTAAGTACTAAAAAATAATGTCACTAGGGGGTTGAATAAAACTGATAATGATGTGAGCACAGTAAAGACATTTGTGGTTATTCCATCATAAATATTATGTTATGTTTGTCTAATTTATAAGTGCCTCTTTGATATAATTGTAAATAAGATGACTGAAATGATCAAAATCAATGTCAAACTGGCCAAAACACTTTATTTCAGTGGGGGTTGAATAAATTTGATCACAACTGTACGTCCACTGTCGACCATGCAGGGAGCCGGTGGGGCAGGAGCATGGGGCATATTACATAAGACAGGACAGAGTCAAGAAGCGTGAAAAACCGGGTGGACCCTCATAGACGGTGGGAGTACCAACCGGTAAGTGACCGGGTTGATGCGCCTGTCCACCTTGAAGTGACCCAAGCAGCGAGAAGCCAGCTTCTTGGTCCTGCCGCGGACAGGCAGGTCCTTGGCGGACAACCAAACTTGCTGACCCAGGCGAAACAACAGGGCAGGAAGGCGGTGCTTATCGACATTCCAACAGTAGCCGGAGGAGGCCAACATCAAGGTCTTACGGGCCTTACACCAGGCCACCCTACATCGCCGCACCATAGCCCGAGCACCTGGAACAGCCGCCTCTTCCTCCTGGTTAGCGAACATAGGAGGTGCATACCCGTAGAGGCATTTGAAGGGGGACATCCTGAGGGCTGAGTGCCACAAGGTGTTATGGGCATACTCGTCCCACAGAAGCTGGTCAGACCAGGAGGAGTGGTTGAAGGAAGCCAGATACCTGAGCGTCTGCTCGAGGTCTTGGTTGGTGCGCCCAGTCTGCCCATTAGTCTGGGGGTGAAACCCAGAGGACAAACTAGCCCTGGCCCCCAAGAGCTTCAGAAAAGAACCCCAAAAGCGACTGGTGAATTGGGGTCCCCTATCGGACACCACGTCGGTAGGAAAGCCGTAGTGTAGGAAGAGAGAAGCAGTCTCACGGGCAGAGGAGAGCTGAGGTAAGGCCAGGAACCTCGCGGTTTTAGAAAACCGGTCCACGATGACCAGAATAGTAGTGTTACCTTGAGAGGGAGGCAACCCAGTCACAAAGTCTAAGGCCATGTGCGTCCAAGGTCTTGATGGTATAGGTAGAGGGCATAGCAGACCGGCAGGTTTGGTATGGGTCACCTTGTTTCTGGTGCACGTTTCGCAGGCAGTGACAAAACAAGTCACCTCTTGGTCCATCCCGGGCCACCAGAATCTACACTGGAGGAGTTTCAGAGTACGTCGTGACCCAGGATAAGCAGCCAAAGGCGAAGCGTGACCCCACTCCATCACCTTTTTACGCAACCTATGGTGGATGTAGAGACGACCGGAGGGACCACCACCAGGCCCCAGGTCACTGGTAAGTGCTTGTTTGGCCCACTGCAGGGGTGCCACAATTTTAGAGGCAGGCAGCACGGTGCTGGGCTCAGAGGTGTGAGGAGGAGGCAACTCCCTCTGGCGGGACAGAGCATCAGGTTTGGCGTTTTTTGTACTCAGACGGTAGGAGAGCATGAAATCAAAGCGTCCGAAAAACAAGGACCACCTGGCTTGTCTGGGGTTAAGACGCTTGGCCTGCTGGAGGTAGGCCAGATTCCTATGGTTTGTCCAGACCAGGAAAGGGTGCTTAGCCCCCTCCAGCCAGTGTCTCTACTCTTCGAGGGCCAATTTGACGGCCAAGAGTTCCTTGTCACCCACATCATAATTGCGTTCAGCGGGGGACACACGATGGGAGTAATACGCACACAGATGAAGCTTAGGAGGGGACCCGGTTCTTTGGGAGAGAACGGCACCTACCCCATAGTCTGAGGCATCGACTTCTACAACGAACGGTAGGTCGAGATCATAACATGCATGCATAACACCGGTTCGGAAGTGAACTGTTTTTTGAGGTCGTCGAATGCTCGCTGGGCTTCAGGAGTCCAGACAAAAGGTCTGGGGCTCTTTTTGGTGAGAGTGATCAGAGGAGCCGCAAAGGTGCTGAAACCCTTAATGAAGCGACGATAGAAATTGGCGAACCCTAAAAAACACTGTACCAGGCTGAGTGAGGTAGGAGTAGGCCAATGAGCAACGGCCCGAACCTTAGAGGGGTCCATGGCCAGAGTGTTCTGGGCGATACGGTAGCCTAGAAAACCTATTTCCTGGACATGAAATAGTGACTTCTCTAATTTGATGAACAAGTGGTTCTCGAGGATTAGCTGGAGCACCCGCCGGACATGTTTTTATGTTCTGTCTCGGATTTACTTTAGATGAGGATGTCATCCAGATAAATGAAGACATATCGATCCAGAGCCTCCCTCAGGACTTCATTAATGAAGCGCTGGAACACGGCCGGGGTGTTCATTAAACCGAAGGGCATGACTAAATACTCGTAGTGGCCAGAAGGCGTGATAAACGTAGTCTTCCACTCATCACCTTCTCTTACCCTGACTAAATTGTAGTCACTCCTCAGGTTGAGCTTAGTGAAGATCGTGGCCTGCTGGAGGGCCTCAAAGGCGGTAGCCATGAGGGGTAGAGGGTGACGATCCTTGACCGTGACCTTATTAAGCCCCCGGTAGTCAATACATGGTCTGAGTCCCCCGTCTTTCTTTCCCACAAAGAAAAAACCTGCTCCAGCAGGAGAGGTGGATGGCCGGATGAATCCGGCTGCCAGGGCTTCCTGTATGTAAGTTTCCATGGCCCTACGTTCGGATACAGCCAGAGAGAAAAGACAGCCCCTAGGGGGACTAATGCCTGGCAGTAGCTCGATGGCTATGTCATGAGCCCTATGAGGAGGAAGGAAGACTGCCTTTTTCTTGCTGAACACCTCCCGGAGGTCGTGGTAAACAGCAGGGACCTGAGTTAGATCGACAGGGTCCGGTGTTTGACCGGTAGTGGTTTCGGGGCCGCTCTTTAGGCATGTGTTCTTGCAGACGGCTTCCCAACTACAGATAGAACGGGAAAGCCAATTTACCTCTGGGTTGTGGCGTTGGAGCCAAGGAAAACCCAGAATCTGGGGTGTGCTAATGACATACAGGGTGAGCTGTTCTCTGTGACCCCCAATACTCATGTCTAGCGGGATGGTCTGCTTATTGACTTTGCCTGAAGTCAAGGCACGTCCATCAACGGCCGCTACAGACATAGACTTCTCTAAGTCGACAAGCGGAACCCCCAGTTCTTTGGCCAATGTGATGTCAATGAAATTGGCAGCAGCGCCTGAATCGATGAATGCCAAGAGGTGTTTCCCTTCTGTCCCTCGCCAGGTAAGTTAAACCTGTACAAATAAGCCGTTGCTAGGAGGGTTTGAGACAGGGCCTGCCGGAACCTCCTCTGTTACTGGCGGGCTGCTCCTTTTCCCTGTAGCTCGGGACATTTTTGTCGTTGATGCCCTTCGCTACCACAGTACAGGCATCTACCCTCCTGAAGGCGTGCCTGTCTTTCTTGCCGAGAGAGACGTGTGTGTGCTAACTGCATAGGCTGCGGCTTACTGTCTGCCTCACGTGGCTCTACGGTGCGTGTGGTGTCAGGCTTAGGTGTCACTGCCTTGTGTTGCAACCGGCTAGCATGTCTGTGTTTGCTGTAATGGTTATCAAGGCGCACAGTGTAAGTGATCAACACGTTAAGCTCAGTGGGAGGATCATGAAGCGCCAGCTCGTCTTTGAGCTCATCAGACAGCCCTTCCTGAAAAATAGCTGTGAGTGCATTGACGCTCCTTCCACTTTCTGAGGCTAGTGTCCTAAATGCTAGAGAATAGTCTGCTACTGACATTCTACCTTGTCCTAGGCTCAGGAGACGAGACCCAACCACACCCCCTGAGGATGGATGGTAAAACGCACTTCTCATGGCTGCGGCGAAACGCTCATATGTAGTGCACGCTTCTGCTTGTGCTTCCCATAGAGGGGTAGCCCAAGCCAGAGCCCTTTCGGTCAGCAGTGCTACCACATAGGCTACTTTGGCACGCTCAGAGAGAAACCTAGAGGGCTGCTGATAGAATACTAACGAACACTGCAGTAAAAACCCTCTGCACCCCTCAGGATCCCCCGAGTAGTGGGGTGGACACGGGAGAACAGGTTCAAGGCATGGAGCTGAAACAGGGAGTTCAACGGGTCTAGCGGGAGGTGTAGGTGAAGCTGCAGCAGAACCTGCTAGAGACTGTATGGCGACAGTAACCTCATTAAGCTGCTCCATAATCTGTCGCAGCACCTGCTCGTGGCCAGTGATGTCAGTAACGCGTTACTCTAATCTTACCACTTTTTTCGGTAACGAGTAATATAACGCGCTACTATTTCCAGTCCAGTAATCAGATTAAAGTTACTTACCCAAATAACTGTGCGTTACTATTTTTATTTTCCCTAGTAAAAATATATATTTTTGCTTTCTTCTTGGCTCAGTTCTACTTTTGCGTCTGACCGTAGCGCTCGACTCCGCACGCTGCGCGCGACCCTGTGAGAGCGCGAGCGCGTTTTACAAGTCATTCTGTGCAGTGTCCTCCCGTAACGATATGTGGTAGTGTAAAGAAACACCCCTCAAAAACAGGGGAAGGAACATTTACCTGAAGAATTTTAATGTTGCTTTGTGTTCCACGTTTGAAAAGTGCTGGAATTTTGACTAACGTAGCCTACTTTAAAATGCTTAAAATTGTAATGGTATTTCGTTTCACAAGCTGTCTGACTGAACAGGGGTGGGTTTCCCGAAACGTTCGTAGTGCTAAGTACTTCTTAACCTCGTACGTTTCATACGAGGTTACGAAGTACTTGGCGCTACGAACGTTTCGGGAAACTCACCCCAGTTCGCTTGTATTACGTTTACAAATAAATTTACAAATAATACCGCGCAGCTACACAAACGTAATGTCAGGAGATACTGTAGCGACACGGCGAGTCTTGCCCTTTAAGTGACACTGGAGGGGGGGGGGGGGGCGACTGCGCGCGCCAGGGTTGCGTTATCAATAAAGTTTCCCTCCTCGGGATTTTTGGATTAAGCAGTTTCTGCCTCGGTTACCGAACCTGCTTCAATACATTGTTACTGTTAATAATGCACTTCCAATAAAGTGAGTATTGGAAAAAATTATTTTGCTGCTGAATGTAACTACTAAAGTAACTTGTAATCTAACGTAGTTACTTTTAAAATCAAGTAATATGTAACGTAACTAAGTTACTTTTAAAAGGAGTAATCAGTAATCAGTAATCGGATTACTTTCTCAAGGTAACTTAGCCATCACTGCTCGTGGCTGCCAAGCAACTGCCTTTGGCTAGTGAGAGTGGCTCTTAACTCCGCTGTTTCTTGTTTACCGGCTGGATCCATGTTAAGGCTGATTCGTTCTGTAGACATGATCCGTTTCCCAAAGCTTCCTTAAGAAGCCTTCAGACAGCTGAAACGGATCATTACTGATTACATCCCGCAAGTCTAGGACTGACTCGGGTGCCCCTCCTGCTGGTAGAGGGAGTGGCAGCCGAGCCAGCCCTGACATTCTCCTAATGTAAAATTTAAATCATTATTGACCAAACCAGATGACATATCAGTTGGATTACCAAAGGTTTTATATTTGGTCTAATATTCTCTATTATCAAAGAAATCTATAAATACATTACTAGTGAGGTTTACTGGAATCTGAGGTTCTGCGCCTGCTTGATTTTTTGTAAGTTTAGAAATAGTACTAAAAAGAAATCTAGGATTGTTTTTATTATTCTCCATCAGTGAGGCAAAGTATTCTGAGTGTGCTTTAGTGAGTGCCCTTTTGTATATATTTTGTAATACAAAGCCAAAAATGGATCAGCTCCTTCATATCTTATGGCAATGGTCAAGAGTCGATCCGCTCCTCGAGCCCTTCGCGCTTCAAGTACGGCTCGGCTTGACCCGCCATCCCTCAAGATTTATGGAAGACATGCAACAAGATGCTTCTCTGTCCTGGCTCCCAGATGGTGGAACGAACTTCCACTGGCTATCCGAACAGCGAACTCTCTCACGGTTTTCAAACGCAGACTGAAGACCCATCTCTTTATAAAGCACTTATAAGCACTAATCTACTGAAGCATTGGTTTAAATCGTAATTGCACTTGTGTTATCTCTGGGAGTGTTATCTCTGGGAACACTTGCTAATGTAGTCTTGTAGGTAGTGCTCTATGTCTAATCCTATATTTTGTTGTCTTCTTTCTAGGTATCAGCACTGGCAACTGTTTATGGCAGTGCTTGAGCTCGAGTAGTTTGGACTTAAACCTGTTTATACTAGATAGAGATGCATATTCTGACTAAACACTTAGCACTTTTGTAAGTCGCTCTGGATAAGAGCGTCTGCTAAATGCTGTAAATGTAAATGTATTCAATAATGCTATCCTTCCAGGCACAGTGGAACACTTTCAGCTTAGTGGATCGCTATTTACGCTCTAATTTACGTGCTATTTGTTTTAAGTTTCTGTGTACCATGGGGCGAGCTTTTTAGATCTAGCCTTTTAATATTTGAAAATTTTAACCATCTTTAATTGACACTGTCCAGTTCAAAAGACCAGAAATGTCAGGGATGGTTACATTACTAGTTATAATTTCAGTCATGTTACAGATGGAGTCTTGATGAAGTGCTGTTATTGGTGTATAGCAGTGCACTTTTGCTTAGATGGTGGATTGAACCCAGCTCCCCACAGCTTTTTCTGACTGGACGGTAGGGGAAGTCTATGTTAGTGTTATTCACTCTGGATGGTATGGGAGGTCTACAGTATATTAGTGTTAATCACTCTGGACAGCAGGGGAGGTGTATGTTAGTGTTATTCACTATGGGGTAGCTGTCAAATCACAGGAATGAAACCGCTACTCAACATTTCTTCACTTTACCTGAGCAGTACAGAACAGAGCACAGCAGGTACGCATACATGTGGGTATTGCTAGCAGCCATATGATAATAATCCCTTACAATCATGCAAACTTTTAATTTTACATGTAATAAGGTGTCATCTGACAACAGTTATTAAGTAAGTATTACTTTGGCATTTAGGCAGAAACAGATGCATACAGTGGGGAAAATAAGTATTTAGTCAGTCACCAATTGTGCAAGTTCTCCCACTTAGAAAGATGAGAGAGGCCGGTATTTGACATCATAGGTAGACCTCAACTATGAGAGACAAAATGTGAAAAAAAAATTGAGAAAATCATTTTGTCTGACTTTTAAAGAATTTATTTGCAAATAATGGTGGAAAATAAGTATTTGGTCAATAACAAAAGTTCATCTCAATACTTTGTTGTATATCCTCTGTTGGCAATGACAGAGGTCAAACGTTTTCTGTAAGCCTTCACAAGGTTGGCACACACTGTTGCTGGTATGTTGGCCCATTCCTTCATGCAGATCTCCTCTAGAGCAGTGATGTTTTGGGGCTGTCGGCGGGCAACACGGACTTTTAACTCCCTCCAAAGGTTTTCGATGGGGTTGAGATCGGGGGACTGGCTAGGCCACTCCAGGACTTTGAAATGTTTCTTACGAAGCCACACCCTGGCAGTGTGCTTGGGATCATTGTCATGCTGAAAGACCCAGCCACATTTCATCTTCATTGCCCTTGCTGATGGAAGGAGGTTTGCACCCAAAATCTCACAATACATGGCCCCATTCATTCTTTCATGTACACGGACCAGTCGTCCTGGTCCCTTTGCAGAGAAACAGCCCCAAAGCACAATGTTGCCACCCCCATGCTTCACAGTTGGTATGGTGTTCTTTGGATGCAACTCAGCATTCACTGTCCTCCAAACACGACGAGTTGTGTTTTTACCAAATAGTTCTACTTTGGTTTCATCTGACCATATGACATTCTCCCAATACTCTTCTGGAACATCCTAATGCTCTCTAGCAAACTTCAGACGTGCCTGGATATGGACTGGCTTAAGCAGGGTGACACGTCTGGCACTGCAAGATCTGAGTCCCTGGTGTCGTAGTGTGTTGCTGATGGTAGCCTTTGTAACGTTGGTCCCAGCTTTCTGCAGGTCATTCACTAGATCCCCCCTTGTGGTTCTGGGATTTTTCCTCACCGTTCTTGGGATCATTTTGACCCCACGGGCTGAGATCTTGCGTGGAGCCCCAGATCGAGGGAGATTAGTAGTGGTCTTGTAGGTCTTCCATTTTCTGATTATTGCTCCCACAGTAGATTTCTTCACACCAAGCTGCTTGCCTATTGCAGATTCAGTCTTCCCAGCCTGGTGCAGGTCTACAGTTCGTTTCTGGTGTCCTCCGACAGCTCTTTCGTCTTCACCATAGTGGAGTTTGGAGTGTGACTGTTTGAGGTTGTGGGCAGGTGTCTTTTATACTGTTAACGACTTCAAACAGGTGCCATTAATACAGGTAATGAGTGGGGGAAAGAGGAGCCTCTTAAAAAAGAAGTTACAGGTCTGTGACAGCCAGAAATCTTGCTTGTTTGTAGGTGACCAAATACTTATTTTCCACCATTATTTGCAAATAAATTCTTTAAAAGTCAGACAAAATGATTTTCTCAATTTTGTCTCTCATAGTTGAGGTCTACCTATGATGTCAATTACAGGCCTCTCTCATCTTTTTAAGTGGGAGAACTTGCACAATTGGTGACTGACTAAATACTTATTTTCCCCACTGTATAGATCTGGAATACACCTAGGGCAACACACCTGTAATGCTTTGCGTGTTGCAGAGCGGGGAGGAGGACACAATCGCTGAGGAGAGTGAGATTTATTACAGTTTTTTACGACTGCTAACATGCGTTTGTTCAATCTGTAGTCACATTTTCAAAACTTTAAACACAGTGAACACAACATCAGTCTTCAGTGGCTATACAATTAGTACAATTCATGTTGTTTTTGCACAAAATGCAGTCATTTTACATGTTTCTATAATGCTTACATTTTCTATACAGTTATCCAATAACAAAATTCTGGATCATTTTTGTCTTATTTACAAATGCTTGCACACAGCATGTCAAAAATGAAAACCTAATGTTCAAAACCTTAAATATTGTATAAAATTCAAAGTTCTGCAAAAACAAAGGCAGCTGAAAAGCTATTACTGTAATACACATTTTTTGCACATATAGATCAATGAAATAAAATGAAGTACAGTAATGTACCGGGTCAAAGAGGAGCAAATATAACAATTTGTCCTGCAATCTCAAGTGCTGGTTTGGTCCTTCACAAATGCCAAATTGGTCCCTATAACAGTGACCTCCTTTCGTTTTTGAATGAACTCTACCAACAACTGGTTCCAGAAGCAGAAATGGAAGAGGTGGGAGGAAACATGAGGACATTTGTGATGGGACCATGTAGCATTGTCATTATCATTTCATCACAAACTGGTTTATAGACCATCCAAGAGTGATGTCCCTTTTCCTCCCGCCCTACTCGCCTCTCCTCAACCCCACTAAGAAACTTTTTTCAGTCTGGAGGTGGAAGGTGTATGATCATCTGCCCCATGACCAAATGTCCCTCCTGGATGCAATGGATCCCGGCTGCAGAGACATTTCATCTGAAGACTGCCAGGGGTGAATAAGGCATACCAAGCTTTTCTATCCCAGGTGCATGGTAAGGGCCAACATCAGATGTGATGTGGATGAAAACATGTGGCTAATTGCTGAAGACCATTTAGATTACATGTAACAAGAATTTTCAGATTTGTATCCATTTTTTCCCCCTTTTTTGTATATGTGTATTTTTTACACATATGGGGCCATGGCTAATTATGTTTACGATTACGGTAATATTTTTTTAGGTTAGGCCACAATTTACAGTAATATCCCTAATACAGTAAAATATAACCTTTACTGCAAAACTGTTACTGACTCCTTTTTTGTCTAATCTACATTCCATATAGTACCTAACAGTAAATATCACTCATTGTGTAGACAGTATGTTGACAAAAATGTAAATTTGAAAAAAAGTCCAAATGAAGCAGATTACAGTAAAAATGAACTGACTAAGGAAACAACAGATGTTACTGTAAAATATCTGTTGTTTGCTGGGAGAGAGTAAATATTACATGTAATACTGTTTCTGTATTGCCAACAAATGTTAGTTTTTTTTACTAACAGGGTTAGAACTGTTAGTGCATCTAAAGTAGCAGTCATTAAAACAATAACAGATCCCAATGATGAACGCTTGTATAATAAATGATCTGCGCATCTCAGCCTCTGCAGTCCAACATTTTCGCTGGCAGTAACCTAGTGCAGGTGAAACGTTACTGATTGGTTTCCCTCTAGTTGAAGGTGGCGTAGTCCCAAGTTTATTATAATTAACGGTGTGTGACACCAAGGGTTACATAAACGAGACACAGGTGGGAACACTGGGGACAGGGCCATGACAGACAGAAGGGAAACCAAGGGAATGGGGAAGCTAGGCGGGACAAGGGAGGAGGGCGGAGCAAGGGATGAGGGCGGAGCTGGATGTGACAAGCACTATTATGATGTACAATGGAAACGAATGCAACTTACCCTTTTATTCACCCCAAGCTAATTTTTCCAGGTTCCGCCACTATAGGTTCATTGAGTACAGTTATCAGGTATCAGGTTGTCAAATGGGATCAGGTCACTGGTTATGACTGTAAAGGGTTCTGAAATGTTGCTTACTACACATTCTTGCTTCCATGAAACATCCAGTTATGTAATCTGTACATGCAGTACATTACTATCTGTCTCTTCAAATTATACTAAGTTGATCAATGTTCATTCGTTGCATGGGTACTCCATCCAAGTGAAATTACATCTTTCAGTTATGGGTTCTGTTCTGTGCCCTGCCAATCACTCATTCTGTCTAGAGGTGAGAGATGACTTCAAAATGGGATCTTGAAGCATTCTGGGTAGAGTACCAATGGTCATTGATGTTTCTCCATGGTGGGAAGACACTTTCTACGAGGAAAGCACAAAACCTCTCACAGACACTTTACAGCTGGTTCAGCGCCTGATTCAGACAACCAGCTATCATCTTCGTCAAGCACAAGTGGAAGTGCATCTCGCCAGCGAGACGGTGAGAATCCTAACCAGTGCCTCAATCCTTTCAGCGGAATACATGTATACCTGGTGGTACTGGGTTTTCCGGGGATGCGTCCTGGCCAGTTCTTTAATACTCGCCATCACCCTGATCCAGTTCTGCTATTTCAGGAAGCACATCACTGCCCTTCACTCCACTATGACAGAGACACTCACTCACTCTTGGGCCAGTGATGTTTCGACATTTTGGCATCCCTGAGGGGGGATTTGTAGAAGTGCTCAGATGTGTTCCTGTGGGGGAATCTGGTGTTCCTCCATAAAACCATGGGGGGCAACAAATGGTGGTTTACCTCAAGAGGTTCCCATAGTGATGGGATAAAACTGACCATTTGTATTTTAGTTATATCAGTGTGTTTGTGTGGCATGTTTAGTCAAATTTTTCAGCTTGTGTGCTGGGAAAGATTATGTTAACAAGGTAAGAGTTCCATCACTCACTGAGAAGGTTTGTAGACTTCACCCTAAAGGTGGCAGTCCTGTGTGGAAATGCACTCTGTATGCAAATGTACTCCACTCCTCCACGATGGGCTGATTGGAGAAGGTGGTATTCCAAGGATACAGAGGAGGCTGGTGACCAAATACCCACTAAAAGGGAGTCCTCCCCGTGCTGGAATGTGTGAAGGAGTTCTGTGCGTACTCGGCCCAGGGCCGGAGAGCGCACCACGTATCCGCGTGTTCGCCGCAGTACGTGCGCAGGAACTTCCCCACTTCCTGGTTAGCGCGCTCCACCTGTCCGTTAGCCTGAGGGTGATAGCCAGATGTTAGGATTACCGTGATGTTCAGCTTTGACCAGTGGGGAACCGTCAGGGCCCTCTACGCCCTCTCTACGCCCTTTAAATATTCTTAAAACATAAATATAATTTATCCAAGCAAATAAATTATTCAACGGTGTCTATTCAATTTGTGTTTGAAGGTGAGTGGAAGCCTGTGAGCCTGTGTCTCCCCCTATCAGGACTGTGATTCCCGCTGTTCGTTTACAGAGGGCCTGACAGTTATAATTCAGCGCAATACCAGTTTCAAATGACAGTAAAATTGACCAATCATATCTTCCATCTTAGTTGGCGGGCTTAACTGTATGATAATTTCTGCCCGCTGTGGCGACGCTAGCTGTCATTAGCGTACAACCGCTAGCTAGTTTCGATTCATTCCTTTGATGCCCTCGTGCGCGTTGTTTACATATTCCGCTTCCGAGGAACACGGAGCTGTGAACCTTATCACCTTATGTTATTGTTTATTGCATTTTTAAAGCTGTACTGTCGTCTCAGATTTTATTTTTTATTTATTGCAGTTAATTAGGAAAGGAGGGGGGATGGGAGCGGGCCCAAGTTTAATGGTCACGGTTCGCTACTGGCTTTGACATGAACTTCCACCACACGTGCGAGGTGAACACCTGCTGCAGTACGTCGCAATGTAACCCCGGCCACCAATATCCCACTCCTAACAACTGGGCCATCCTGGAAACTGCGGGATGTCCAGTTCCGACCGAAGTGTGAGCCCAGTTAATCAGAGCAGTGCGCTGTGCGGGGGGGACGTACTTACGGTGCGGCGGACAGCTAGGATGAGGGTTTGCTGCCTCGATCTCTCGGTCGATCTCCCACTCCACTGCTCCCAGGAAACACTCGGGAGTCAGTACCGGTTCCTCACTCGTGGACTCCCTGCTGCCCAGGAAAGACCGGGATGGCGCGTCTGCTTGCTGATTCTTCTCCCCAGGTCGGTACGTCACCTGAAAACGGAAATGGGAGAAGAACAGGGACCACCTGGCCTGGCGAGCATTTATCCTCTTGGTGGTCTTGAGGTACTTGAGGTTCTTATGATCCGTGATGACAGTAAACAGATGTTTCGCCCCCTCGAGCCAGTGGCGCCATTCACCAAAAGCCTTGCGCATGGCCAACAGCTCATGGTCCCCCACACGGTAATTGCGCTCTGTGGCCGTAAGCTTTTTGGAGTAGAAGAATATCAGTCGAAGTGAGCTGTTCTTCTTGGACTGCTGCGAGAGTTCGGCGCCTACACCAACGTTCGATGCATCAACCTCCACAATAAAAGGCCGGTTGGGATCGGGTTGGTGTAGCACTGGAGCCTCCACAAACACCTTCTTGAGCTTGGCGAATGCTGACACTGCCTCGCCACTCCAGTGTAGCTTGTTCTCAGTGGCGAAGCTAGACTTTTATCCTTGGGGTGGCCAGAGGGTGGCCAAAGCTATTTTAGGGGGTCCATAGACTATGACAATGTATATTTAAGAAAAGCATTAAATTGCAGTCAAAATCTGTAAATGTTATACTTTTCACATCAAGTACATCTTAAGCACGCAGGAGATCAGATTTGTGTATGAAATTTGCAGTTTTTTAACAATGTGCAAAATGTACAACATGTAAAAGTAAAAACACAGATGTGCTACTTCTGGCATATCTTACAATCCAAATATACAAAATAGGAAAGCTGCTTTCAGCATTCTCTCGATCAGTGAGTGACTGTTTTTGAAATAATTAATTGCACTTGAGTACATATTTTCAGTAACTTACATCACTGATGATCACTGAAACTTAAGTCGGGGCAAAGAAACCACTGTAGATGTAATGTGTAGTATAATATTTTTTTTCCTAGAAAAGTGTCTTTTTTTTACTATTTATTTATGTACAATATGTAAAATTATAATATAATTAATTCATAATATTACCCGCACCTATACAAAGTAAAAAAAAATGGAAAATGTTTTATAAGCTGCACCGGGCTAAAAGCCACATATATCTACTGAACTGAACACATTTAACTGAACTGGGGTGAGTTACCCAAAACGTTCTTAGCGCTACGTACTTCGTAACCTCGTATGAAATGTACGAGGTTACGAACTAGGCTACTTAGTAGTCTACCCCTGATTAGTTTCTGAACGGTGCCTGTAGCATTTCACGTGCGACACTTTTGTGTTGTGGGGCATTCCGACAACCCTCGTTTATCCGCATAAAGACGCTACAGATTATATTGTCGATTTATGTTTCTATACATAAATAAGAGCTAGGTTTTAATTATCCATCACAGCAAACTGCATTATCTATATCCAAAGCCACACTGGCTCAAGGGTGTTAATTATTTTAAATAAAATACACACTGGTTATACGAAGTTCACCTCTGACCACGACATCGCAGTATTACAGCAGTATTATGTCTAAATATCTAGTTAGGACAAAACTAGAGTGCTCAACGAACTAAGTTATAATCACTGTAACTCCGGAATATCATCTGTAGCGTTTTTATGCGTGTGCAAATGAGGGGAGTCAGAATTCGGCAGAACACGTTCATTTGAAAAAAATTCTCCGTCGTGCCTGCTGCTTGCATGTGCTAAATGAAATTGAGCATTGAGTATTATTACCGATTACAAAACGCAACAGGCTCTCAACAAGATGTGCAATGCGGTGACATGTCAGTCATCTGGGTGGGGGGGGCACTTGGGGTGGCCAATCAGAATTCAGGGGGTCCAGTGCTATGGAGTCAAATTAGGGTCTTTAATGGTGACGAGAAAAAAAAAATATCGCAAATATAAGATTAGCATTTTGCATTTTACGTTCCTATTTTGTTTCTGCAATACTTTCCCTCTTTTGTGTTTCTTTCTTTTCTTTGCATTTCACATTTTATGTTGCTGCTTTTTTTGCAATACTTTCTCCCTTTTGCGTTTCTTTCTTTTGTTTGCGCCACTGCTTTTCTTTGCGTCTCGCATTTTACGTTCATAATTTTTTTTGCGCTTCTCGCTTTTCTTTGCTCCGGTTTTACCCTCTGTGTGGGGGCGGGGAAAGAGGCGTGGCCAAGAGCAAAAGGCGTGCTGTGAACGTTCAGCGTCAGTTCAGCTTCCTTCCACTCACTAAACTGAACTGCTGCTGCAGCGCATCTGGTGTTAAAGGAAGAGAGAGGTCGGGTGTGTGCGAGGTGGTGGCGCATTTCATGGCATTGTTTTTAATCGCTCAGGTTTTCAAAAGATCATTTCAAACCGACCTCAGTAAAATGTTAATAATAATAATAATAATAATAATATATATTTTTTAAACGAAGTTTTAAAAGGGTACTTTCGTTGATAAAGGGCAGAGTTGGTGGTGCTTTAGCACCTGATGTCTATGTCTGCACGCATACCTGTGGTCCAGCTGGGCGACCGTCTGCCATGATACCAGTAACCAAATTGCCGCGCTGTGTGACAGTTCAACTGATGACGCTGAACGTTCACAGCACGCCTTTCGCTCTTGCACACCTCTTTCCCCGCCCCCACACAGAGGGTAAAACCGGAGCAAAGAAAAGAGAGAAGCGCAAAAAAAAAATTATGAACGTAAAATGCGAGACGCAAAGAAAAGCAGTGAAGCGCAAACAAAAGAAAGATATGCAAAAGGGAGAAAGTATTGCAAAAAAAAGCAGCAACAAATGCAAAGAAAAGAAAGAAACGCAAAAGAGGGAAAGTATTGCAGAAACAAAATAGGAACGTAAAATGCTAATCTTATATTTGCGATATATTTTTTTTCTCGTCACCATTAAAGACCCTAATTTGACTCCATACAGTGCCACCCCGGCCCCTGCTTTGGCTCCGCCTATGCTTGTTCTTACCCCCGCGCAACATATCGGTGAGAGGCTCCGCTATTTGGCTATACGCGCGAATGAAACGCCTATAAAAATTTGCAAAGCCCAGAAATCTCTGCAGCTCGCGCCGTGTGTGAGACTGATTCTATTTCACGACCGCCTCCATCTTCCCTGACTGCATGTGCACGGCGCCTGGCCTGATGGTGTAACCCAGTGGTTCCCAAAGTGGGGGAGCGCCCCCTAGGTGGGGCGCGGAGCTTGTAAGTGTCGCCCTTGGCTTGCTCACTGGAGGCTAGGACTCGGCACTTGTAAAGCTGCTTTGTGACAACAACTGTTGTAAAAAGCGCTATATAAATAAAATTTGATTGATTGACTTTGACTTGAAGTAAAACGTGCACATGTGTCAATATTAAGAGGAGAGGTGAATCACTGACTCGTACTCGCGCTGGTGCTATTCCACTTAGTCCGTTTATTTGCTGGTTGACCAAAATAAACCTGGGCTCCAGCACTATGGTGTGATTTTTGTTTCAATAGTTCCACAAAAGCTAAAGTAAATCCAAGAGCAGAAAGTATATGTTATGAATGCAAAACAGAAAAAAATATATCAAAAGTATATATTTTATATAATTGGTTATTTGAAACTTATTTTCATTTGCATTTTGACAAGTTTTTGGTTCCATTGTTTTTGTTTTTTTGGATTTTCCCAGTAAGGTCTTTTGCTTCTGGAATCTCTCTTTGCTTCTGCTTCGTTTTTTGCTTCTGACTTTTGGAACACATTTCACGTGTGGGAGGGTCTTAGATGAAGGCGTTCCTCTGCAATCTCCATTGGTCACTGATTCCGGACTGACACAGAGCTCTGAGACCGCCTCTGGGACCAAGCCACGCCCACCCCACCAGCTTCCCAGCGTTTTCAAACATGGCGGAACGCGGTGGTTCTGTTTCACAGTAGCATGTAAACTAAGTTTTACCATAAAAGTTTATACAAAGGTTATAATTAATTAAGGTTATTAATTAATTAAGTAATATGAGTATTTGCAATATCTGGTATGGCGACGGACGGGGGTTGGGGGGCAGCTGGTGTACGAGAGGTGATGCCAAATATAGTAAAATCCATAATAGTAAAAAATACCAAAATTAAAGCCAAATACCAAAATTAAAGCAATACTGAAAAGTGGCCACCCTATATACATCCAGCTTTGTTCACTCACAGTTTTTCAGTGTTCTGCAGGTACCACACACAAACACACATCACATGCATCTTGTGCTGTCCATATTTTATTAAGAAGTGAACAATATTCATTGAACCATTGAACATAGAGATACTAAACATAATACATGTCAGACATGACATTCAGACACTGTCCGACTCAGAGATAAAAACAAAAAGATTTTAACTTGGAGGGGTGGGAGTAAGAAGAGTAGTCCATTGAAATGCAGTGCGGATTAGTTTCCTTCTCACTTTAGCCCCGCGGGGACGCTAGCGAATGATCCAGGAGGAGCGAGTAACTAGTCGCTACTATTGTGAATGTAGCAAAACGGTGACAAGCTACAGCAGCGATTAAATAAAAAATAATTTAAAGGCTAGCTTTAAACACGCTCTTCCCTGTTGACTTCTCTCACGGTAATGTCGCGCTGAAAAATATTGACCTGTCTTGTCAATATATGGAGCCAGATCCGTAAACGCGAGCCGCTTTCGCCATTCCAGATGGCTCAGTCAAAACCATTACATCTTAATGAACCAATAAATAACATCAGCGGCAAAAATGAGTGTAAAAAATACCAGGGTTCATCATTTAGAACTACAAAAAAATCTTGTTTCTTATTTTACTATCTACCTATTTTTCATAAGAGTTTGTTTTACCGCAAAATATGAAAACTTCAAAACGGCGAATTTCGCCGCAAGGTGACAGATTTTCATGCCTGCATCCAGTTCACTAAAATTTTAAAAAGCTCGCGCTGGCAAAGTGTGCTAAATATTAACTGCCATGCTTAATGTAGTTATTATACAGTGTACATTTGCAATATCTACAGACCATTTATCAATTAATTATAACCTTTGTATACCGCGTTCCGCCATGTTTGAAAACGCTGGGAAGCTGGTGGGGTGGGCGTGGCTTGGTCCCAGAGGCGGTCTCAGAGCTCTGTGTCAGTCCGGAATCAGTGACCAATGGAGATTGCAGAGGAACGCCTTCATCTAAGACCCTCCCACACGTGAAATGTGTTCCAAAAGTCAGAAGCAAAAAACGAAGCAGAAGCAAAGAGAGATTCCAGAAGCAAAAGACCTTACTGGGAAAATCCAAAAAAACAAAAACAATGGAACCAAAAACTTGTCAAAATGCAAACGAAAATAAGTTTCAAATAACCAATTATATAAAAAATATATACTTTTGATATATTTTTTTCTGTTTTGCATTCATAACATATACTTTCTGCTCTTGGATTTACTTTTGCTTTTGTGGAACTATTGAAACAAAAATCACACCATAGACAGTACACATATTTCTGGCCATTACATGCTTTGTGCTCTGCGTGATGTCTGCGCTTGCAAACTAGCTACATATGTATTGCTGTTTCTCTTATTTAATCTCCTTATTTATTTTTTATTATATTTAGAATTCTTGAACCATTTAAAAGGTTTCTTGCAGTTTATTTTTTTCATGTTTGACCAAAGTTGTGAAACTATTGTTTTTGTAAGTTTCAGGTTCTTTGGTATTATTTATTTTACATTCAATGTTATATTCATAATTGCACTGACTGAACAAATGCAAGTTGTATTGTTTTTACATATTTATATGTGTGTTTAAGTGTGCTATACTGGTGCAGAGTTTTCAATAAACTTGTAATTCAGTATGTCTGTGTTAAAAATGTTTTAAGTCGATTCAGCACAGTTTAACTCTGCCAGATCGGTATCGGCCGATACTAAGCCTCAGATATCTGAATCGGTATCGGAAGTGAAAAATGTGTATCGGTGCATCCCTAGTCAATGGGGGGGGGGGGGGGGGGGGGGGGGGGCACGGCAGAAAAAGTTTGGGAACCACTGGTGTAACCCAAGAAGTTCACCTCACTGAGATGGAACTCGCACTTCTCTAGTTTGCAATACAGGTTATTGCGCAAGAGCGTACCCAGGACAGCCCGCACATCATGCACGTGTTGGTCCGGGGTTGATGAATAGATCAATATGTCGTCTATGTAGGCGACAACACACCTATTCAGGTACTCCCTCAGGACCTCATTGAAGAACGCCTAGAAGAACGACGGAGCCGAAGCCAAGCCATACAGCAAGACACGGTACTCGTAGTGCCCGGTAGTGGTACTAAACGGTGGTACTAAAGTGGTACTAAACGCCCCCCGTGGCGACGGCCCTGCATTTCAGTAACCGTCCCGTCTGCCAATCGATAACCGGGTTGTGCAGTTTGAACCAGGGGAGACCTAACGTGAGTGAATGCCGTGAGAACATAAAAACTAATCTGGTCCTGACGGCCCTGAACTGAAAGTGTGTAACAGGTGCAGTGCGGAAATAAATGAATCCCCCGCCCACAGGCCGTCCGTCCAGTGCATGCAGGCGGCGGGGTTCCTCCAGTCTCTTCAGGGGCACGCCTAGCGGTCAGATAACCTCCTCCTTATGATGTTTCCCGAGGCCCCCGAGGCTTCAGCGCATCTTCACGACAGATATTCCGCACGTGCACCTTTTGTGCCAGACCACACCCTCGTACCACAAGTGGGTGTTTTGCAAGCACACCTTCATGCCGAAAGGGGATCTGAACAAAGACAGTAATTGCCATTTATCTGATACAGCAGCGTATCGCATCCTCGTCAACATCCATATAAAAATATAGCTGTCTCTTTAAGTTGGTCTGAAAGCCGATTATCTCTGATCTGTAGTGTTTCTGTTTTTACCGTATGTTCACTGGAACTGGTTTTTGTTTTATTTGGTGCACGAGAAGCTAATATATTTCGCAAGACTTAAAAAATACTAGGACTGTCACCGTATTAATAATATAGTATAACTAGTATTAAGTAATCTTTCTTATTTGTCTCTTTGGACAGCTTTTGAGATCTTACAGCTGGCGTACGTATATCAACTTCGTCAGCTCTTACGTTTGAGCTTTTCTTACTTTTATCAATTTCACCAAAGATTGGGAATCCTGGGCTTCTCCAAAGCTGAGTGAGACACATAGCTAGAAAATGCAGAAAAGTGTGCGGTACAATGAGGGACACGCGCTTTACCTCTCCTTGATCGCTCGAAAAGAGGGAATCAAACGTGGCAACCTGAGTAAGAAGACAAACGAGAATAGTCGGTGGAATGAAAAATACTTTGCTCTCCATCAAAATGTGCTATTTTACTTTGAGAATGAGCAGAGCACGCGGCCAACGGGGATGTATCTGTTAGAAGGCTGCACCTGTGAGCGCGTGCCCGCGCCTAAAGTATCATCGGTTGGTAGAGACAGTTCGGATAAGCAGCAGGTATGTTCACCCTTTTTTGTTATTAAGTACGACGCTCAAATATTTAAAAGGAAATTATAGTGTTATTTCTGTTGAAAGTGGCATCTCAAAGATCTGGGAGTCAGAAGAAAAGTAAAATCGTTTCGTATATGGTACAAGAGCGAGACTTTTCACACAACCTTTTTGTGCAGTTTTAATGTTCACTTGCTCAGCTGTCGGACTGGTTACACGTACAGTGTCTGTTTTGTAAGAGCACATGTGCATAGTCTCCCGTGACCCATCTCACCCAGATTATCGGCGACAGATCCCCAACCAGGCAGCCAGGAACTCCCTGACAATCCTCCCAACACTTGGGCGCATTTTGAACAGCATGCACACTTGATAACCTTTCCTTCCCTTGTTACTAAAGTGTGAAAAGACACTATTACTGATAGAGGAATTTGTCTTACATAGGTATTAAACTTCAGAATCCGAAGTGGCATACTGTTTAATAGTGCATTATAACATATCATACTATTATACGGTTTAATACTGCTTTATATAATACTATCATAACGTTTAATAGGGCATTATATTATATCATACTATCATACTATGTAATTGTGCATTATACTGTTTAATGTTGCATGGCACAGAATGAGCTCACCCACCATGCCAGTGTACTGCAAAAAGAGGAAGGCCCAACCTTGCCTTCACCGATTCATATTTCTATAATATTACCAGATAATTAACAGTGCTTTGCTGCTACACCTGCACGTCTAAGCATGTTAGCACTTAATAAATTACTTTGTTGCTTCATGAAAGGCTAATTTAATATAAAGCACCAGTAAACAGTATGCCACTTCGGATTCTGACCTTTAATAGCTAAATAAAATGTAAGAAGGCAAAGGCTTCCTCTATCAGTATAGCTTGTCCCCACCTCACATAGTCACATAGGTTGTCTTTATGCATATTAAACATATACTATATTGCCAAAAGTATTCACTCACCCATCCTCATTATTGGAATCAGGTGTTCCAATCACTTCCATGGCCACAGGTGTATAAAATTAAGCACCTGAGCATGCAGACTGTTTTTACAATAATTTGTGAAAGAATGGGTCGGTCTTAGGACCTCAGTGAATTTCAGTGTGGAACTGTGATAAGATGCTACCTGTGCAACAAATGCAGTTATGAAATTTCCTCGTTCCTAAAAATTCCACAGTCAACTGTCAGTTGTATTATAAGAAAATGGAAGTGTTTGGGACGACAGCAACTCAGCCATGAAGTGGTAGGTCACGTAAACTGATGGAGCGGGTCAGCAGATGCTGAAGCGCATAGTGTGAAGAGGTCACCAACTTTCTGCAGGTCAATAACTACAGACATCAAATCTTCACGTGGCCTTTCAGATTAGCTCAGGAACAGTGTGCAGAGAGCCTCATGAAATGGGTGTCCATCTGCATCCTAGCCATACATCACCAAGTGCAATGCAAAGCTTCAGATGAAGTGGTGTAAAGCATGCCGCCACTGGAATCTAGAGCAGTGTTCTCTGGAGTCAAAGTCAAAGTAAAATTTATTTATACAGCGCTTTTCACAACACATGTTGTCAAAAAGCAGCTTTACAATCGTATGGGTCCAGTGGAATTAAGTGACGAACGTCTCCATCTGGCAATCTGATGGATGAGTCCGGGTTTGGCAGTTGCCAGGAGAACGGTACTTGTCTGACTGCATTGTGCTCAGTGTAAAGTTTGATGGAGGGGGGATTATGGTGTGGGGTTTTTTTTCAGGAGCTGGGCTTGGCTCCTTAGTTCCACTGAAAGGATCTCTGAATGCTTCAGCATTCCAGGTTCCCAACTTTGTGGCCCCTTCCTCTTCCAACATAACTGTGCACCAGTGCACAAAGCAAGGTCCATAAAAACATGGATGGCAGAGTCTGGTGTGGATGAACTTGACATGCCTGCACATAGTCCTGACCTCAACCTGATAGGATGTCACTTAAGCTCATATAAGTCAAGGAAGATGAGCAAATACTTTTGGCAATATAGTGTAAATCTATGTAACATCATCTAAATGTTCAGAAACGCCATAACATTTTACTTTACTTGGTAAAGTTGACCGAGCTGTTACTGTATATCCTTCCAAGAGCATGATTTTTTAATAAATGTTTGCACACTTTCTATTAAACCATCCTTTTTCCCTGAGACTTGGCGTGATCGCTTCCTTTTTGTTGCTCACCCCCGCCCGTCACAATGAGGTGGTCTCTGTGATATGCAGAGTTTATTCACCCTTTATTGAAAGAGCCATTGAAAGATTAATTATGATGTCTATCAATGTGTAGTCATGGGCTTGAAATAGAAAAAATCTGATCAGAATTTAATGGAAGTGTTACACTGATCTTATATCAAAATCATCAGATTATTTTTTTGTTTAGAAACTGTATGGTCAAAATGCAGTAATTAACCTTATATTTTAAGACACTCACCGTCTTGCCTGACAAAGACTCATGCGAATTAAATATATTTGAAAGAACTACCTGCATGCAAATTACTTGGGTTACCATGGAAATCAGGTTTGATGTTATGCTGAAGTGCCACTATATTATTGTGCTCAGAGCACTTGCTGCAAAATGTTATGCAAGATAGCCCACCACCGCCAAACCAGTGAGCTGTGGCCACAGATGCTAAACACACCATTGCCAAACCAGTGAGCTGTGGCCACAGATGCTAAACACACCATTGCCAAACCTGTGAGCCACAGATGCTGAATTGTATCTTTTTCTGATTCTAGAAGCAGAGACCTGTGGAAGGACGACACTAGTGCATTACGGTTCATTAGAGTAAACACAGTGAGAGTGCACAAAGCACTGTCGTACTAAGAATAGATATCCTCTGCAATTTAAAACATAGTTATATAGTGTGTCTGTAAGAACATGCAGTAATATATGAAAAGGTGATCCTAATGGATATTTTCACTTGTGTAATGAAGGGGACTGTGGTGTATGTGTGTGGCTTTATTTCACAGCTTAAACACGGCCTGAGGTTAGAGACAGAGCATTAAAGACAGACAGGAGTAGCAGAGGCTGTTACATAAGTGATCACTCACATACACACCCACACACACATACACACACACACACAAACAAATGCTAGCAGACCTACTATGCAGTGGGAGAACATGAACAAGCCCTTAAGCCTACGTTTTACAGCGTGTACATAAACACTCTCAGTCTATTGGATCAGCTCACTTTAGAACACTGTACACTCTTTACCTCAGAGGACTCTGGATCCAAAAGTCTGTGGATTTCACATACCCAGGGTTGCCAACTTTTGAAGATCGCTTGGAGTGAGATTTGAACCTGGAGGAGGTGGCGATTCACGGTCAAATGCGTGTGTCTCACGCTCAATGCGTGAGAGTTGGCAACCCTGCACATACCTGTGTATTGACTCTAGAATCTTTTACTTTGGAAAAGGATCAAATGTGCCAACAGCATGACCAATGTTAATTGGTCACACTTAATGACAACGCTGCCTGTATGACTGTCAAAGATGTCACTTGCTGTGCGTGTTTAACTGTGTCCTTCCCTGTCCTCCATGAAGCATTATTTCCTGGTTGTCTTTGGCCATGATGGGCAGAAACCTCTGGAGCTTCGAACCGAAGAGGATATGGACTGCAGTGAGTGGGTGGAGGCCATTCAGCAGGCCAGGTACGGCACTTCAGTGGAGGCTTATGGCTGTGTTATGGTTGATGAGGCAGCTAACACACATTACAGAGAATTCCACATTATCCTAGAACCAGTTACCCTGTGCAGTGTCCTGACATCATTTTGCAGAGAGCACCATCATACATGTTACACACATCATACACACATACATACACACATACATACATCAGTAGTAGTAAAATTAGGTTACAGATAGAAATATCCATACATATATGAATATATATTTACTAGACCATGACTAGCCCACTATTAATGACTGGTGTCCTGTTTTTAGTATGAAATACAACCCAGTCTAAATGTCATGCTAGAAGGGTAATAAATAAATACTCATTTGCATAATTATTCATTTGGAAACTTGTGCTTTGATGAATCATAATATTCACATTGACCCAACCAGTGTAAATATTTTTGCCAGAATAATACAAGCTAGTACAGTACAAGTTTTTTGTTCTTGTCACCATCCATACCCTTGTTGGCACACTGTAACCAGCTACTCTGACCTTGTCATGGAGCGGGAGGTGCTCATACAGAAGTACATCCACCTGCTGCAGGTCCTGGAGATGGAGAAGGTGGCAGCCAATCAGCTTCGCACACAACTGGAGGACCAGGACATGGAGATTGAGAGGCTGAAGACTGAGGTCAGGAGCTCAGTCAGTCTCCCGTACAGACGGAGCAACTATGCTCATCTCCTCAGAACACCTCAACCATTCAACACCGAGCTACTGTCATGGTACTCATATGCTAATCACTTTTCAGGCCGATTTGTGGTTTTATTTGTATGGTTCTTTATATTTTGTCTAAGATTGCTGCAAGGAATAAAACCAAGGAGAGGATATCGCCTTATCAGTCCAGTCAAGAAGAAGATCCTGATATAAAGAAAATAAAGAAGGTAAATCCTCTGGATTCAATGGTGACATTTTATTGCAGCACTATACTCTATCTAGTACATATTTGATGGCAGCACTATACTCTATCTAGTACATATTTGATGGCAGCACTATACTCTACTACATATTTGATGGCAGCACTATACTCTACTACATATTTGATGGCAACACTATACTCTAGTACATATTTGATGGCAGCACTGTACTCTATCTAGTACATATTTGATGGCAGCACTATACTCTATCTAGTACATATTTGATGGCAGCACTATACTCTTTGATGGCAGCACTATACTCTACTACATATTTGATGGAAACACTATACTACATATTTGATGGCAGCACTGTACTCTATCTAGTACATATTTGATGGCAGCACTGTACTCCATCGAATACATATTTGATGGTAGCGCTATACTCTATCTAATACATATTTGATGGCAGCACTGTACTCCATCGAATACATATTTGATGGTAGCGCTATACTCTATCTAATACATATTTGATGGCAGCACTGTACTCTAATACATATTTGATGGTAGCACTATACTCTATCTAATACATATTTGATGGTAGCACTGTACTCTATCTAATACATATTTGATGGCAGCACTGTACTCTATTACATATTTGATGGCAGCACTGTACTCTATCTAATACATATTTGATGGTAGCACTGTACTCTATCTAATACATATTTGATGGCAGCACTGTACTCTATCTAATACATATTTGATGGCAGCACTGTACTCTATTACATATTTGATGGCAGCACTGTACTCTATCTAATACATATTTGATGGTAGCACTGTACTCCATCGAATACATATTTGATGGTAGCGCTATACTCTATCTAATACATATTTGATGGCAGCACTGTACTCCATCGAATACATATTTGATGGTAGCGCTATACTCTATCTAATACATATTTGATGGCAGCACTGTACTCTAATACATATTTGATGGTAGCACTGTACTCTATCTAATACATATTTGATGGTAGCACTGTACTCTATCTAATACACATTTGATGACAGCTCTGTACTCTATCTAATACATATTTGATGGCAGCACTGTACTCTATCTAATACATATTTGATGGCAGCACTTTATTACATATTTGATGGTAGCACTGTACTCTATCTAATACATATTTGATGGTAGCACTGTACTCTATCTAATACAGTGGCGAACCGTGACCATTAACCTGGGCCCGCTACCACCACCCCCCCCCCCCCCGCAAAAAAAATCCTCTCCTTATTAACTCCAATAAAGAAAATAATAATAATAATAATAAATAAATAAATGATTGAGACGACAGCTTTAGAAACGCAATAACCAATAATATCTGTACTAGTTAACTTCTTAAGCAAAATAAGGTTCACAGCTGCATGTTCCTCGGGAGCGGAATATGTAAACAACGCGCACGAGGGCATCAAAGGACTGAATCGAAACTAGCTAGTGGTGGTACGCTAACGACAGCTAGCGTTGCCACAGCGGGCGGAAATTATCATACAGTTAAGCCCGCCCACTAAAAGGGACAATATGATTGGTCAATTTTACTGTCATTTGAAACTGATATTGCGCTGAATTATAACTGCCAGGCCCTCTGTAAACGAACAGCAGGCATCACAGTGCTGATAGGGGGAGACACAGGCTCACAGGCTTCCACTTAACCCCTCACCTTCCAACACAGATTGAATAGACACGGGTGAATAATTTATTTGCTTATATTTTTGTAATTGTTTAGATGTCGATTGTCAAACTGTAAGTAGATAAAATAAAATTGGATAAAGTATATTATATATATTTAT